>NC_084463.1:87916110-88227958 GCF_027409185.1 Cynocephalus volans
AAAAGAGTATTCCAAGAAGACAGAACAACATGTATAAACACCTTGTGGAAAAAAAGAGCTTGGCCACAAAAGGAATGTAACTAGAACAGTAGACGAGGCAGGAAGCAGTAAGACATGAGGCTGGAGAAGTTGGTAGGTGCCAAATCATGCAGGGTCTGGTACACGGACAGGATACGAAGTTTGGGTTCTACTTTAAGTGACCTGGGAAGCCAATAGAAGGTTTTAAGCAAGACTTAGACATGATCTGATTTAGTCATAGCTTGTGCTAGGAAACCACATGCCAGTGTTGTTTGAGCATAGTGTGAGAGCAAAAAAAGATAAAAATAAAAATGTTGTTGGAGAGGGATACAAAGGTTAGAATACCTATGCTGAGTAGGCTCTCATTTTACCATGAGGATGCACAGGAGCCAGCAAAGCTCTTTAAAAAAAGAGAAGCCAGCCACATGATGAGATTTAGATTTTTAGATTGTTCCTTACTACAGATGGGCCAGAGAAAGCCAAGACTATAAATAGTCTTGTAAATGGGGCTCCTAAAGGCACCAAATAGGTAAGTGCCAACAGCAACATCATGGGCTCTAGCACCACCCTGGCCTCCAGCAAGGTTGAAGAGGAAGAGGTGCACTCATCAGTGTAGGTAACCCCTTCTAAGATATTTCTCTCAGATGAGGCTTGGGTACTTGGATCATGAACTTGGTAGGACATACTGGAAAATCCAGACATGGAAGATTTTCTCTTTTTCTTCCACTATGACATTTGTCTATTGCTTTCTTGCATTGAACTTTAAATCTTAATAATGGTCTAAGTTGGTAATAATATGTGCCTAAATTGTAACACACCCAGAATTCTGGAACTGATGTAGTTTTAAAAGTTTGGTGTATGTAGGTCCCTCTTGTTTATGTGTGCTGTTGGCCTCCTGGAAGTTTGCGAGAGTGAGTATATAGCATTTTAGGATGGAAATCTTAGATCTCTGGAGGTGACAGTTCCAGTGCAAGACATCCATTCAGCAGTCACAGAAATAAAATAGTTGATGGAGAAACCGAAGATTAAAATGTAACAGAATAAGGGGAAAGGGAGAACAGGTGGGTCGATAGAAGATGTTGTATACATATTTGGGAATTAATTTGTATTAAAAGTTGAGTAAGTATTATTCAGGGAATTTTAATTTGTTTTATAACCTAGATGATCTTAGAGTTAACTAAAGTAAAGAAATTACTACCAATCTCTACCAACTCTGCCTAAAACACACTCATGAGTCAACTCATGTTAAAATCTAAGGATTCATTTATTTAAACTCACTTGACCAAAAGTAGTAATAATAATAATAGAAGAGGATGTAGCAACATCATCAGTTTCTCCTCTGTAATATTTCATGTTTCATCCCCACACAAGATACTCCCATAGTCTGAGATTCCCTTTTAGAAGAAGTAATTGGCAATTCCACTTACAATCTGACTCAGTCACTTCTAAAATAAATAGAAAAAAATATGTAAAATGAAATAGCATAAATAGAATACAATAAGGGTAAGAATAATAATGTATACTTATATTAAATGAGGATTATATGAGTAATGAAACTAAAGTCACTTCATAAATGCTATATAAGAATATCACTTCCAAAACTTCTAGAGAATATGTGTTATTGAACATACTTCAGAGGTCATTAAGACAGAGGGCATTATACCAGATCTGAAAAATCCCCAAGTCAGCTTTCAGAAGTCTGAATTTTTCCAATTTGGCAGCCTCCTCATCACTGTATCAATGCTGGGACTTCAGCTACCATTCAACTATGTGGCACCAGCTTTGCAAGTTCTTAAGCATAACACAATGTTGTAATCAGACATATTCACATTTTTATTTCAAAAGCCATTGTTTTCTCATAGAATAAATGGAATCTGATACTGTCGTGAATATGACAGATGGGCTCATCATTTCGTAGCAGATGGCAAATGGTTAGGCTAAACTCTCAAATCTTTAAATACTGGAATATGAACATCTATCTAACAGCTAAGGACACTGAAAATACCCTTTCAGAAAGCCTGCATTTTGGAGAGATATTTGTTTAAAACTCAAATATTCTTTTGCTCTAGGAGAATTTATGTTTTCTTTTTAACAAATATATTCTGTTGACGAAAGAGCAGAGATTGGAGCCAGGTGACCTAAGTCTGAATCTAGATTGCCGTTTACTAATGTGTAATAAGATACTTCAACTCAGTTTCTTCATCTGTTAAAGTTAGGTTAATAGTACTTGCCTCAAGGAATTTGGGGGAGAACTTAATGAAAAAGCACATATAAAATAAAAATCTCACAGATACCTACTCCCTCCAAACACCTTTCTTTATTGACATAATTGTTCTGCATTTATAACTGAAGAGAAAATGGTGCATGCCTTCTCACAAATATTATTATCTTGGTTTAATTAAAAAAACTCTAAGAAACAGAAAACAAATGATAAGATAAATACATGTATAAATATACCAACATGCAAGTATATATGTGGAAGATATATAAAGTCATTTTATTTTTACTAGCTCTAATTACAGATTTTAAAGTACTTTTACAATCATCATGTCATTCTATCCTCACCATCATTGAGCAAACCAGCATTACCTCCACCTAAATAAAATGTAAAAGCTGAAACAGAAAATTAATTGATTTAATTAATGCAACAAAAAAACCAAAGTCAGGCCTGAAAACCATGTCTGCTCTGACATCTTCTTCAGTCACAGTCTCTGATTTCCATGAATGCTTTTCCCAATATTTTTGCAGTAGGCATTGTTGGTTACATTCTGAGCATCTACACCCCTTTCCATCTACCAACAGTGCCCAAAGTTTGCGTTGGAGTAATTACCCACACATTCTCAGGCACTTAATATGGGTACTATTGATCCCCACCCTCAAATCCAGGAGTAGTTTAAGACTTGATAAAACTAACTTCGTGTACTTAATCCCCCTGTCTTGAGTGATAGATTTTGGGAATAGGCCGAGTTAGAGTCAAAGAGGGGCAAAGTGACTTTTTCTGGGTAACCTGAGAAAGAACAAATTTGTCTTTTTTCTTTGAAAATTCTTCCTTCAGAGAGTGTGTTGTACAAGTGTCAAGACTGGAAGTGGAGCAGCTATTTTGCAACAATTAGGTGACAGCCTGGAGTGGCCAGGTCCTTATGTGAAATTTGTGGCAGAACCCACAAATTGGGGAGATCAGAAAGTCAGATCTTTGTTGGCATCATTGACCCCTAGGTCGGTCTTTGATTGAATTACCCCTAAACTTTGTTTCATTCACCAATGAATTCTCTTTATTTTTCAAGACAATTTGAGTTAGATTTACTTTCCTTGCAACATGAAGAGAGTGTAAATGATCATGTTAACTGGCATGGGGGAAACCTGAGTGTCTATAGCAATTTTATATTTAAATGTGGGGCTGATAGAATCAGAAAACATATTTATAGAATTGTTGAAACAAGGAAACTTCTTTTTTTTTTTTTTTTTGTCTTTTTGTGACCGGCCGCACTGCGCTCAGCCAGTGAGCGCACTGGCCATCCTTATACAGGATCCGAACCCACGGCGGATGCCCGAGTGCGCCATGGGGTCGGACCGAAACAAGGAAACTTCTAACTTGCAACCAATGTAATAGGTAAAGGAGTGTTGACTAAGTTGTCAACAAATTTCAAAATAAGAAAATCAGTATTTAAGAAATATAAGAATTTTCATTTTTACTTAATGTTTTACTGTTGTCTGTTTCAATAGTCATGTAATACAGGGAAGGAAAGCTGGGCTGGGACTACGGAGACACAATGTCTTATTTCAGTGCTAATATTTACTACTTTTTAAAAGATTTTTATTTTGAAATGGTTATAGATCCATACGAAATTGCAAAGATAGTAACAAGTGATCTCATGTTCCCTGTACCCAGTTTCCCCCAATAACAGTGTATAGTTCTGTGCCATTTTATCACCTGTGCAAATTTGTATAACTATCACTTCAATCAAGATACAGAACTATTTTATCACCACTAAGACTACCCTCATGCTACTCTCCCCCACCATCTCTAAATTGTGCAAATCATTAATTTGCTCTCCATCTCTATAATTTTGTCATATTAAGACTGTTATATAAATGGATTACATTTTATTCTTTTTTTGGTTTTGAGTTCTATTTGTTCATTTCTGTTTTCTTTTTCCTGCCTCTCTGTGGGTTATTGAACATTTTCTAGAATTTTGTTTAGACTTATCAATGGTGTTTTTGAGTATATATCTTCATGTAGCATTTTTATTGGCTGCTTAAATATCATACACACTTAATTTATCACCATCTGCTATGTTGACATTTTACCAGCCTAAGCAAAGTGCAAAAAACTTAACTCCTTTTATGTCCCACTACCCTCACCTGTTCATAATATGTATTTTCTCTACATACATTGATACCCACATTGGTTTTATATACTTTGTTTCAACTCTCAAGCATACTTTAGAAAGCTCAAGAGAAGAAAAGTCTATTGTATTTACCCATACATTTTTACTCTTTTCATTGTTTTTTCTTCCTAATGTTCCAAAATTCCTTCTTCTGTTTGTGTCTTTTGCCAAATTTGGGAAATTTTCAGCTATTATTTCCTCACATGCTTTTTTCAGCTCTACTTTTTTCCCTCTTCTCCTCTATGACTCTGATGACACAAACATTAGATTTTTTTGTTGTAGTCCCATAGTTTCCTGAAATTCTATATATTTTTAAGTCTATTGTCTCTATTTCTTTCAGATTGGGCAATTTCTATTGTTTTATATTCAAGTTCATTGATATTTTTTTCTGTCTTCTCCATTCTGCTGTTGATCTTATGTACTAAATTTTCTATTTGGGTTATTGTATTTTTCAGTTCTAAAATTTTCATTTGACTATTCTTTATACCTTCTATGTAATTTCTGCAACTTTCTACCCTTTTCCAGCTTTATTAAGGTATAAGTGACAAATAAAAATTGTATATATTTTAGGTGTACAACATAATGTTTTGATATATGTATACATTGTGAAATAATTATCACACTCAAGGTAATTAAAATCCACAACTTCACATAATAACCCTTGTGTGTCTGTGTGTATATGGTGAGAACATTTAAGATCCACTGTCTTAGCAAATTTTAAGCATCTACTTTTTTATTTGTTTCAAATGTGTATGTAATTGCTCATAGAAGAATTTACGTGATGCTGCTTTAAAATTCTTACCAGACAAATCTAATTTCTTAGAACAAGAAAGAAGCAACATGGCCTCTTATGAACTACCCTCAGAAGTCATATAGCATCATTTCCTCTGTACTATATTGGCTGAAGCCCTTTTGATTGAAAAAGTCATAAGCTTATTCAGATCTATGGTAAGGGGACATGGAACCCATATCTCAAAGGGGAGTATGTGAGAGAATACACAGACATGTTTTACAATCATCACACATTATTATATTTAATCTTCACAGCATCCTGTGATATAGGTTAAATAATTTTTATAAATATGGAAAGTAATACACAGAGACATTAAGGAACTCACCTGGAATCACTTAGCTAGTAGTGGGCAGAACCAGGATTTGAACCCATTTTGTGAGTTCAAATCTCCTGCGCTTAATTATTGAGTGCTAACTTAATGATGGACGTGCCAACTGCTCCTGCAAATTAAAAGGGTTTTTTCATGTGTTCATGTGTTTTACATAGAAATCCTTTGAGATAGAAAAAGAAGTCAGCATAATTTTCATATTATTGGTGAGGTGGTAGAGCTGGGACTCAAACACAGGTGATCTGACTTTAATTAAGACTTGCTGCACTGCATGACCCTACTTTACCTAAAGGTAAGCTCTAATGGTAGCAATGGCCAGTTCCAGTCACTTATGCACAATTTTACAAAACTGCAAATTGTGCAGATGAGCCAACCCCATGCTATTTTTATAATGTAATACTGCCAAGAAGTTGATATGACCCAGTAATTATACAGTGGTTTGACAACATGAGACACAGCAAGCAAACCCATAGGAAAATGAATCTGATAAGTTTGCAGAGTTAGAGCCAGGTTCATAGACAGAGAATGTAGAAAGGGAAGTATTGCCTTACCCAGACTACTGAGCATACAATGAAGAGGGGTTTTTGTGTGTTTGGATATTATTTTTAACGACAATTATTCAGGAAGCCAGGGGAGCAGAGCAATGTTCTTGAAAACTCAGTTTGCAGCAATGTCTTGAAGAAAACTCCCAATTAATATCGTGAGAAATTAATAAAGATCCACCAATTTTTATTATTCTTATTTGGCAGATATTATTGGGACAAATAGGGCTCCAAACCCCACCCTCAACACTTATACCCATGCCCAATTTCTTTTATAATTATCTATAAAATAAACTAGGAGAATAAAAGTATAAGTTTGGATGATAATCTTTCCAATATCCTTACCATGGCTGCCTCCTTGGGAATTAACTTCCCTAGTGTCATCCCTGTAACTTCCCAAGAAAATCCAAAAGAAGAGAAAAATGTATGTAAAAGGGGTTAACTGAAACCTGAGTGATCTTTCAAAAATACCTGTTCTATATGTCAATCACCTTCCTGACAAACCTTCTATGGCCCCGCATTGCCCACACAGCAGCAAACTCCACAAACTCTAATCCTTCTATACAATTCCTTTGAAAAATCTATCCTCAGTGTACTGACACGGTATCATCTTTTTCCCATTTGTATTTAATTGTCCTTCACTCCTGCCTCTCAGATCACTCATTATTCTCTTAGTAGAGTAGGCACATTCATAATTCCATGGCTTTCTTTGTTCATGCTATCTGTGACTGTATTTCGTTTATCCTTTTCTCTTACTTCATAGTTCTTTTCAGCTTTCTTTATGGTACTTGTTTACTATCCTTTTCCCCTCCTCTGAGAATTTCCCCAACTCTTTAGAAGATCTTAATTCATTATGCTCCCATTGAAGCTGGTACATTACTCTGTTTTAGTACTATGCAACCTAATTCACCAAATACTCATAGTCACAAATACAGGGCAGGCATGGGATAAAGTATAGCCTGTATAAAGAGAAATTCCCTTTCCATGGGTAGCACAGCTTCTATTTGGAAGATTTTTTTAAAAACCCAGAAAATGTCAATATTATATGGCTAAATGCTAACTAAGCGATACACATGATATACCATGGTAACACAAAAAACGAGTACCTAGTATTCTAGAATCCAGGATGGATTCTAGAAATTACAGAACTTTTACAGAGTTTCAGAGGATGAGTATTATAATTATTTGCTTACATGATTATATTCTCACTTGGCCGAAATACTTCATTGTAGTCCCGCTTCTTATCTTTATAACCCTGAATGATGCCCAGTCAAGTCTAATAAGGTATCAATAAATGTTTATGTATTGAAAGAATGATTGAACTAATAAACAAATACATTTTTATTAGGAACATTGCCTAACTGATGGCGGTGAGTCAATTGGATTAGTATTTATTTTCTCTGAGCAGCTCACTTCACTGATAAGGTAAGATATAATCAACCAAGAAATGAAAAAAATAAATGGGTTATCTAAATTAAAACTATGTTGTACAGTTTAGTGTTAGCCTGATCTCCCATGCATTTACACTGGAGGAATACTCTAGATACCAACCTATATTGTAATGTGGGAGAAGCCTGGGGATGAAGGGAATTTGACATCACTCAGATATGATGGTTAAGGCAGCATAATGCTATACAGAGAGGACATGACTGGGAGCTGGACAACTTCAGGTCAATATTTGGCTCTGGTATGTGTTTCCTGTGTGCTTTTTCTCAACTCTGAACCACAATTTCTTCAGCTGTAAATTAGAGACAATTATAACTTCCTCCAGGTCTGCCACGGGGATCAAATGAAGCGATTTTTGAAAGCACCTGTCTCAGTGGTGAGCACATTGTAGGTAGTCAATAAAGTTTTATTAATACTTTAACCAGTGTTTTTTCTTCATAATTCTGAGAAGTCATTGACCCATACTTACTTAATATTCAAGGAAGATATATAGGGGTTTTCACGTAACCCACAATCAACCTTTATAGACACCAACAGAAGAAAGCTTTAAAGGGAGAAGAGGTGCTATAATCCCATTACTCAGAGCCACCAGGGACAGCAGTCTGGGTTTCACTCAAGAGCACTGACAAGAGGAAGGGCTAGAATCAAGCCTGCACTCTCTTTATCAAGTTACCAGTGTGCTTCCATAAAGGTGCCTATGGGCTGCTCAGTCCTGGCTTTTATTGCATTACCTACAGCACAAATGGTGGACTGTGGTAAAATATGATGGCACATGATACAGATTCTATGAGCAAGTCCCCTCTATTATTCAAAACAAAGTTTTTGGTCAAATACAATTCTCACAGTATTTCGATATCATTACCTATCCTCATATATTAATGCATTAGATATCATTTATTAGTTTGGGAAAAAATTTCAGTTCTTAGTGTAAGTTAAATAAGTACAACAGATAACAATTACAGAGTTACAATAGAAAGAAAAATATTAATTATTTGGTCAATTCCAAGAGGTCTTCAGACCTATAAAGGGGTATTTGACCAACTATATGCCAAGAGTACGAAATGCCAGGATTTTTCTTAGTGCCCAAGGAAAGAGGTTGGAAATAATTTATACGTTTATATTTTGGGCCCCTACTACACAATTGTTTGCTTCTGGGTCTTAGCACTAATTATTGTGTCTATCAGCCAGAAAGACCAGCCTCTATAAAAATCCCCTGGGGTAGAGGTGAGGATAGAAGTCATCCTCACCTTCGGTATTTAGACAAGAAAAAACATGGAGTGTTTCATGTGTTAGACTCTTTCACAGGTAAAATTGTATTTAATCCTCAAAACCCTTTTGTAGGTGTTTTATCTCCATTTAGAGACAATAAGCTAAATCTCAAAAAGGTTCTTATCGTTGGTAAGAAGCCAAGCCGCAGTCAGAACCTGAACTTCCTGAGGTCGGATTCCACGTTTTGTCCACTTTATCATAGCTCCTTCCTCTGAGTAGCTCTGACCGAGACTGTATCTTCAAGGTTTGCTTTAGCCAAGACAGCATCATCAGAGGATGTAAAAGCCCTAAAGATTATAAAATCTCCCCAGAGCCCAAGGATTTGCTTAGATGGGGGGAAGGAATTGAGCCAACCAACTAACCAACTAGTATTGTTCATTAGCATAATTCCCATTTCCTTATCTTTTTACAGTGGCCAGCATGGAACAGCTACCAAATCCTGCCAAGCCCAGTGCAGCTCATTTTCCTTCTATACAGGCAAGCTTCCTCCCCTATAATTCTATCCCTTTAGTGTGTTCCAGCTGGTGAAGAATCAAAGCAAGGCAGCTCGATTGGCAAAGGGAGGAAGGGAATTTGATGGAACCCTCTAAAAAGCAACCATCTCCTTCCCCTAGAATTGTTGCCCCGGTCCCATTATTTTATCAGTCACATGATGCAGAATGCGGAATGTGATTCCCTCTAGATAACTGCATGGATCCCATTCTCAGCCCTTTGATCATCAGCATACTCATCGCACTTATTTGTCCCAACACCTTGCAAGTGTGTGGAGCATGTGGCCTTTGTGGAGTTACTAATTTCACTTTTATCAATTCAACTTGAAAAACTCTCATTCTAAAGGAAAAGAATATAATTTTTGAATGTGTCTGACTTCTTCCAAGACTTTGTGAAGTCTGGAGAAGAGGATACACCCACAGAGAAATAGGAACATTCATTCTTTCATCACTAAACAATTCATATGTTAATATTTAAAAGAGATTAAGAGCTTTGGCATCACACTGACCTGGGTTCTAATCCTGACTCCTCTACTAAATAGTGGTTGGCCAAGTTACCTAACACCACCATATAAAATAGAGATGTTACTGATACATTCGTAATGTCCACTGCATTGTGGAAATCAATTGGGAAAATATGTATAAGCATTTAGCACGGCACTTCTCATAGAGTAAGTAACCAGTGACTGCTCACTGTGTGTGTGTCAATGTGTGTTGGTCTGGCACTGAACTAGGTTTGTAGGAGCTAGAGGTGAGTAAGACCCCATCTCTGACTTCAGGGGTAATGAATAATTACAACACAGGGTGGATATAAAATTATAATACAGTAAGTGCTAAGCTAGAAATACAGAGGTGCTACAAAGAAGGAAACACTCAATTTAGTCTGGGCATGTCCCTCCACTAGGCTCCTCAAGTATCGTGCTCTTATCCTATTGCAGCACATTTGCTCTCTAGTAAAACAGCTTACCTATATATCCCAGGAAACTGAGCTCCCTGAGGACAAGAGTTTGTCTTTTCTGATACTCAAATTCTATCATACAGCATACATAGGAGGTTCTTGGGAAATATTTGAACAAAAGAACAAGTGGTAGGAGGTGATGTGTAAAACATATTCTAGGTAAAATGAAATACCATTCAGATTTGAGTAGGTTTATGCAGAGATAAATATGAAGGGCCTTATGATGGGTTGGCTAGTAGGCTAGAATAAGAAATTTGGGCTTTATCATGTATAGCCACTGAAAATTTTAGAAGATAAAAGAAACAATAAGTTTCTAAATTTTAGTTTGAATATGGTGCTCGAGATACAATGAAAAAAATGAAGAGAACAGAGCAGCTGAGACACTAACATTAACAGCCCAGAAATGAGGCGACAGGCATTTGAGCAAAAGTGACAAAAGTAGAAATAAAAATTAAAGGACAGTTTTGAAATTCTCCCACTAGAGGGAAGAGTGATGAGACTTGGTGACTATCCAGATGTGACAGAAAGGAAGGCAGAGAAGCCAACTGAGTCTTAAAATTAAAGTATTAGTGGGAAACACTAATACTTTAATGTTTGAGCACCTCTAACTTAAGAAAAAAAAATTCCAAGCTAAAAGGCTTTCCTTGATTTCAACATTTTTCATGGATCCTGTCCTTTCAGACAAGAACTGGAATTAGAGACTCTGTTGAAACCAGTGACAAGGAACTTGTTCCTAACAGAAAGTGGAGGAAGACACGATGTTGAGAAACAGGTCCCCGTCTCCCATGTCCGAGAGCAACCATCTTGCTGTCCACTCTCCCATGCTTCCATTCACTTTTCCATTTATCTATCTAACATGCATTTCTTGAGTGCCTATCTTAGGCCAAGCACTGTTCTGCTTTCTAAATATTCCATAATGACAGGCAGTTTGCTGCTCCCCATGAGTCACATGACTGCAATAGCAACTGTACAAAGTACAGAAAGATCTTAATGTTTTTTTATCACATTGATTGGTTCTGTTTCTTCTTGGGGACAGCAGTGAATTGCTCTTTTAAATTTAGCTTTGAGACACTATAATTTCAGCTGTAGGTGAAGAAATTGAACTGCTTTCAAGAATAGCAAAATGATGGCAGTATCCTGGTGCTAAAATACAATAAGCTAAAATACAACGAACCATTACATTGCCCTATGGGAGCTACAGATCCATGCCAAGAGGGCAGGCATGCTTTGTGAGCTCTATACCTAAATACGTACCTGGGGCTGCTCTTTCTCTCTATGAAGCACAGATAATAATGTATAACCTGTCTGACTGATGGGGTTGACAGCAGGATCACAAGAGATAATGTCTGTGAATGTGCCCTGTAAAATATACTAATATGAGGGAGCATTATTTCTATCATTGTGGATTTTTTTTTAATTTGTCAAGAATATTCTCTGAGTCTCTCTTATTGCACTGAATTTGTGTGGAAAAAGCAAACAGTGTTAATCCAGGGAATATTTCAATTGACAAGTTAATTTTGTTACTGTCTAGCTTAGTGACCCTAAGCAAAATGTCACACCTTCCAGTTTTCTCATCCTCAACCCGGAGATGAGCATAATACATGTCCTAGAAAATTGATGTAAGTCTTACAGCTTCCCAACCACTCCTCAAATCTATCAGCCTGAAAAACACCTGCCCACGTTTCAGGCTTCCTCAAGGAGCTTCACTTCCACTTCTTAACATCTCTCGGAGTGACGGCCTCACCTAGGATTCTAACCATTCTCTTCTTCTCAACTCTCAGTAGACTCCCATCAGACTCCCATGATACACTCACTTATTTTCTATTTTTCCCCGTAGGTGAAATCTTTTGTAATGTTGTTTCATTAGATCTTAATTCTAGCAACTAGCATAGTGCCTACATAAAGCAGATGTTTAACAAATGTTTTCTAAAATTAATGAATAAAAGAAATATATGGCAGTGCTTTGTACATACAGGAGAGTTAGCAATTATTAATAATTTTGAATCTCATTTGTTAAATGTTACAATGTGTGAGTGAATTCATGGCAAAATGAAAATGGGTATAATAGTTGTTAATTGAGAAGAAAAAGAACTTATATAACCTCTAGACCTCAATGTTTCTCAACCAGGTATGATTTTGCTCCCCAGGGGCCATTTGATTGCCACAAGTGGGCAAGGGTGCTACTGTCCAGAGTTGCTGCTGCTAAATGTCCTACAGTGCACAGGACAGCCTGCCACAATAAAAAATGATTTGGCCCAAATTGCTAATAGTACCAAAGGTGGGAAACCCTACCCTAATACTTTTGCCTCTATTAGAGGATATGCTATCCTTCATGTTCTGCTGGTGATTTGACATTCCATATGCCCTTTTGGCATTCATCACTCTCGTAATTCACAGAAGGAACTGTGTGATTGTTTCACAGATAGCCACTTTTACAAAAAGACTTGCAGTTTGCTCACAACAGTACTGACAAGAACAGCAAACAGGACTGTAAGTCAGTAACACCTTCAATATTTTTCCATTTCATGATACGTACTGGCCTGGTTGGGCTTTGATTGGAGCAACAAATTCTGTCCAGAAATCTGGAGGAGAAGCTAAATTTTCTTGCCTCTAGGCTGAAGAAGGTTAACAGGACTATTTCTTCTAGGACTATGGCCATATAACCATGAGAACTATCCTAGTTTCCAAGGGGAAAAAAGAAAAAAAAAAAAAAAAAAAAAAAAAAATATATATATATATATATATATATATATATATATATGTAGTATTAGATAGTTTTTTGTTTTTAACTTTTTGTGACTTTTGCTTTCCTTTAAAAATAAAAACTTTACTATGACTCTAACCCCAGTGACTTATCTTACCTAATATCACTCGGTTCCTCACACCCCATCTCCACATTGCAGCCACACAGGCCCTGTCTTAATTCCATGAACAACCTGCACTCTGGCAGGAACATCCACAGGTTGCCTAGTTAATTTCTATTGATACTTCAGAGTTCACTTCAAATGTCACTGCCTAGAGATTACCTGCCATGGCCTTACATATGTTGTGGCCCCAAATTAGACCCTCATCTTGTACACTGGTCTTTCTCCTGAATACTTATCACAGCTATCATAAAATCAGTTCTCTAATTTCTATCTCTACAAGCAAGCCTTGCATGTAGTTGAGACACAATAAAAATGTGTTTAATTAGTAAAATTAACTTTTTAGAAACAGGGTATCCCTATTTCAAGTTTAAATGATGTTTGGCAAGTAGTCCCTGATTCGGAACCTGAACATCTTGCAAAAAGAGCACACAAAGACTGTAAGTGGAGAAACCTCTGATTGTAACTTGTTTCCTCCCACATCTAGTTAGATATATGAGGAGAGAAAGTCTTTTTACAATTAGCGAAAGCATATTAACTGCTAATAATATAGAGAAGTGTGTGGGAAGCTTTATGAAAACACTAAAAAAATCTAATGAGAGATATAAAAGAAGATTTTGTAAATGGAGCAACTAAATATTTTAAAAATGTCACTTCTCCCTAAATCAATATTCAAAACCCCAGAGATACTTTTAATATATTAAAATGGTTCTGGTAATCACCTGAACTACTTCACAGTTAAAAACAGCTAAGCAAATTTTGAAAATGAGTAGATCAGAATTCACCTACTAAATGTTAAAATTTATACTGATTTTGTTCAACATGGCACATGGAGAGAAATCAAAAGACAAAAGAATAGAACAGAATAGATTATCCAAGAGTATATATAACCTTATAAATGATAAAGGAATTATACAAACAAATGAATAGAGGTAGGTTAATTGACAAAAGAAAACATTTTACAATGGGGAAAAAATCAAGTTAATTCATCTCTTACTGTATATGTATTTGTTTGTTTCCTGTTGCTCATAACAAAATACCTGAAACTAAGTAATTTATGAAGGAATGAAATTTATTTCTTACAGTTTTGGGTGCTGGAAATTTCAAAGTCCAGGGGATACATCTGGTGAAGGCATTTTTCTTGATGGTGACTCCCCATAGTGATGCAGGGTGTCACGTGGCAAGAATGGGTTGAGCAAGAGAGAGCTAAGCTTCTTACTCTCTCTCCTTATAAAGCCATCATAACCATGCCCATGACCACCCATTAAACGACCAATGAATTAATCCATTAATGTGGTTAGTCCTCAGAATCCAATCACCTCTCACAGGCCCCACCTTTCAATTACCATAATAGGATTTCCCACCTTCTTAACACGATTACCATGGAGGTCAAGTTTCCAACATATGAACTTTTCGGGGACACATTTAACTCATATTATTATATCAAAATAAATTCTGGTGTATCAAAGAGTTAAAAGTAATAAGAAAGAAGGAAAGGAAGGACAGAAGGAAGGGAGAAGAAAATAAAATAAGAAGTAAATGAATACTTTAGTTTTCTATGGATATGGACTTTCCAAACAGAAAAGCCATGGGAGAAATCACAATGGAATAGATTAGTATATTTACTACGTGATACTGGCTACTTTACCACTTCGAGTGCTTGGTATGTGCCAAGCATCATTCTATGTGATTTCTATATGTATTAATTTGATTAAACGTCATCATCTCCCATGAGCCAGGTATAATTAAAATGCTCATTGTGTAGAGGAGAAAAGTAAGGCAGAGGGAGGTTAAAGTAATTTAGCCAAAATTACACAGTGCGGAGATGTCAGAGCCAAGATTCAAACGCAGCAATCAGATACCAGAGCCTCTGTTCTTCATAACAAAAACACATAAAAGATCTGTACATCAGAAACAAAATAGAACAGAACCCATAAAGTAAAAGGCAAATAACAAATTAGAAAAAAATGTTTTCAATAAATATGACCATAAATATAAATGCTAATTTATATCAGTTCCTCCCTTACACCTCCACCCTTCTTACTTCATTTGTCACTGTATAAAGGAAACTACATATTTGTGTATAAGTGTGTTGCATTTGTGTAAAGAGCTTTTATAAATCAGTTAAAAAGTTAACACTTAAATGAAAACTAAATGGGCAATAACATGGTCAAAAACTTCAGAAGGAAAAACTTAGAAATAAACTGTAACAACAACAAAAATGTGTATCCTCACCAGTAACCAAATAATAGCTAAATAAACCATTAATATGTTATTTTACATCAAATCACAAATTATTTGCTTATTCATTAGTACAAGTTTTCTGGAAGAAATTAGTCGATAGATATAGAGAATATTTTTTAAGTTAAAAACTTAAAAATATAAGATTTTTTTCAAATCTCTCAATTCTATTAGCCATCTGTCCTACGGAAATTTTCTGAGATATTTCTATAAGAGAAAATTCACAGAAGCAAATTGCTCAGAATAAACTAAATGCACAATAAGGGATGAGTAAATCAATCATGTAATCCCTATAGCATAAGCTTCTGAACAGCCATGTTTTCATGAAATATTTAATAACGTGGGAAAATGTTCCTGTTAGAAAATTGATTGAAATATAACAATAGCCATCCTACGGAGGGAAGATAGATGTTTGAAGGAGGTCTGCTGATAAACAAAGTAAGTTTTCAACTGCTGGCACTCCCAGTCTGTGCCTAAAGCCCTCAAGACAAGAGAGCTTTGAATGGGTGACATAAGTGTGCATCGGTTTCCTTTTGTGCCTTTCAATCTCAGCTAATTGATTAGAATCCCATGTTAAGTTTTGGAGAAGTCAGAGGAACCAGAAGAAAAATGGAAAGATGAGGCTCTCTGTTCCACCTGAGACCAAGTCTCTCCGTTCCACCTGAGACCAAGTCTCTCCAATCCCTTCTCTCCATTCCCATTGCCACTGAGAACGCCACTTGCATTGTGACAACAGATCCTTAATTAATGTCCTCCTCCTCCTCCTGCTTCTCCCTCCGTTTTAGGCAGACCTTTTACTTAGACATTTTCTCCTAGTCCTGCATCTCTTTGCAAAGAGCTTCCTGAGCATTGCCCTAAAATGGAAAGTAAAAGTAAAAAAAAAATGCTCAAAATTTCTAACAGGACCTTGTTGCTAAGCAACCATTTCCTTTGTCTCTAAATATATGGAATATGACATTGTTGGAATGTGTTTTCAGGTCGCACCTTAATACAAAGGAGCAAGACGGGGGAGCAAGGAGGAGGTGAGGGAGGAGGCGGCAGTATAGAAAGGTTTAGATTGAAAAATGTAAAGATATAAACAATAGGAGTGGAAGAAAAACCAAAAGAACCCATGATGGAAGTTTCAACCCACCACTACCACATGGTGCCAAAACCTTCAAAATGGAACAATTTTTATATTGGCACATTTTTAGTGAGAACAAACATATGGTTATAAGCATATTCTTACCTTCATTGTGATGTGTATACTTCCTCTCTACAGGAAAACTTAAATGCACTGTTGACATCTTTTTATAGTCACATAATAAGAAAGCAGACAAAGAAATGTTATGATTGGACTTGGACACAAGATACCACAGACTCTAACTCCTCAAGTTCTTTATATCACAAGCCTGACGGATCTCCAGTTATGCACCTACCTCTGTGTTCTCATCGCTGGCCCCTAGGATAGCCTATAAATAAGAACAGACAATGCTATCTGTTGGCCAGAATAAGCTCACAACCCATTTCCTACTCTATTCTCAAGTGTCATTTTTATTTGGTTCAGGGCAAGGACCCTGACTGTGCAACTTTTAGTAAGAAATGGGCAAACCTTAACAGGATGAATAAGCCTATACAGAGACTTTTTGGTTTTTTTTTTTTTTTTGCTAGCTGGGGTGCTCTGGTGAAAACTTTTGTCACTATTAAGATCACACACAATCCAAGACTTGGGTATAATTAGGGAGAATGGGGTGAAGAAAGCCATTCAGCTTGCTGTGATTCTCAGACCTGGCCATCTCTAGCCAGGAAAAAGGAAGTTTTCTGCCTGGTCCACCTTGGGTTTAGGTATCAAGGACTGAGTCAGCATTGAAGTTCTGCTTTGTCAGTCAACAGGGCATTTTTCTTTGTGTATATTTCTCTTTAGGGCTATGCAGAGAGAGATGGATGGTTGAGGTCAGGATTTGAAGTTGTCTGGCCAACAGCGTATTAACTTCATCATCATCTCCAACATTTTCACTGGCAGAGTATTTGACTTGATGGGAATCCAGAGATTTGGGCTTTAGCCCCTGACTTCGCCATAAAGAACTAGTATTATCTTGGATGCTAATTTATCCTTACAATGTATGTGGGGCTAACAGGTAGGGCCCATCAGGGGCACAAAGGAACATCATATGTCTCTCCTTGAAGGGCCATGGAAGACTTCCTGGTGGAGCTTACGTAAGACGAGACCTGTTGAACCTAGGTCATAGGAATTACCCAGGCCAAAGGGAAGAAATTGAGAGCCAAGGCTAGAGAGGTTCAACTCCCAGCTTCAAGACAGGGCTCAGCTGTCATACCTTTCAGAAGACGCTGCCGCCCCTGCCCCAGACTATCAGTGTCCTCTGAATTTTCATTAGTTCTTGTACAGATGGCACTTACCACCCTCTCATATAATCATTTGTGGGTTTTTCTTCCTCAGTAAACTAAGTGTTCCTTGAAAGTAAGACCTGAGTTTTGCTCCACTTATGTTTCCAGCACCTAGTGCTGAGCCTGGTACCCTAAGATGTTTAACAACTGTTTGAGGAAATAAATAGATAGGTAGAAAGATAGAGAGATAGACAGATAGATAGATAGATAGACTAACCAACACTTAACAAAGATCTTCTAGAGAACATGTATCAGCTGCATAGGCAATCACACTGCTCTGTGTGATTCATCTCTACAATGCAAAAAGGAATGAAACAGTTTTATTATGGATTAAGTATTAAAAAACAGACTGCAATGCGGGCCACAGGCAATCCACTAAAGAGATTGCCAAACTAAAAGAAATCTCAGCATTTGCATATCTAAGCAGATATGATCCATCATTTGCATGTTAATTGTCTTCATCCAAATGAAAAATGAAAATTTATGACAAGTAGGTACTTACAATTTGGAGCGTAGGTGCCTAAGCTAAACTCCCAGAGAGACAGGGATAGATAGGGTCCCATCCTCCCTAATTCTCACGTTTCAAAGACATGGCTCCAAGTCCCCAAAGAAAGACATTTCTGGGAGACAAAACTGTCAAGAGGCTGATTTAGCTTATGAAAAGATTTACATATATCTCAAAGAGTGGGAGAAAGTATTTACAATTTCATGTTCTCCAAAGCAGCAATGCTAAAGGGAAGGGTACATTTTTCTTTCTTTTTTGGCACCAGGAAATATTTTTAATTTTTTTTTTCTTTTTTTAGATTTGTGTATGTCCTTACACTGGCTAGTTCTCATTTATTCTGTTCCTGTGCCTGGTGCCTGGTCTGTCCCTCACACAACCTATGACGACAATGATCTCCTTCCACCTGCTGCTGTTTCTGTCTATCCATTCTGTGTATTTGTCCCTCAGGAAACCTGTGGTTTTGTTAACTGTCTGTCCTCACAGCCTGTAGATGACGATTGTTTAGTTCTCAGATAACCCGGTACTCTGACTGTTCTCAAATACCCTGGCCTCTTATTCATCTGTCTCTGGGCACGCCCTTAGAGCAGTGCTTCTCCAACTTTACAGGGTACGTGAGGACCTGGGAAGCTGATTAAAATGTAGAATTGAATTCACCATGTCAGGATGGGTGGCGGGATGGAGTGGGCATGGGGGCAAATTTCTGCATTTCTAACAAATTCCCAAGTGGTGCCACTGCTGAGGCTTAGGACCATACTTTGAGTCGGAAGGCCTGGGACCATGACTGTAGTGCTTTCTATAGCCTGCCTGGGAATGTTGAAATGAGTAGGGCTGAAGCCATGTTGGGACCTAAAACCACGTGGGCTATAAGGCAAAATTTAAAAAGACAGGGTTTTTTTTCTTGGCATGCGTTTCCCTGAGTTCCCTCTTTTCCCATGGTTATTTCATATTTTGGACCTTGGTTACAGGGCAAGATGACATTATTTACATAAATATAAAGTTGTCTTCCAGCCAGCCTGAAGCTGCAGATTCACACATACTATCCAGACCCTGACATGACAGCAAAGATGGGAAAAGAAACCAGACAAGGCCTTGGCGAGACCTTGTACCTGTCTCATAGACACGGACCCCTCGCTGCTCACATGACCCTCCTTCCTGCTGTTCATTTTCCCACGTTCCATTCTGTCAGCCCCCTCTTAAAACCCCCCTGAGTCTTTGAGATGGCTTTGGCCTGGCCATTCTCCTTCAGGTTTAGCAGAGAGAGGTTAGACTAACATCTCTCCACAGGTCACCGCTATTCCTGAATAAAAGCTGACTTCTATTTTCACCATCATCTGACTTCTGATTGGTTTGCTTTTGTCTGGGGGCAGGCAGCCAGACCTCTGAGTTTGGTATCAATTTTGGGGGGGCCTTAGTCAGGAGCTGAGTAGCCCTGTTACAGGAACCTCATAGTTGATCTGCCCCTCTTATTGCCAATTTTCTTTGTGCAGTCTGTGGTTATTAATTTATTCATTTGTTCAGTCATAAATATTTATCGGATGCATGCTCTATGATAGGCATTCTTTCAGTGGTGTCATTCTTTCTTCTGTCCTGCTGTGGCTGGCATTTCTGTACCTTCAGACATGGAACTGCAACTTCGGACAGCTTCCTCTCACACTGCTGCAGCTGGTACCTGTCCTCCTACAGCTTGTCCCTAAGACTATGCATTTGTTTTCCATGTGAATTTCCCAGGACAGCTCACACAGCAAATGTTTTCTCTCTTTGTCTTTCCATGAAAATTAATCACAAGTTGGAATGCATCCTTTGTCAGAGTACATGCTCTGGCTTTTTTATTTGGAAAATACAGTGACAAAACATAAAGCCTTTGGCTGCAATTCTGTCCCTTACAGCCCACAGCTGTCATCTTTGGCTCCCGGGCTCCATGATTAAGGTTTCTCTGCTTTGCAGTCTGTGGCTTATTCAGCTTTTAAGTCCCTTAGTCCCCCAGAAGCAGAAATAGATGAGGGGTTCTAGGTGCTCTTCAGCTGATTCTCTGCCTCCCTGTGACAGGTTTCAGGTGATAGTGTTCTCTATGCTCTCAGATAGAGAGCTGTGTTTGCCTATAGATTGAGTGTCCCTGAGTGGAGACCAACTTTGGTGACCAGTAATAACTGAGAGTGATTGGTACTGAGTCCGATGGCACTAGCTTCTCCCTCTCTTACAACTGTCACATGTCCTGATCCTTTAAATTTACTTTTAAAGTATTTTCTTTTGATCTTTCAAATCACTGTAAATGCTCTCCAATTGGCATTAATTAACATGAAAGTGATTACTTTCCTTTTTTTTTTTTTTTTTTTTAAATTTTATTTTGTCGATATACATTGTAGCTGATTATTGCTCCCCATCACCAAAACCTCCCTCCCTTTTCCCTCCCCCCCTCCCCCCCAACAATGTCCTTTCTGTTTGCTTGTTGTATCAACTTCAAATAATTGTGGTTGTTATATCTTCTTCCCCCCCCCCCCCGGTTTGTGTGTGTGTGTGTGTATGTGTCTGTGTGAATTTATATATTAATTTTTAGCTCCCTCCAATAAGTGAGAACATGTGGTATTTCTCTTTCTGTGCCTGACTTGTTTCACTTAATATAATTCTCTCAAGGTCCATCCATGTTGTTGCAAATGGCAGTATTTCATTCGTTTTTATAGCTGAGTAGTATTCCATTGTGTAGATGTACCACATTTTCCGTATCCACTCATCTGATGATGGGCATTTGGGCTGGTTCCAACTCTTGGCTATTGTAAAGAGTGCTGCGATGAACATTGGGGAACAGGTATACCTTCGACTTGATGATTTCCATTCCTCTGGGTATATTCCCAACAGTGGGATGGCTGGGTCGTATGGTAGATCTATCTGCAATTGTTTGAGGAACCTCCATACCATTTTCCATAGAGGCTGCACCATTTTGCAGTCCCACCAACAATGTATGAGAGTTCCTTTTTCTCCGCAGCCTCGCCAGCATTTATCGTTCATAGACTTTTGGATTTTAGCCATCCTAACTGGGGTTAGATGGTATCTCAATGTGGTTTTGATTTGCATTTCCCGGATGCTGAGTGATGTTGAGCATTTTTTCATATGTCTGTTGGCCATTTGGATATCTTCCTTAGAGAAATGCCTACTTAGCTCTTTTGCCCATTTTTTAATTGGGTTGCTTGTTTTCTTCTTGTAAAGTTGTTTGAGTTCCTTATATATTCTGGATATTAATCCTTTGTCAGATGTATATTTTGCAAATATTTTCTCCCACTCTGTTGGTTGTCTTTTAACTCTTTTAATTGTTTTTTTTGCTGTGCAGAAGCTTTTTAGTTTGATATAATCCCATTTGTTTATTTTTCCTTTGGTTGCCCGTGCTTTTGGGGTCGTATTCATGAAGTCTGTGCCCAGTCCTATTTCCTGAAGTGTTTCTCCTATGTTTTCTTTAAGAAGTTTTATTGTCTCAGGGTGTATATTTAAATCCTTAATCCATTTTGAGTTGATTTTAGTATACGGTGATAGGTATGGATCTAGTTTCATTCTCCTGCATATCGATATCCAGTTATCCCAGCACCACTTGCTGAAGAGGCAGTCCCTTCCCCAGTGAATAGGCTTGGTGCCTTTGTCAAAGATCAGATGGCAGTAAGTGTGTGGGTTGATTTCTGGATTCTCTATTCTATTCCATTGGTCAGTGTGTCTGTTTTTATGCCAGTACCATACTGTTTTGATTATTATAGCTTTGTAGTATAGCTTAAAGTCAGGTAGTGTTATGCCTCCAGCTTTATTTTTTTTGCTGAGCATTGCTTTGGCTATTCGTGGTCTTTTATTGTTCCGTATAAATGTCTGAATAGTTTTTTCCATTTCTTAGAAAAATGTCTTTGGAATTTTGATGGGGATTGCATTGAATTTGTATATCACTTTGGATAGTATGGACATTTTCACTATGTTGATTCTTCCAATCCAAGAGCATGGAATATCTTTCCATCTTCTTGTATCCTCTCTAATTTCTCTCAGCAGTGGTTTGTAGTTCTCATTATAGAGATTTTTCATCTCCTTGGTTAACTCAATTCCTAAGTATTTTATTTTTTTGGTGGCTATTGTAAATGGGCAGGCTTTCTTGATTTCTCCTTCTGCATGTTCACTATTGGAGAAAAGAAATGCTACTGATTTTTGTGTGTTGATTTTGTATCCTGCTACTGTGCTGAAATCATTTATCAATTCCAACAGTTTTTTTGTAGAGGTTTTAGGCTGTTCGATATATAGGATCATGTCATCTGCAAACAGGAACAGTTTGACTTCATCTTTTCCAATCTGGATGCCCTTTATTTCCTTCTCTTCTCTGATTGCTCTGGCTAGTACTTCCAACACTATGTGATGATCAGCAGTACTTCCTCGGTTTATTGTTATTGACTTAATATTACAATATCAACATTGTTTCAAACATTTTCACTCTCCTCTGGCACCTAACTGTCTGAATTTTCAGTATTCCGATAAATGACTAATCACACAGTTGTGTATATAACTAACGATTAGTGAGCACTTGCTTTGCACTAATCATGGTATTAGACACTGAGAATACGAAGTTTAATACCATATAGAGACTATCCTCAAAACAAACAAAGTTGTAATATAGAGAGGGAGAGTTAATACAGAGCAACTTACAATATAAATGTGACATGTGTAATACTAATGTTGTAAGCAGAAGCGATGGGGGCATTAGTGTGAATAATGAAGTCCATTTGGGAGATCTCCTTAACGGCCTCGAAAGATGGGTAGGATTTTGATGAGTGAAGAAGGAGAGGGTTATTCAAGGCAACATGAGTGAAGTATCCAGCCGGGTAGTGGGGCTGGACCACAGCAGGCAAGGAGAAATGGCAAAAGGTGAGCCGGAAAGGAATGTAGGAGACAGAGTCAGTGTAAATTTTCCCTGTGCACAGTGGGGAGGCATGGGTGGCTTCTGTGAGGGAAGATGGCAGAAACTGAACTCCAGGTTCCTTGGTGCTTTCTCAGGCTGGAGAGCAAACTGCCACTACATGGCCGGGCTGTACTTCCCAGACGGTCACAGGACATGCAAGCAGATCTGCAGAATTGCACAATGCGGATGAGTAGCTCCAAATAAATGAAGTTGTAGCAAGGGGACACCTTCAATACTGACATCTTCCAAAAAGCTGCAGACTCCGGTGGGGGCTTGGAAAGTAATCACCTCCTATTCAAGAAAGTCTGCAGCTTTTTGGAAGATGTCAGTATTGAAGGTGTCCCCTTGCTACAACTTCATTTATTTGGAGCTACTCATCCGCATTGTGCAATTCTGCAGATCTGCTTGCATGTCCTGTGACCGTCTGGGAAGTACAGCCCGGCCATGTAGTGGCAGTTTGCTCTCCAGCCTGAGAAAGCACCAAGGAACCTGGAGTTCAGTTTCTGCCATCTTCCCTCACAGAAGCCACCCATGCCTCCCCACTGTGCACAGGGAAAATTTACACTGACTCTGTCTCCTACATTCCTTTCCGGCTCACCTTTTGCCATTTCTCCTTGCCTGCTGTGGTCCAGCCCCACTACCCGGCTGGATACTTCACTCATGTTGCCTTGAATAACCCTCTCCTTCTTCACTCATCAAAATCCTACCCATCTTTCGAGGCCGTTAAGGAGATCTCCCAAATGGACTTCATTATTCACACTAATGCCCCCATCGCTTCTGCTTACAACATTAGTATTACACATGTCACATTTATATTGTAAGTTGCTCTGTATTAACTCTCCCTCTCTATATTACAACTTTGTTTGTTTTGAGGATAGTCTCTATATGGTATTAAACTTCGTATTCTCAGTGTCTAATACCATGATTAGTGCAAAGCAAGTGCTCACTAATCATTAGTTATATACACAACTGTGTGATTAGTCATTTATCGGAATACTGAAAATTCAGACAGTTAGGTGCCAGAGGAGAGTGAAAATGTTTGAAACAATGTTGATATTGTACTATTAAGTCAATAACAATAAACCGAGGAAGTACTGCTGATCATCACAGACCTTTACTGTCTACGAACCCATGAGAATCAAGATCATTTGAGTTTCTATGCCAATCCAAGGTCTAGAAAAGAGGCTGCATGTTGCCATATGTGCCAGTCCGAACCCCATATAGAAGGCCCCAGGTTTGCAGAGCTGGGGTGTTCAGCTTGCTTATCCATCCATAAGGCAGGTCTGCAATGGCTTCTTATTCAGGATTTCTGGGATTAAAGTCTGTGAACACCAAAACCCTGTAGTGCAATAAGTTTGGACAACCAGAAAGCCAGGCTCTATGTCTACAGTGGATCCAGAGCTCAGGCAGAAGAGCGCAGATGAAGGGGAAACGAAGTCACCCCTAAAGGGACCCTGGCACACTCAGTGTTTTATTATGACCGCAGGATTTTTATGACATGCATAACTCATGCATTTGAATAATCTGAGAAGGGTTTTTTTTTAGGCTTAGATGTTTTAGAAAATGTAAAGGTTTGGTTTTAGTATGAAGTGATTCACATTTTTAAATTTTTTTATTTGGTTTTGATCAGAATATCCATGGTCCATACATGAGTTTTGCTGGAGATTTTGAACCCTGACAAATTAATAATTGTGAGGAGGAAAGTAGGTAATTTCTTTTATATGAATTTTTTTTTTAATTCTAGTGTATAATACTATTTTTGTTTTCTTGCAGATATAGTATATGTGAATATAATATGCATGGTAAGAGGGACGTAGTGTCTTAATGTGTACAAAATGCTTTTTTACATGTATACTTTCTTGCTGGCTTCTATAAACAAGGTAGACATTTTAGTATATATCACATACTATGTAGGCTATATTTAAGATTTAAAATATGTACTCCATATTGTTATATATCTGTGTATATATACATACACAGATATACACACCCCCCAAAGGTGGCACCAATGACTTATTGACTATAAGGTACTCACTATACATAATATTGTGGACATATTGTGTCCATGCCAACAGAATATATAATAATATTTAATTATATAAGATACACACTTTCACAAGCACACAAAATTGCTTTTTCTCCTCAAATAAGTAATTGGCAATTTCCCTGAATTCAGTTATGTTTCAAAGTTTTAAGAGACATTTTAAATAGAAACACTATGTCTATGGCCAGATTTAATACATCTCTCTCTGAAGTCGACTTTTTAATGAGCTTTTATTTGACTAAATTATGCACATCATAATGCATATTTTGCAATAAATTATTCACCAGTGCTTTAACTTGCTCAAGCTAAATTACTACTCTGTGTGAAAAAGAATTGCTGTTTTGAACCTCTTTATTACTGTCTAAGCCAGAAATTTTCATCATTTTTCTGTAAACCTGCAATCAACTGGGAGCCCATTCACTTTAGAGTTCTTGGCAACAATGTATACTCCTCTCTGATTAAGGCACATCTCTTTTCTGCTTTTCTTTAACTGACACATCGTAATTATACTTGCTTATGGGGTACTATCTGATGTTTTGATATATCTATATGTCGCATAATAATCAGTTCAGGGTAGTTAGTGTAACCATCACCTCATACATTTATCATTTCTTTGTGGCGAAAACATTCAATCCTCTAGCAATTATGTAATATACAAAACTTAACTGTTAACCACAGTCACCCTACTGTGCAATAGAACACCAGAAATTATTCCTTCTCTCTATTTGTCATTTTGTACCCCTTGGCCAACCAACCTCTCCCTGTTTTCCTTTCCCCATCTCCTCCCCAGTCTCTGGTAACCACTGTTCTACTCTGTTTTGTACAATACATTTCTTTTTTTTTTTTTTTTTTAGATTTCGTACATATGGGTGAGATCATGTGGTATTTGTCTTTCTGTGCCTGGCTTACTTCGCTTAACATAATGATCTCCAAGTCCATCCATGTTGATGCAAATGACAAGATTTCATTCTCTTTTATGACTGAATAATATTCATTGTGTATATATGCCACATTTTTTTTTAGTCCATTCATTTGTTTTTGGAAACTTGGGTTGATTCTATATCTTGGCTACTGTAAATTGTGCTGCAGTACACATGGGAGTGAGGTATCTCTTTGACATACTGACTTTGTTTCTTTTGGGTATATACCTAGTAGGGGAATTGCTGGATCATACGGTTGTTCTATTTTTCTAAGCAGGGTCATGGACCTGGAGCAAAGTACACTTCATCTTCACAAGAACCTTATGAAATAGGTATTATTATCCTCACTTGACAGATGAACAAACTTAGACTAGTAGTAGGTTAGCAGAGCCAGGATTTGAACCTGTCTTTCAGACACAAATCATGTGCACTGCTTGCAGGGAAAGAGTCCTTGCAAGGCTTTACTGAAGACTCCTACACTGTTGGATCTTGGGGGAGGGGAGAGAATCGAAACAATGATACTATTTTTAGAGCTTCTTGTAAAACCAATTCTATCTCCAAAATAGTTTTGCATGCTCCCTTTTCTATTTATGCTAATAGCACCTTCCCCTTTAATTCACTCAGACTTGAAACCCCAATGCTCTCTGTGGGCTCCCTACCTCCCTTAATGTAATTTAGGAACTGACTGGGCACCTTTAGGAAGATCTCTCACATGCTCTCTTACCCCTCAAACCTGCAGTTCCACAGTAGCCTCTTCAAATTATTTTCTTACTGACATATCACCAATGGCTTTTTACTGTCTTCAGGAAAGAGTCTGAAGACTTTCGATGTCTGTGAGAATCTGTTACCAAGCTGCTTTTTCCCCTCCTCCACACTTCCTCCATCTGCCCCATGGCCACTCCAGTAGCACTGAGGGCTCCTTATGGAGGAAGTACAGGGTACGAGTGTTGTGCTCTGACTTTCCCTGCACTTCTGATTAAATTTTCCAACAACACTGTAAGGTAAACACTGATATTACCATTGTTTTAAAAATGAAGAAACTCAAGGTCATGGGTTCGAGTCCCCATACCCGCCAGCCACCAAAGGGGGGAAAAAAGATGAGGAAACTGAGGCCTGAGGTTAATTACAATTAAGAAAAGGTAGAGCTGGGCTTTGAATTAAGCCTTCTCTCTGACTCGTTCTTCCCGACACTGCACGTCTCTCTCAGAGCATGTGATTTTCTCCCCACCTTCTCAGCAAACCCTTACACATCACTTCTCTGCCCCCTGCCCTTGTCCACATTATAATCCCTTCCTCTTCTCACCCTGTTAATATCCTACCCACACTTTTATTATTCATGGTTATATTTACTTAATAAACACAAAGGTTTTGTTTAACCTAAAAAGTTTTATTGTGAAATATTTTAACAAATATTTTTACCTTTTCCCAAAATAAAATATCTCATTACCAAAAAAAGTATGTTTGATAGCTTTGTCCAAACTTAACAGTTTGAGATATTTGCCTGAGATAATCTTATTAAAAATAAACTGTAACAGATTCAGTACATGCCGCCAAAATCTATTCTTCTCTTCACTTCTATCCCAGAGACAATATTCTGAATTTGGTTTTTATTATCTCTAGGCATGTTTTTATAAACTTACTACATAAGCATGTGTAATGGACAACACTGAGAGAGTTTGTACCTGTCAAACTATGTATAAATTATAGCATACTGCAACTTTCTTTTTGTCACTAAACATTGGATCTTTGAAATAAGTTTTTCTACGTTAATACATGTAACTCTAGTATACCCACTTTAATTTTAAATGTTATTGCATTATATGCAAATTGTTTTTCCATTTTTCTGTTAATAGACAATTTAATTGAGTCCAATATTTTGTTTTTAAAAATGTTTCTGCAATGAATATCATTATACATGTGCCCATGTGCACACATGCAAATTGTTCTAATCTAAAATATAATCCTAGGGAAACTACTTTATTGAACGCTATGTACTTCTGTTAACTTCTAGTTATTGCCAAAGCACTCAGAGTGGTTATAAATATTCTCTCTCCAACCAGCCAAATATGACAGCTCCCATATCTCCATGTCCTTGCAACTTGGTATTTTCAGCCTATTGGTATTTTCCTACCTGTTGGAATAACATGATATATCTTCATTGGTTTATTTGTCTTCCCCTGATTATTTAATAAAGTTGAACTGTTTTTCATTTATTCATCAGATATTGGTTTTTCCTGTTCCAAGAATTTCCTGGGCTTTTATTTTATTTTTTTTTTCCTTTCTAATTATCTTTTGGGTTCTTTGTCTTTTTAAAATTCTTTGCTCATAGAAACTGTATAATACATTTGTATTAGTCTGTTTCTGTTGCTTATAACAAAATACTTGGAACTGGGTACTCTGGAAGTGGACAGAGTTTATTGCTTACAATTTTGGAGCCTGCAAAATCCAAAGTCCAGGGAACACATTGGTTAAGGGTCTTCTTTGGTGGTGGTTTTACAGCAATGCAGAGGTCTCACATGGCAGAGAATGGCAAAGCAGAGAGAGAGAGGCTCTCACGTGCTCTCCTTTCAAAGCCCTCAGAACCATGCCCCTGACCACCACTATTAATCCATTAATTAGGGGACGGTAATCAGAATCTAATCATTTATTCAAGACCACACCTTTTAATTACCATAATAGGATTTCCCACCCTCAACAGTTACAGTGGAGATTAAGCTTTAATAACTTTGGGGGGGCCATTCAATCTACTGCAACATTGTAAATACTAATTCTCGGTCACATGTATTGTAAATATCTTCTCCAGTCTGTTTATCTTCCACTCTGTTCATGGGTCTTGGTCACATAAATTTAAATTTTAATGCAATGAAGTTTATCAATATTTTTAATGTTCTGTTACTTTTTTTTATTTGACAAATAAAGATTGTATTTAGGGTTCCATTTGTTTATTAAGAAATTATTCCACTTATCAAGAAATTATTTCTTATGCTTATAATATGCATTATATATTTCCTATATATTCTATAATAAAACTCAGGTTTTGCTTTTCACAGTTATGTCCTTAGTTTACTTGGAATTCATTTGCATACAGGGCAAGAAGTAGAGATCTAATTTTATTTCTCTCCAGTTTGTTTACTTCTTTTCCAATTTTTCCAGGGCCATTTATTGAGCAATCCATTCTGTTTCCACTGCTTTTTATGCAACCTAAGTTACAAACCAAATTTTCACATATGGTGAATCTGTTTCTGTGCTCTTTATTCCTGTAATCTATTTATCTTTCCTTACATCAAAATCACACTGGCTTACTGACTAAATTTTTTTAGCAAGATTCGTTTTACAGTTTCCCTGAGTGATCTTTACATATGTTCCCCTTCATATCTACTGGTTTTATTTAAAGGAAACCAATCCCCTTATGTAATTTTTTTTTTAAAGATAATGGGTAAGGGGATCTTAACCCTTGACTTGGTGTTGTCAGCACCACGGTCTCCCAAGTGAACTAACCGGCCATCCCTATATAGGGATCAGAACCTGTGGCCTTGGTGTTATCAGCACCACACTCTCCCAAGTGAGCCATGGGCCAGCTCTCCCTTATGTATTTTTATTGAAATTGCATTTAATGTTCTAGTTTAATTTTTAGGGATAATCACTTAGCTTATAATGTTCTCTCTCCATCTGTGAATATAGTCTCTCTCTAAATTTTATGTGGTTTTATTTTATCTCTTTCAGTAATTCTATACTTCTCTTTATAAAGGACTTGCATGCAATACTTAGATCAAATCCTAGGTCTTTAATAGTTTTGGTTGTTTTGTAAATTACATTTTTGAATTCTTTCTTTTTTGATGCCTAAAAATTTAATTATTTCATATGAATGTGTGTTCATCAACTTTACCAAATTCTTTAGTTCTAATATTTTTTCTGTAAATTCTCAGATTTTTTTATGTAGAGCCAAATCATGAGTAATAGCGATCACTTTGTTCCCTTCTTTCTATTTCCTAAAACTTCTTTTCCTTTTTCTTCTCTCTCAGAGATGGCCGTAACTTCTAATATAGTTAATTTGAAGCAGTGAGAACAGGTGTCCTTAACTTATTTCTGATTAAAGGAATTTATTCTATCATTTTACAATTACCCATATAAGTTCTAGATTTAAAATCATACCCTTTATATGTTTAAAAATGTTTTATTCAATTTCAACTTTTCTAAAACTTTTTATCATGAATTGTACATTTTATCAAAGCTTTTTTTCTTTTTTTGCATATTATATTTCACAAAATTTGATATATTGATAAAGTGAACTACATTAATAGATTTTATAATTTTATCCTTGGATCTTCAGAAAACAATAATTGGTCAAGATTTTTTTTAACATTGCTAAATTTACTTTGGTAATCCTTTTGGGATTTTTTTTCCTCTGGCCTGTAATTGGTTTATGTATTTTTTGTTTGTTTTTGTTTTTGTTTTGTTTGTTTTCTTTCTGAAATTCCTGTTAAAAAAGTATTGAACCTTTATATTCCACCCTCGATGTCATTTAACTTCTCTTTTATTTTCTCTTTTGTTATGTCTCTTAGACATGTTCTGAGAAATTTGCTTAGATCAATTTTTAAAATTCTAATTCCCTCATTTGAATTTGATATATTGTGTTTATCCCATTCAGTGGATTCTTTTATTCTATTTTTATATCATATTTATTTATAATCACTTAAAATATGTATTTTATCAAAAGAACCTATATAAGCATGTACTTGATAAAGTTTTTTTTCCATGGGCTAACAATTGTGATATCACCATATATAGGTTTAAACAACTAGGTAAAAAGATGGAGGGTAGTGTGAGCTAAGTTTTTTTTATTTTTATTTTTGAGGTAGAAGGTTATTTCTAAACAAGGGGAGGAGACTAGAATGGTCTATGCAGGAATGTGCCAGACTTGGACATAACAGTATAAACTCATGTTTAGCTTAAAATAGATAAAGATGTTACATGTAGAAATATCTATAGGCATGTTTCTATACATGCGTAAGTATACCTGCATATATTTCTTTGCTCTATCACCTGAAAGACCAAGAAGCAATGACAGTCCCATAGCAATGAGTATAGCTAGTGCCAAAATCTTGGTTTCTCATACCATTTGTAAGAGAAGGAACCAAGGCTAACTGTAGAAATGTCTGATTCTAGGACTGGAGCAGGATATATACAAGATATGCCTGGGGCGTCTTGTAGTGCCAAAAAGTAAAAATGTGCTAAAGGAAAAAAGCAACAAAACGAATAAGACAGTACTGAATTGTAATGCATAGTATAAATTAAATATTTATGAGTCTATACTGATATAAATAAACAAACAAACAAACAAATAAATAAATGGAAAAGAATAGATAAAAATTTTTAGGCAGAAGAATTCAAATTATCTTTATAGATACTCTGCCCTTAAGGAGGTGGAACATTGAGTCTCTACTCCTTAATGTAGTCTGTTCATAGTGAAGTCCTTGCAAAGAGTACAGTATGAAAAGTGGAAAAAAGAGTAAGGTTGTAGTGGAGAAACCTGGCAAACACTACTTCAGCCAGGTAGTCAAGGTCAACAACAATACTGACAAGTGATATTGATAACATGTACCCTTGATATGATGTGATGAAAAGTACTTTACCTCTGTGGTCTTTCTCCCAAATACACAGAAGCTCAATATAATCATGAGACAAACATCAGACAAATTCCAGTTGAAGGACATTCTACAAAATACCTGACTAGTGTGCCTGAAGAACCGTCAAGGTCATCAAAACCAAGAGAAGTTTGAAAAATTGTCACAGTGAAGAGTAGCCTAAGGAGACATGACAGTTAAATGTAATGTGGTATCTTGGGTAGGATGCTAGAACAGAAAAAAGAAGTTAGGTAAAAACTAAGGAAATCTGGATAAAGTATGGACTTCAGTTAATACTAAAATATCAATATTGGTTCATAAATTGTACCAAATGAACCACACTAATATAAGATATTGAAAATAGGGAAAACTGGATGGGGGTATTATGGAAACTCTTAGTACTACAGTTATAAGTTTTTCTGTTAATCTAAAACTGTTATTAAAGAAAAACTTACAAAATATGTATATTATAGCTTATATTACATTATGTCATTATCTAAAGGGCTTATGATTCTAATACGGCCTTTTGCGTATGTATGTGTGCCTGTTCATTCTTGTCATTGTAGATTGTTTCCTGAACAGTTTTATATTTTTATCATGAATTCATTTTCAGTAAGACTTTATCTTCTTGTCTTCTTTACAGCCTGTGTTGAAATAGTGTCTCCAGAACAGTTTTTACACTGCTGCTTCTAGGCACCCTAGGGGGATCATATACTAATTCTTGTGTCAGTTTCTCAGACCACTTCAAACCCACGAAAGATTCAAGGTCATTACTGTGAATTCTCTGGGAGACCTTTTTCCTATCCAGAGACTAGCCAGAGACTAGCTTTCTTGTGAGATTTTTTTGATCTGTCTTTCCACTTAACGGTGTTAGAGTAGCTTTGCTGAGATGTATGTGGGAGAAGAGGTCTCTGTTTCAATGTCCTGCCTCATATGCCTGAAAGCCTCATCTTCTGTCCCCAAGCCCTTCAGTTACCAAACCTGACACCTACTTCACCTTCTCCCCAGACGGCCGTCTCCTGGGCTTCTGGGCTCACATGTTTAACCTCTTTGTACTTTGTTCTTTGTTTTTGGCCCCTCATAATTTCTCCTACGTATTAATTCAGCTATGTAGTTAAAAGGAAATGGGTTATCTTTAATTCAGGATCACTAGCTATTTGATCCAGAGACTTATAGTTACCTACCTTGAAATGTAAATGTGTGTCTGGCCCAAGCCACACAGTCAATAAGTGGCTGTCAATAAGGACTCTAGAAGTCCTTCCTTATATTCTAACACACCTATCCTTTTTCCACGTTCAAGTCACAAACAAACAAAAAAAATACAGTAGTAGACAAAAGACTCTTCAAAATATTGCTAAAAAACAATTGACACACATGTATCAGTCAATACTTTTTGTAAAGATTTTTATTCAGCTCATATTTTTCTGTCTTATTCACAAAAATATGGTGAATGATGTAGTGAGTCCAGAAGTGTCCCCCCACCCCCAAAATCCATGTCCATCCAGAACCTCAGAATATGACCTTATTTGAAAATAGGGTTTGTGCAGATGTGATTATGTTCAAATAAGATCATACTGAGTTAGGATGGGCACTGAATCCAGTAACTGGTATCTTTATAAGAAGACACAAACAGAGGAAGGAGAATATATACACAGATGGAGACAGAAATTGGAATTGTTCTGCCACAGCCAGGGAATACCAGGAGCCACCAGGAGCTGAAAAGGTGAGAAAGGACGCTTCCCTAGGGCCTTCAGAGTGAGCAGGTCCTGCCAACACCTTGACTTCAGACTTCTAGGCTCTAAAACTGTGGGAGAATAAATTTGTCATTTTAAGCCACTAAGTTTGTGTTAATTTGTTATAATAGCACTAGGAAACTAATACAAATGGATTTACCAAATGTCTCACTAAACCAAGGTGCAAAGTTTCTAAGAAGCTCTCCTGAAGACTCTTCAAAACATATGTTATCTGATTCCCCATGTTTTAGAGCCTCTCTCATGCTCTTTCATTCCTCACCTGTTCCCTTGATTACATCTGTAAGTCTTTTAGTGCACCGGGATGTAATTCATCAGCCTGCCTCAAGAAAGGGCCCTACCATCCTCGAGTTACTCAGACCGTATATCTGGGTGTCACCCTTGTCACCTTTTTCTCCCTCACTCCACACATTTAATTAAAACCAAGTCCTGCGTTCCTATTCTATCTCTTAAATCCATCCACTTTTCTTCAGCCCCCATAATGTTTCCTAGTCCAGGTCACCATCATTTCTAAAACAGAGTTCTATTTATTCATCTTCCATCCAGCCATGCAACACATTTATTAAATATCAACTGTGAGACAAGCACTTTGCAATGCACTCTGGATGCAAAAGAGAGTTAAAAAGAGACTAGGTCCTTGCCCTGATAGAGTTTACAACATAGTGTGGGAGACAGACATTAATCATTCTCACAAACTAATGTAAAATGGTCTCAGGAACAAGAGCTCTAAAGGAAAAGCTCCATAACATTGTGAGTGAGCCCCTTTGAAGAGGGTTTGGGGTTTTGGGGGGGGGTTGTTTGTTTTTTTCCCTCCCTCTAGACTGGAAGTCAAAGAAAAAGGGTGTTAAAAATGGATGGTTGCATTTATATGCTAACTATACCTATGATGCAGCTCCAATATATTTTTCAGATTTATATTATATTCTATAATAAGCATAGTTTTTATAATTACAAAAACCACAATAACTGAGATATTTCTAACAACCTTGAATGCACTAGTTTACGTCATTGGGGAAGTGCTGAGGTGATACAGCACTCTGGCTTACCTGTTATCCCCGTCATAGCACTGCATTTTAATTGCCTGTTTATATATCCATCTCTCCCCATAGACTGAAAGCTTCTGGAAGACAGAGGTATGCCCTGCTAACTACTGTGCTCCAAGCACCAAAACTCTACTAAGCCCCTGAGAAACACTACATAAATGTTTTTGAATAGATGAATAGACTAAAAATAACAGTGAGACTTGGACTTTTTTTTTTAAATAGCTGCTTATTGCATGCAAATGTCCAGAACATGATGGGGGTAAAAACGGAAGAGATTATGAGATTATGGGTAGATCTCTACCAAAGATGTGCTTTAAGTAGAGGGGAGTTTTAAATCTTCAGCACTGTTTAATTTCATTCCTGGATGAGCAAGAAAACTAGGAATGTCAGCTCTCACTTACTCCCATTCCAAAGTATACCCGGTTCTTCATTTGTCCAAATGATTCTTTAATATGAAGCCCTCTGTACAACTTCCAAGTAGTGCCAATTATTTTCCAAACAATGACAAGTCAACGAGACAAATTAAGTGCTTTTTCTCATCAAACGCTAATTAAAATTCTTCCTAGTAGGTGAAGTTCGTTAGCACAACATTAAAATATTACTTTATAATTCAAGGTCATATTTGCACTGAATAAATTAGCTTAATTCAAGTGTCACATTGACTGGGGATGTTGAGCATATGCTCATGTGCTTCTAATGATTGTAGTGCCCGTGGAATCATTGAGTAGTCTGAATACTGGCATTAAAAACCTCTTCAGAGGAAGAAAGATGCTGTTACTTGCCTTTTCTTGAGTTACAGAGTAAACTTCTCATCGATAGACATTTAGAGAATGCCGGTTTTTTTTCCATCACCATCAAAGGTAACAATTCTCTTACTCTCATCTGTAAAGGCAGGCCAGCCTTCCCTCTGAGCACATGAGCTTTGCCACTTATGGCCAGTGACTTGTGATGGGCAGAAGTTTCTTCTTGCGTGCATCTTCATCCCAGAGGTAGTGTGTGATGGAAGTGTTGCATTGAGAGAAGTGCCATGACTTATTTCTGATGTGTGCTGTGGGGCAAGTATAAGTGCCAAATATTTGCAAAACTGCCCAGGCCTATAAATAATTATCTATAGCTTTGTGAGTGCGTCCTTTTAGCCTTGTTGCCCAGATTTTTAGTTTACTCTCTGACTTGCCCACCAAGTCCCCAGGTAAAGAGCCAGGAAATTACAAGCTGCTCACATTTTGCCAGCTCTCTATAATGCTGGTACTGTGTGTGAAATTCAGGATTGGTTCCAGAAACTCAAAGTGGAAGAAGTATTTCTAGTGTCTTACTGTTCAGGGTGTACAGTCTCAGGCTCCTCTAATGTAAAATTAGCTTGAGTTGTTTTATCAAACTCAAAATGTGCCTGGCTAGAACAAGGAGTCTCACAACCAATGTTTCAAATATGTAATTTCAGGGTTTATTTCCTCCAGGCCAAAATGTACTCTTAGAGTAGAAGAAAGGGGGCATATTAGTACATTCCTGTTTCTTATAACAAAATACCTGGAACCTGGTAATTTGTAAGAAAACAAAATTTATTGCTTACAAATTTCAGAAGGTGGGAAGTCCAAAGTCCAGGGAACACATCTGGTGAGGTGACTACAGCAATGCAGGGTCTCACACGTGAGAATGGTGGAACAGAGAGAGAAATACCTCCTCATATGCTCTCCATTTAAAGCCCTTAGAACCACACCCACAACCACCATTAAACCATCAATTTCTTAATCCACTCACTAGGGCATGTTCCTCACAATCTAATCCCTTCTTCAAGGCCCCACCTTTCAATTGCCATAATAGGATTTCCTGTCATCAACAGTTACAGTGGAGATTAAGCTTCTAATATATGGACTTTGGGGGACACAATTCAATCAATTTACAGCAGGGGGTTTCACATGATGGCATGTCCATTCCAAGAGGGTCTAGGACAGCGTGGCCTCTCATTTCATGCAGATGGTTTGCTCAGGCAGATTTGAGCCCAGAAACAAAAAGAGCACCAGTGCAGAAGAGCAAACATAGTTTGGTTAAACTTCTAAATGCTGGTGGGGAAAGAGTTATATTGGGCTATTTTAATACACTGTAGAATTCAGCCTCTAGAATCATTTAATTCTCTCCCAAATATAAGCCTCTGCAGCATCAGCTGAGCTGCTGGAAAACTTACTTGACCTAAAAAGCACTCAAGCCAAGAGGACTATGCCCTAAAGCAATTAAAATAGCTTTCAAATAGTTTCACAGAAAACGGGGGAAAATTTGTCCAAACATTTTGAAGTTACCTATAGAGAGATATTTTTAGTTCTTGGTTTATGATTTTCATATATTGAAAAGAGGATGCAAGGGCGTACCATGCACAATGCTCAGTCCGAGAAATAGAGACTAGTCTAGGATCTTCCCGGATTCCACTATGGCAGCCCCAATGCATTGATACACAGCTTTGGGTTCCTTTTCTTTGGGGGTTGTTGAGTCTGTAGAGCCCATATCTTACATCACAGAATTCTTGGTGGGAGTCTTCAAACTAGGATCCACCTTGACCCTGGTCTGCATCAACTTATCCATCGTGAATTCCAGATACATATTTACATGACTTGCTCTGCAGAACACTCATAACAAAGTAATATTCTTCCTTGGTACTGAGCTAGGATTTAAAACAGTATCCATCCCCTAAGAATAAGTGAAGAAATCCTGACTTAATACCCCAAATCAGAAAAGCTTAAAAACAAACATTTCAACATTGTCACAAACTCAAATTTGCTAAGGAGATTACATTTAAAAGAGAAAATTCAACATTATGATGAGCAAGTAGCACTGAAACAAATTCATCCAAAGAAACCGCACAAAACATAAAGAGCCACAGCAGACCGAATGCAGTGTTTTGCTTACTGAATTCTTTATGTCATTCATGAAGTGGAAAAAAAGTAATAAAAATGTTTTCTCAAAAATTTTGATTTTTAAGCAGCATTGCAAAAATTTTGGTAAAATAATTCTATTTTTTAACTCAATTTATTGAAAGCTAAATTGAGGGTTGTAGTGTATCTCTGTTTCCCAAAAGAGGTTTCAAACTCAATCTGGTTCATCTCCATATATTTTGGGGAACAACTAGTATGTATAAGCACTAAGTTGGTCCCCATGGGATATATAGAGGTACTCAGAGCCTAACTGAGGAGAGAAAATAAGGATAGAGATTCAAAATTAGCAAACTTTTACTGAGAACCTACTCTGTGTCCTATAATGTTATAGTTTCTTGCCCAATGCTCTAATTCAAGGTATGTTGGTTTTTGTTTTGTTTGGGTTTTAGTCAAAAGAGGTACAAAGAACTTAGTAGAAAATTATTGACATATTGAATAATAATACTAATATATACAATGGCAAACACTTATTGAGAACTTTCCATGTGCTAATACTGTCCTAAGCACTTTAGAGGTAATAACTCATTTAATCCTCACAATTCTGTGAGTCCAGTACCATTATTATTCCCACCCTATAGATAAGGAAACTAAAGAAAAGAGAGGTTAGGTAACTTGCCCTACCTCTACTCACATTGACTACTAAATATGTAAATCGACCTCCCCTTTCTCCAGAAACCCCACTGAAATGAAAATAAAAGAAAAAAGGGGTATAAAACCCTAAAGACAAAGAAAAGGGGAGGACAGAACGGGTGATGGAAGACATAAACTTTTTTTTTTTGGACAAAGGAAGGCTGGCATAGGATTGGTGACTGATGAGAGAGGATATAGTATTTTCAGTGTACTGCAGCAAGAAATATGCCAAAACCCCTAGCAAAATGGAGAGCAGCTCAGGAATTGAAGGCATCAAGTATTAGTGAAGACATGAACCTGAAAACAGGACCCCTTCTACTCTTTCTCATCTGGCAAATAAAGAAGGAGAAAAACCAAGAAGGAGAACGGATTCAGGGTCAGAGAAACTGGGCCACAGTGATTCAACTTGGGGACAGAAGCCACAAGCAGAGCTGAGGTACTGGACTGAAACAGGAGATTAAGTGAGGATCAGCACACTGACCCCCTCCAATACCTTGATCCCAGAGCATGTGCAGACAGACTGTATCTTCTAGGCAAGAGATTGGAGAAACAGCAACACCAAGGTAAAGATTTCTAGATACTGATATTTGGGGGCCTCCGACTGAGAAGGCTGGCTAGCTGTCCAGCCATGGCATTTGTGAAGCCCACTAGTTAACAAGTCTTTCCCACACATAGAAACCTTCTAATCAGCCTTTGAGTGCCTCTCTTTTAAATAGGAACATCAACATTGATATGACCAGTTATTAAAATGAATAATAAAAGGAAAAAGAAAAATACATTGAAACCATAGGAAAAGAAGACATATGGGAAAAATAAGAAAAAATGCTTTCCTCAAAGAGAGAAAAGAAAACACCACATCCATGAAACAAGTAAAAGATACCACAAAAATTATCAGAAAACAGAAGGTAGCACTTGGAAATAAAAAAACTAATACTGCTAATTTAAGAAATAAAAGTTCAGCAAAAATGTCAGAAGATAAAAATTGAGATAATCCCCAGAAAGAGGAACACAATAGCATACAATAGAACAAAAAAGTCAAGAAAATCAGCATTGATCCAGGATGTCCTGTATGCAACTAACAGGAGTTACAGAAAGTAAGAAAAGAGGAAATAGAGGGGAAGTAAATAGCAAAAAATATATTAATACAAGGAAGTTTCCCTTGTCTGCAGCAGAAAAGTCTCCAAAGTATATGACACATAAGTGAACAGTGCCCATATCAAGTCACATTACAAGGAAAGTGTAGAGCGCTAGGAAAAGATCCTAAAAACTTCTAGGAAATGCTATAAATTGGATGCCCCCCAACCTCATTGGAGTTCAAATCCCCACTGTAATTGTTGAGGGCAGGAAATCCTATTATGGTAATTGAAAGCTGGGACCTTGGGGAGGTAATTAGATTGGAGAGCTATGTCATAGTGAATGTATTAATCATGGTGGTCAGGGGTGTGGTTCTGAGGGCTTTAAAAGGAGAGTACATGACAGTTTCTCTCTCTGTTTCCACAATCTTGCAATGTGAGGTCCCTGGGTCACTTCCACCACCACCAGATGTGTTCCTTGGACTTTGGACTTCCCAGCCTCAGAAACTGTAAGCAATAAATTTTGTTTTCTTCTTAAATCATGTTCCGTGTACTTTGTTACAAGCAACAGAAATGGACTGATACAGGAAAGAAAAATAATTTACATAGATACAAACCAGAAACCAAAATTGCAATAGGCATTTTAGCAATAAATAGGATTAGATTGTTGAACAATATGTTCAAAACTCTAAGGGAAATGATTTCCCACCAGAATTCACTATCCAGCCAACCCATCAATCAAATGAATAAGATCTCAATAATTCTACCTCTCATGTATCTTTTCTGAGGAAGCTATTAAAGATTTGCTCCACAAAATCAGGAGTATAAATCTAGAAGAATGAAGGCAGAGGACGCAGACAATGAGAGTTCTACTGCAAGATTTGGCAAAGGAAGGTCAAAATGTCTTTGCAAGGAAAGGATGAACCAGGCTTAAATAGGCACTAGTTAGTATTGGAGCAGAAAGATGCACTCTTGCAGGAGGGGGGTCTCCGAGGAAGTAAAACTGATTACTGTGTCTATCAGATCACTTGAAAAATTTATGAACTGGTACTCTATAAACCAGAAAAAATTTGGAAAATTACCAATAGGTATATAGAAAATCAGTAAATGAAAACATGAGTAACTACATGTTCAGTGAGTAACTACAGAGAAAATAAAAGACAGAAAAAGATAGTATTTTGCAAAGAGCAGAATGGGCTCAGCAGTAAAAAATATTTATATGGTTATGATAAAGTAACACTGAGTATTTATTTAATCATGAACTGTGAGGTTTGTTTTAAAAGGATGAGAGCAACAGACACGGAGTGTGGGAAGCTAAACTTCAAACACACTTAGGAAGACAGCAGATAGCATCTAAATTTCATTTTAAAAAATAGCAATAAAAGCATGTTATTTAAAAATATGGCTGCCTTAGGTTGAATGTCCCCCCAAAACTTAATCCCCACTGTCATCACTGAGAGTGGGAAGTCCTATTATGGTAATTGAAAGGCGGGGCCTTGAAGAGGTGATTAGATTGTGGGACCATGCCCTAGTGAGTGAACTAAAAATGGTGATCATGGGCATGGCTCTGCCATTTTCTACCATGTGAGACCCCTGGGTCACTGTCACTACCACCAAGACTCTCACCAGATGTCTTCCTTGCACTGGGGACTTTCCAGCCTCCAAAACTACAAGCAACAAATTTTGTTTTCTTTATAAACCACCCAGTTTCAGGTATTTATGTTATAAGCAAGAGAAACAGACTAATACAATGGCCATTAATAACACAAGAATTTCAGTGTAGTGGCCTCTGGGGAGTAAAAATATGAAGTGTAAAGTGGAGAAACAAAAGATGGCTTATATTTAATAATTATTTTGCATTATTTATTTTTCTCTAATTTTGTTACAAATTATTTCAACTATACATATAAAGTATAGAAAATTCATCTATCAAATTCACATACTTACAGTAGATTTTTTCTAAAAAATAAATTTGAGGATTTTGGGTACTCCTCTCTGATCCCATTCCAACCCTCTCCCTCCCTAGAGAAGTTGCTCTGTTTCAATTACTTGCATGTTGTTAGACCACTGCTTTAAAGGTTTAACTCTACAATAATATGTTCCAGTTTCCATGCTTTTTTCATTGCACACTGTATTCCTGAGGTTTAATTAGCCATGCTGAGACGTACTTTTAACTGCTGTATGTATTCCATTTACATATTTGTCTTCCTGTTGATGGACATTTGAATTGTTTACAGCTTTTCAGTATTACCATCAACACAGCAATGAAAATTCTGGTATAGGTCCTCTGGAAAAGTGGAGTAGAATTACATAGCACAGGGCTGTTAAAGGAAATTGCAGGTTCCGCTTGCTAAATCTGGGTTGTTGATGTCTCGAACAAAGAACTGGGCAAGACACGCCAGAGGTGAAAAGCAAAGAGCATTTTTATTTGGCAAAGTGAGAATACACTCTAGAGAGGATGGAGCCGGCTTGACTGAGATAGTGGCTTAAGAGCAAGGGTACTTACATTCCGCGGGTTTAAGTCCTCTTTGCTGGATTCATGTGGTTTGGTCATTGATTGAGCCCTGAATGTAGTCTCTTGATTGACACCATAGCTGGTGGGAGCTCATTGGTCCAACCGAATGGTACCCAATGTGGGGGCGGAGCTCCCTGTCTGGAATTGTCTTTGTCTCCTGTGGCCACTTTTGTGCATGTGCATGCCTACATCCTGGGAGAATTAGTTGTACCAGTTGTCTCATTTGCAAATAAAGAGGTTTCCTCCTGCTCTTTTCTCCAGCTAGCTTCATGCCACAGGGCTCAAATATTTTAGCCTTTACTAAATATGACCAAACTAGCATTTCACAGTGATTCCACCAACTTATACCCTGCCTCCCCTCTCCAAGAAGTGAATGAGTTCCAGTTGCTCCAACCCTAATCAAAACTACAGGCTATATTTTGATAGCTGCAACTTTTCAGGAGTGGAGACCTGTCTTGGTTTCCTCATGACAATCTTCTCTGCTGAGGTTGTTATATTTTTATTCAGGCCCAAGTAGTCCAAATGGCAAAAACACTGTTCCTTCTGCATAAATTTCTCTACCTTTGCTCACTCCTTTCTTCCTATACTGCCCCACTGCATCCATGGCAAATCTGAAGACCAAACTTCACTCTCACCTCCTTCCTGAAGTCAGCCCTGGCCACCTCTGACAGAAAGACTTGCCCTTCTCAGTACTCTATGCCTATTTCATAGTCATCATTTGCTGCCTAGGATTAAGGAGACAATTTTCCTTACATACGGGTCTGGTCACTTGAATGAGCAAGTCCCATATTATCAAGGCTGATAATAAGAAGCCATGGCATTTACAGAAGGCTTTGCAAACTTAGAGACTGTTTCCATAGTCGTTGTCACAGTTGTTTTTAACCACTTATGAGTATAAGGACTCTTTTCAAAGATAAAGAAAAATTATTGGGCTTCCCTCATGATGAAAGTACAGTAAACATACATGGATTTAGCAAATACATAATAATATAAAAATATTACGATTTTAATATCACTTTAAAAAGAACTTTATTGCATTAATCACAAATGTATTTACATACTTTTGAAAACTGGTTGGGTATTTTGCGACCTGTACATTTAGAGGCCCATCCAAGGACAATACTATATTCAAAACACAAGTACTATATCTGGAAAAAAAAACTGTTAAAAACAATTTTAATCATATCTAAAGTCTCCATGAGAGGAGTCAAAGGAGAGTTATTAACAGCATAAAGCAAACCTTCTCAAAATCCTCTTTTTGTCATTTCTTTTCCCCACACCCTTCATGTCCTGCTATGGTCTCAACTCTCTAGTCACATTGTCTAAACTCTCCCAAAGTTGCTCCAAACACAGCTTAAGGTGCTGCCTCCTCCTCTCTCCTGCTCCCTTGACCTCACTGTCTCTGTCTCTCCAGTTCTCACTTCCTCCCACCCAGTCTCTAACTGGCCCCTTTCTAGACCACAGCTCTTCCCACCTTTTTGAGCAGCATCACAAAAGCCCAGGGTTAGCAACTGCCTGAAATATAAGAATTCTTACCTGAGAAAGCTGGGTTAGAGCAAAGCTGCAGGTTTATATCATGGGCCCATCATACAGATGTGTGGTATTATTTTTTCAGTCTGTGGAAACGTTAAGGATTTGCAGTGACTCTTCAGCACCCCGAGGGTCCACAGCCTATGGGAGAAACCACTGCCTCATCTCGTACCTCTTTGAAACCTCTGTAGGACCCAACTTAATAATTTACACAGTGGATTTTGTGACAGTATGGGGTAGCAACAATTTCTAAATCCAAACTGTGATTGAAACATGTTCACTCCAATAAATCAATGTTCCCACCCTGACTAACTTATTGAAGCACTTGGCTGGGAAAAGGAAGTCAATAATAGCATTGGAGTGGATTCAAGCTCACCTAACCACCAAAAAACTAGAGAGCTTTTCACTGTTCATTCACCTCACAAATTGGTCAGTTTTTAAATATGTATTATTTTTATAATATCCACTGACCTACATTTCACATTCAGTACAATTTATGTGGAAATACTGGAAATCTCAGCAGAAATACTGGAAATCTCAGCAGAATAAAAGTTTAAAAGTTGAGAAGGGATGCAAGAGGGATAAAGGGGCAGGAGAAATGTGTATAATTTATTGCCAACACTGGCATCTCTTTTCTTTAGCTGAACTAGGAAAATGATGACTCTCTCAACATAAAACCTAAGTATGTAGTATACTAAGTATGTAAGATGGAAAATTTTTAGGGCTTCTCTCCTATTGGAAAATGTCCTCTTGGCTTCCTAAAAAGATGGCTGAGAAGAAAAACATGTGAGAGTAAATATAAGGAATAGATACATATGTACACATGCTACCATGCACTTGCACTGGGGGCAGGAGAAGCAGTACAGTAAGAGAGAACAGGAGCCCAGATGTCAGGATGCTCTGCTGGAAGACCAGGCTCTCCCACTAATGGTCTGTGCTCAGGTAGCAATTCTTTTCAACTACATTTTTCCAAAGGAGTTTTGATAGGTGACCCCTAAGTTTCCTTTCAGCTCTGTAAATCAGAATTCTGAAAGTTTTCCCGTTGGAGTGAGTCTCACCCATTTTATCCTCAATTCAAAAAAAAAGAAAAACACAATCACAGTGGGAAGAGCATTAAAAACGGATTTACATCCCAACTCTCCCCTTAGGTGCGTGACCTTGGGCAAGTCATTAACTTCTTGTTGCAGAGCACGCTCAGCTCCTGGCTGAGGCTCTCCCAAAATCTGATACCAAACACACAGGTCTGGCTGCCTGCCCCCCAAACAAAAGCAAACTAGTCAAAAGTCAAATGTTGGTGAAAATGGAAGTCAGCTTTTATTCAGGAATACCTGAGAAGAGATGTTAGGTTAACCCATCTCTCTGGTAAACCTGAAGGAAAATGGCCAGGCTAAAGCCATCGCAGGGAGGCTTTACTGAGGGGGGTTTTAAGAGGGGGATGAGGGAACAGAACATGGGAATCCCTTCATGCAAGGTCTCAGGTACAAGGTTTCGCCAAGGCTCCTCTGGTTTCTGCTTTCGTCCTTGTTATCTCCTGGTCCTGCTGGAGGGGTGGAATCAGCACAGCTTTACTGGTGTCTTCCTTGGTTTCCCAGGGTCTGAATAGTATGTGCAAGTCTGCAATCCAGGCTGGCTGGAAAACAACTTTACATTCATGTAAATAATGTCATCTTGCCCCATAACCAAAGTCCAAAATATCAAATAACCATGGGAAAAGAGGCAACTCAAAAATACATGCCAAGAAAAAAACTGTGTCTTTTAAAATTTACCTACAGCCCATGCAGTTTTAGGTCCCAACATGGCTTCAGTCCTGCTCAATCAACATTCGTATTTTCTTATTATTATTCTTATGGTTATTACTATTATTATTACTTATTATTATTCCCTCAAATTGTAATAATATTTTTCATACAGAGTTGCTGCGAGGCTTAGATACAATAAACATGTAAATATATATTTCAAAGATAAAGCATTATGCAAATACAGGCTGTTAATATTTGCATGACTGTTGATGAGCTTGTTGTTTTATTGGCAGTGAGACAATAGGAGACTACAGTTTTCTAGGGTAAAGTCCAGGGTATCCTTTGAACTATGACTCCCCATTTTCTCTCTTCCCACCTTCCCACCACTGGTAACCTATGTTTTATACTCTATTTCTGTATGAATAGACAAGCTTAGAGGTGTAACGTAGAACATGAGGACTACAGTTAATAAAATTGTATTGCATTGGGGATTTTTGTTAAATAACTAGATTTTAGCTGCTCTCCTCTACCAAAAATGTAACTATGTGAGATAATAGATATGCTAATTTACTTCACTAAAATAACCATTCTTCCATTTATATGTATACTGTTTATATGTATACCATTTGTATATTTACCATTTATATGTATACCATTTATATGTATATGTATATCATGTTATAAACCTCAAATATACACAATAAAATTTATCTTTAAAAAAGGCGAGGGAAGGTGGCAGAGTGAGACTAGAAGATCCTACAGCTCATCTCTCCCACAAAAACAGACAAAACAATGAATAAACAATTACACTTGGACAAAAATAACTAAAGGAGCACATCAAAGGAGTAACAGAAATGCTGGAGAACAGAAGGAAACACTAGGCCTCGACCACCCCATCCCCCTGCCAGGAGTAGCAGGGAGCCAGGAAAAGGTGAGGGGACCCCAGCAGACTTCATCCACACCTTGGACTCCTACTGTTGTCACCACTGGGGACCCTGGCAGTCCTCACAAGCACTAAGCCCAGCTGAAGGAGCTGCCTGGAGTCCACACAGTTGAGCTCTCTCAGAGGAGCCAAAATTGTGCCCCGCCCTGTGTGGCTCATGCAGCTACTGTGCCATCTTGGAACTGGAACTACTGCTGAGGTAACTCTTTTACCCCAGGGTTGAGTGACACCCTTTCATCCCAGAGACTAAGCCATTTTTGAACTGACTTCTCAAAGCTTAGCTGAGAGCAGCTGTTACACCCTACCCTGAGGAACTAGGCAGTGATGGAAAGGCTCCATCCATCCCTCCCAATTGTAGCAGTGCTCCTCCCCCTCAGGCTAGAACTGAAGCTACAAAGCTCCACACTCCCTCTGGGAGAATCTTTAACCCTTGCTGTAGGGAAAAGGTGGGGTGGGGGCGTAGAGACTCCAGCAGTCCCCACTTGTACTGTGGACACATGAAATTCAAGTTATAGGGGAGCCATGTGGTCCTTGCAGGCCATGAGACCATTGTAGGGAGCTGCTGGGAGCCCACAGAATGCAGTGGTCCAGAGAGGGAATTTACACTGAACACCCCCATCCCCTGGTTCTGGACTGCCACAGCACATTGCCATTTGGGGATCAGAACCAACACCCAAGTGCATTCTGCCATGGGGCCCAATAGTCCAAGCATTGCCAAAGCCGTAAGGCCCCCTCATCACACCATGACTCCAACACCTGAGCCCACATGGCTCCCCGCACCCCAGGGAAAAGGATATTCAACACAGTGTGGAGGCCACCCCCAGGACAGAGAGCCAACCAATTAGGGTCTTCTGCCACTGCTGACAGCCCTGCTCTCTCCAGTGGAGCACCCATGCAACTTTCCAAGAAGGACAGAGTCTCATCCTTAGCTCCAGCAAGCCCACTCAGGGCCACCTACTGGGGAGCCACAGAGTGATGCAGCATATCTCTTAGGGCACAGGGGCCCACCAACATCCCTAGTGACCTTGCATGGGGCAGTCAACACCAGATGAGGAGCTACAGAGCCAGTGAGCCAACCAATTTGGGCCTTCTGCCACTGCTGGTGGCCCCACTGTCTTCAGTGGAGCACCCATGCAACTCTCCCAGGGACACAGTCCTGCCATGGCTCCAGCAAACCCACCCCAGTTGGAGAGCTGCAGAGCAACTCAGCATCACTTTTGGGGGCACAAGGGCTTGCCTACAACCCCAGTGACCTGGCTCAGGGGGATCAACTCAAGCTGAGGAGCTGCAAAGCAACCCAGCATCTCACCTGGAGGTGTGTGGGCCCATCCATGAGCACAGCCATCTTGTTCAGAGTGGTCTGCTCTAGCTGAAGAGTATCAGAGTAAGCCAGTGTCTCTCTTGAGGGTGAAAGGCCCAATCTGTGACCCCAGATACTCACCCAGAATAGCTCACATCAAAAATGAAGTTGCAGAGTGCCCCAGAATCTCTCTTGGGGGAAGGGGGAAGAGTTCTGCTCACAACCCCAGTGACCTTACCCAGAGTGGCCCACTCCAGCTGAGCAGATACAGAATGCCCCAAAATCTCTCTTGGAGATTCAAAGTCCCACTCATGACCCCAGAAAACTTACCCAGAAGGTCCCACATCAGCTGAGGAGCTACAGAGCACCCCAGTGGCTTTGGTGGGGGGGGGGTTGCAGTACTAAGCCTGAAGCCCTAGTGGCCCCACCAAAAGTTGCCCACATCAGCTGAGGACCTGTTGAGCACCTGCTGAGCACCTCATCAACTCCTTCAGAGTCCAAGGTCCAAGCCATGGTTCCAGAAATCCCACCCAGATTTACCCATTTAAGTTGACGAGCTGCAGAGCACCCCACCTCTTCTATCAGGAGCACAGGATCCCGGCTATGGCACCAGCAAGCCTGCTGTGCATCTCCCACTTCAGGTGAGAAGGTGCAGATCACTCTAAAAGTTCTTGCAAGAGCCCAAGACCTCATCCATGACCTGAGTGACCCAACCCAGGGTCACCTATTTCAGCAAGAAGCTGCTGAGTGCCCTGTAACCTAGACCTCAGAGACACTATCAGAGGCACTAACAGACAACTCTTACATTGAATACAGTCAATGAAATCACATGGAGACTACACTACTGGGCTCACTCAAAACAAAATTAAAATCCCTTGTTCAACTGACAGTTTAGAACACAGCTACAGAAAAGAGTCTCTTCCTTCAAAAGCTACTTCAGAGAATTAGAAGAAAACAGTGTTCCACCAGATGCCCAGACATCAACATAGGGATACAAGAAACCTGAAAAAATAAGGAAACATGATGCCACCAAAGAAATACAAATCTCTAGTACCAGACCCCACAGAAAAGGAAATCTATGAAATGACTGAAAAGGAATTCCAAATAATATTCTTAAGGAGACAAGATGCAAGAAAATACAGTTACACAACACAATGGAATGAGAAAAACAATTCAAGATCTGAAGAAGAAACTTAACAAAGAGATAGACATTAGTATACTGAAGAAATATCTGTACCCCCATATTTACTGTAACACTATTCACAATAGTGAAGATTTGGAATCACCCTAGGTGCCCATCAACAGATGAATGGATAAAGAAAATGTGGCATATATACACAATGGAATACTATTCAGCCATAACAAAGAATGAAATCCAGTCATTTGTGGAAGCACAGATGAGTCTGGGAGACATTATATTAGGTGAAATAAGACAGATATAGAAAGAGAAATACTGTATGCTCTCACTCATAAATGGGACCTAAAAAAATTAGAATAAGTTAAGCTTTTAGAATTAGGGAGTAGAATCGTGGTTAGTAGAGGCTGGGAAGGGATGAGAAGAGGAGGGACAATGAGAGATTGGTTAATGGACAAAAAATTATAGCTAGTTAGGAAAAATAAGTTCTAGTGATGTATAGTAGTGCTAGGCATGTATAAGCAGTAATAATTTATTGTATATTTTCCAATGGCTTGAAGAGAGAAGCTCAAATGTTTTCACCACAAGGAAACAACAAATTTTTGTGATTATAAATTTGTTAACTATCCTCATTTGGTCATTACACACTGTATATATGTATTAAAATATAACTCTGTACCCCATAAATATGTAGAACTCATACATTTCAATTAAAAAACAAAAAAAATTCAAAAACAAAAATGGAACCACACACACAAAAAAGGCTAGGGTATAGTATTCCTCCTTTCCCCACCCACCCCCCAATAAAAAAGTCATTTGCACAGTCCCAGCAGCCAAAATTGTGGAATAGCCTTAGGGTTAATTATTCTAATTTTAAAATCTGAAATAATGTTTGAAACTAGAGATATGAAAGATCACCAGTAATATCTCTCCAAGTAATTAGAGACCCATTATTAGTTTTTTAAATTAAATGAGCAGTGGAATAGTGTTATAAAGAGACAATTCAGCAAATTCAAATATGCTAATGTCATTTGATAAAGTCTGAAGTGCAATCCTTTTATTTCTATGCCATTCACTCACCTAAATTTAGGGGTAAAAAGATCCTCTCTTGGATGTTTACTTTCTCTTCACCTTCAGGACATTTGGATTTTTTTCTCTCCAGACTCCTAAATGATTTTGCTGAACCTTTGTTGTCTGCCTGACCAAGAGTTACCAAGCGATATTTACTCTGGGGAAAATAAATTAAAAATTAGCACTGGCTGGTGTCTCCCACATGGAAGGTTATGCAAATATTCATCTCTTCCTTTAAACCTTGAACATTCTGTGGGACAAGCAGCCTCTTTGCCAGAATTCATGTTCTTATTAATGTTTAAAGTGAGTGCATACTTACCTGTAGCTCAGGAAGAAGCCAGCCAACAGTTTTTATTATATCAGAATGCTCAGTAACTCTGCTTCCAAAGAGTAATCATGGATGAAACTTGGTTCTCCTGGGCCACTGAAATGTCAGAATCATCTCACTGAGGCTTCTTCCCACTGCCCTGGAAAACTGCTGGTTTGGAACAGTCTCATCCAGAAAAGCCTTGGAGATAGAAAAAAAAAAAAAAAAAAAAACTTACCCCAAATCTCTCCTGGTACTCTTTCTCTCTCTCCTTTCTAAATTGGATTAATACTTTGACTAATTGAAATGCTCCTGAAATAAGATATTAATTTGATTGTTTAGTTAATCAAGGAGTAAGCAGGAAAACCTTTTTCTTCAAGCTCCTGGCTTTAAAAAATCTTCCTGAAGAGGAAAGCCTAATTTTCTGGCTACATACAGCATTTGAATCAATGATGAATGTTTTGGAAGAACCTTCTGTGTCTTAGCTTATTCATAAATCTAAGGAATAAGGGCACTAGTTGAGGCTGAGAAAATGCTCAAAGGATGTTCTTATGAAGTAAAGAAGCACAGTTCATTGTATCTTAGCACCAAAGAAAGGCAGAGGATGGACCTTGTATGCCATGAACTCTACTTCTGGCATAGTATTTCATTTATAACCACCCAAACAGGCAGATTCATTCAACCATTCCACAAATTCTCTTGAATTCCTGTTATAAGCAGTCCTTAAAGATAAGCAGTGAATAAGTCTTCTGTGCTTACAGTATGGCAAGATAGGAGAGCTAATAGCTATAGGCACAACGAGCTTAAAATGAAGTGGAGGGTATTACAAAAGAAAGTGTTGCCAAAGCCCATATGATGAATAGGAACTATCTATTCAGCCAAACAGTAGATAATTAGGCAAAGATGGGAAAAGTGTGAGGGGCAGAACAACTATTATACTCTTCTGACAGGTGATGCAAGCGAAGCCCAGCACGTTAATTACCCTACTAGTAAGAGAAGAGATGGGATTCAGATCCAGATCTTTGTCCTCCAAAATCCAAGCACTCGGGGATTCCCATCCAAGACTCAGAGCACTGTTTATCTGTTTAGTTCTCAAGTATAGTTGAAAGAGGAGGACTTCCTGAGAGAACTGTCCTCAGAATCTTCTAAGTTGGGAGAGAATACAGAAGAGGAAAGAGATTTTTGTCAAACTTTATTTTCCCAAATAAAGCAGACATCTACTCAATATGCTTTCTAGAAATAGTTCTAGAAGGGAATCGTGTATTACTGTCTGAGACTGGTGCAGTAAATACTATGTGAAAGCATTAAAACTTTAAACTTCTAGCAATGTGGAAAGAAAGATCAGATGTCTGAGCTAGCGCCCACTTCCAGAGTATACGTCTAAGAGGCCTACACTTCAACCTGCCAGGATGGCCTCATAGCATCCCAAATGCCTACTGTAAAGACAAACGTTAAATAAGGCTCTTGCTATAACACACAACTCAGGAATGCCACAAGTCAGTTGGTATGACTCAGGGATGTTTCCTCAAGGACCTGAGAGCCATTTCTTTGAAATGTAATCATCAAGGCAGATAAAGACGTCCTATTTCCCAGTTTCCTAAAAAGACATGGACCTAACTTAAGTTGTCAACTGACTCAAAATTGTCATAAACACAGGAGAAAATTAGCAAATGTATCTTGAGAACTTGGATGTAATGAGTTATATCCACTCGGCTATATAAAAGAGTGAGTTTTTTTATCTTTGCAGTCTCTTTAGCAGTTTGCCTGTGACGTGCATCACATTCTGCTTCGATGCTTATTCAGTGATAAAGCTATTTTATTTCTCTTCTACCTCTGTGGGGAGGTTTTCTGGAAGCAGATTTTGTTTTTAATTATATTTCCCCAACACTCCCCACCATTTTCCCACTGATAAGAATAGAAAAATTAAAGGATGAATTTTTAACAACTATTTGGAGTCCAGAGGGAAAGTTGAGCTTTCTCCAGGTTTGAGGAGTGAAAGAGTGAACTGCTCTCATATAATCGTGTGGGAGAGCAGCTTCGGCAGCATGACTAGCCAAGGTCTGAGAATGCAGGGTCGCGAACAGCATGAGTCCTCTATCAATCTTCCTCAGTGACAATTTAATTTAAAAAATAGCATTTGAATTAGGAACGTGGAAATTCTCCCAGTTTATTATCCTTCTGTGGCCAGTGTAATTGCAGAAAGAAGGAAATGAAGACAGGCTTCCCAAATCTACCAAGAGGAATGTGAAGAAAAGCTTTGGAAAGCCTCCTAACAACATTCCCATATTTGTTATTTGTGTTATTTTTCTTCCAGTGCTTAACAGTTCTGCTGTTCACTGAAGCAGGCCTGTGCCCTTCTATGGGGCCAGTAGAATTGGGAGGAGCAGGGGAGACTGTGCATCCAGGGTTAGGGGGAGGAGACCCCCAAGGGATGGGGCAACTACAAAGAGAAAGAGAGGAAGGCCGAATGCCTAAGGCCTGTGGAAAGGAAAAGCAGAGCCAGACTATTATGATCCAGGGACAGTGGCCATTTCACAGTGCGCTCTCTGGGACACCTGGAAGACCCCTCAGGTCTCTCTCACCTCGGGGTGAAATGCCTGGTATTCTACCATTAACTTGTGACTTTGGTTCATGATCTGATCCTCACTCAATTGATGACCAACTATTTACTGAGCATTTGCTATGTGCCTGGAACAATATTGGGATCTGAGATAAGATTCAAAGAGGACTCAGGCATACTTTGTTTCAGAAGTAAGAAAAACAAATATATAAAGGCAAATGTTCTAGGAGTGGAGACACTTTACACTGCTGCAGTCATTGAACCCTCCAATAGCTTTTCATGACATTTGTATCAAAATCCAAATCCCTGTCTGCCTCTCTAACTTCATCCCTTAGTGTTTTCTCTCTCATTTATCTTTCTGTACCACACTCTTTCTTTCTATTCCTCAGACACTTCAAACTCACTTCTGCCTCAGGGTCTTTATATATCCCCAGTTTCTGGAACAGTGGGCTCCTAGATCCTTGTATTCCAGTCTTTGCTCGAATGTTTCCCCTCCAGAAAGGACTTTCCCAACCATTTCAACTCTCACTGCAGTAATATCCTGAAGTCATTCTCTGCATGGCCCTTATTTCTACTTAAAATTTTTAACATACAATTTAAATTGGTTTTTACTAGCTTATTTTCCATCTCACCCACTGGAGTATAAGTTTTGAAAAGGTAGAGAAACTGGTCCATCTCATTCATTGCTGTTTCCAATGATGATGTTGAGAACAGTACCAGTAACCAGCACAGAGCAGGTATCTGATGGCAATTTGTTGAATTAATTAGTTAATTGCATGTGCCCAATGGACCTGAGAGTATCTTTCAGTTAGAGGGGACTAGAGAGAAATCACAAGGGTACTGGTTTTCCTGGGCAATGAAAAAGAGGAAAGAGAAAAAGGATTTTAAAATTTTTCTCATTTCACCATTTTGCCCAGGGCTACAACTGGCACCAGTGGAAATATTGGTTTTCAGTCAAGAGTCTATAAATGCAGGGCTGCCATGTGCTGATATGCCTCAGCCAAGGAGGAAACTGCTTCTTTTCACTTCCCGGGGAGATCTGTACCTCCCATATGTCACTTGTCACTTTGCGCTGGAGTTATCTTTCTATGTGTTCGCGATTGCTCCTACAACAGCACCTGGATCTGAGTTAACTCCATACCTTACCCTCTCCGTCTGTCCCTTACCCCATGGCCTGAACAGTGGCTGGTACAGTCCTATAAATGTGCACTGAATGAACTACCACAGAGCATATCTTAAAAATACTCTTGCAAAATATATGTTCATATAAATGGAAAACAAAAAGATATTCTATTCAACTGAAGTCATGAGCAAATGGTGTCTGGTTATTTGAGGCTTTCTGGTAAACTCTCTTTAGGCAAAGATCCTGTCGCACAGTCTTCTTAGCATCTCTGTTTGAGTCCCAGACTAAGTGCTTGAGGAACATGTGCTGATTTTGAGAAGAGTCAGTCTGCTCCAGGGATTATTCCAAATTCCCACCAGTCATATTCATTGTGACTCTGTTTTCTCCTAAAAATACAAGAAGGATAACAACACAAAATGTTTTTACAGCGCTTTACAATTCACAAAGCACATTGAAATCAATGGTCTCCTCTTCATCATAGGCTTCATCATAGGCTATCTGTTCCTTGGATAAGGGATTTGGGTTCCAGATTTCAGAGGGCACAGGGATGTAAGGAGAGTAAGAAGTGTGAGGAGTGAACATGCCCCAGCATAGCTTCTCATAAAACAGCGAGAGGAACGTGTCTGTGTCCTCTAACATCCGTAAGCTCCTCGAAGTCAGCTGTTCGTGTAGTGTCACTAGTTATAGTGGTTACTACTTATCAAGTACCTGCCTGGTACCATGCCCTAAGTAAAGCACCAAAAAACAGAATGATTTGTATGGGTTTGCTGGGAGAGGAGAGTTGGAAAATAAAAGGCTTTCTTCAAACAAAACCTTAGGCCAAAGCCCATAATCTATAAAACAAAAAACGGGGGAAAGTACCACATATATTCTCTCATAAGTGGCAGTTAAGAGAGAAAGAAGGAAGGAAAGACAGACCACAGTGGTGCGTTGGACTTGCAGAGGGAGAGAACACACCTAGGGATACAAAGTGGAGTGGGGGAAAGGGGGATGGGGAGGGAGGTTGGGGATAATTGGGTGGGGGACACAGGGTAAAATCGTATAATGGCAATTTCAGTTTGTGGTAATGGGCATGCTGCCAGTATGGATCTGGCCATCACATCTTGGGCACAAGTGGTTACAGTCAGCTTTGTACCGTATGAATATTCATAACCAATAAAAAATAAAGAAGTGGAGCTTCTCTTGGGCGGTAGGTGATGTTAGTTGGGCCCTGTTGGCTCCTCTCTCTCCTTCCTTCACTTGTGGCCATGGAGACAATTTTGGGGAATGCCCAGGGCTATGCAGGGTACAGTGGCAAAACCCTGTGTCGAGAAGGCCTTGGCTGGGACAGGCACCATGAAAGGATATGGGAAGGAAGCACAGGAGCCATTTTCCCGTGTGGCACTCCGGCCGAGGGGCCCATCACCCTGGATGGTGGGGGTTTTCCCTGATCTATTCCCTCTTGCCATGATAAAATCTCCCCACCTTTCCTGAGAATCCCTGTGACTCTGAGCAACGTCCTCACAGCAGACATGAATCTCCAGTTTCCAATCAAGTTCCCAGTCTAAACCCTAAAGGTTGGGAGAGACAATCACCCTGGACACTTTCCCCATTTCTCTCCACTTAAATCCCACTGTGGAAGTAGAAAGGGAGTGATGATTCTGCCTGCTGCCCATCCCCCAGCCTTCAAGGGTCTCTGTCAAGCACACCCCTGCCAGTTGAGAGCTCTGCCTGCAGGCTGCAGGGAACCTTGAGAAGTCTGACCTCCTTGCAGTCTTTCTCTCCCTCTTGCTGGGCCCTGACAGATATTGATTTAGCAGAAACACTGATGACTTGGAGAACTCACCTTCCCCTGACTTCTGCAGCAACCTCTTAACAGTGTTTGGCAAAGGCTCAGGAGTTTTCATCTATCACACTCACCTTTTGTAATCTGGACAGTCTTCCTGGATGTTTTTTCTATCTTGGCAGTGCTAATAGAGCCCTTACTGTTAGAGAACCCTTCCACTTTCTGCCCTCCCACCACACAACTCAGAATAAAAACAGCAACAAATGAAAAAGTAAATCAAAGCCTTGTATTTGAACATTATATTATCATTAAAATACACACACACACACACACACACACACATATAGGATTTGGAATTGAGGATAGATAAAAATATAACAACTAAATTTTTCTTAGCTATAAAATTGGGTGAGTCATAGTTACTACCTTGTAGAATTGTGATTACTAATAAGATGATATATAAAGTGCTCAGCGCAGGACCTGGGACATAGTAAATGCCCCCAAAATATTAATGAGTAGGTAAATAACTTGACTCGTAAATTAATACAGAGATAAATAGATAAATGAATGGATAAATGAACAGTACAGCATAGGACTTGAGGTTAGTTAACATTCTCTTTTCTTCCCTGTAAAGATAATAATTATTACTAACATTTATACTATAAGTAACTTACCTATGGTCACATGAAAATGCAGATCTCACTGATCTAAAGACACATGCTTTTAACCACTAACCCGGAGGGAAAAGTAGAGGTGAGTGGGTAGAAGCATGCACAGTGGAGCCAGACCACGGTGGGCAGGGTCCCCGGAGTGCCACTTAATAGCTGTGTGGCCTTGTGCAACTCACTTAAACTTGCTGTGCCTCAGTTTTCTCATCTGTAAAACAGAGAAAATAATAGTGCCTGACTCATGGAGACTATGGGATGAGTAAATGATCTAATACAGAAAAGAGCTTAACCCACTGCCTGGAGCATGGCGAGGTGCTTCCTAAATCTGTAGGTGACAGCAACTCTGCGGTTACTACTTTACCATAGTAGCCTCCAAACAGGCAGAGTTCTACTTGCCTGCCTTCGGGATTGCTATCCCTGAACACTCCTTCTACCCTACCTCACCCCTGGATTGACCCATTTGGATAGTAAAGGTCCCATCAACCTCCTGGTATCACTCTACCCTTTGGGGTAGACTGATATCCAGGGACTGCCCGATATCCACCAGGTACCCACCAGGGCGAGTGTGCTCCACCTGCCCCATGTTCACCCCTTTCTTCTCCCCACAGCCTGGATCACGGAAGACCCAGGATGCCTTGAGGATGCACCTCCTTGGTATTTCAGTTATCACAGACTGCTCTGCTCACTTCAGGCACAAAAACTTTGTTTTGTTTCTTCAGCTTAAAATATAGTCCTTGCATGGTAAACATACAAAAAACCATTAATCCACTCATGGAGCCAGTATATAAGTAAAAGAATAAAAATGAAAAAGGAGTTTCAGTGTGTATTGTTGGATTAGAAGGTTGTGAAAGCTGTGACATTCCATACATCCCAGGCCGAGTGTGAGGTGAGCTTTAAGACAACCATTATAGATACTGAGGAGTCTGCAGAAAGGAGCCTGGCCTCTCACTACCCAACCGGAGGCCTGCAGAAAAATGCAAGATCTGTGGGCTCACCCTGGGGCTGCCATCAGATCAGAAAGGACCACAGTGAGTAAGTTAACAGGAGCCTGACAAAGCCCCATCGTTGTAGGAATATGCAAACATAAAGACGGTGCCTACTCGTGGCTTGGAGAATTTAACCATAAGATGACTGAAGTGGTTCTGGATGGCAAGAAGAAAATAGAGAGGGCAGCAGCCTGGCAGCCTGGACTCCCATCTTTTGCTGTAGCCAGTATGCACACATTTCCCGTACACCAGATTGGTGCAATGAAAGGAAGCAGTGCTTGGACTATCTTGCGTGTACTCTATCCACCCATAAGAAAGCCTGTGAGGCAAAGAAACTCCCCATTAGAAAGAGGCTATGGTTTTTACTGGAGGAGATCAAAAGCTGGGGAGGGTCTCAAAAAGTCAGCCAAGGAACCCATCACTCATGCCAGAGAATGGTGCATTTAGAGATCCTGCAAGATGTTTCTGAGAGGCCACACTGTTTCTCTAAAACAAAAGCTGCAATGAATGAGTGTCACTTAGAGAGCACCAACAGCTAGATTGCAATAGAGCCAGTTAAATGACACCTTTAAGCCTTAACCCTTCCACTGCCCAGAAAGAAGGGAAGGAAGGAAAGGAGTATTTTTTTAAATGTTCTTTCCCACTCCTTGCCTTTGAGCAGAGGTTTGCTGCTGGCTCTCTTGGAGTATAAAACCCTGATATGTAGTGGTTGCCAATTACCATGGTGCAAATTCTTCCATCACACTGATTTTAATCCACCAATCTGACAACACTGAACTTGGAGTTGCAAAGAGATGCTAACAACCGTATCTTGCTGAGACCTTGATCCATCTCAAGCACACTACTGCACCTGAGCCACAGATCATGCTTGCGGTGGAGTAAGAGGGGGTGAGGGGTGAAAATAGAGGGGAGATTTCAATTGGGTATGAGGTTGAAATTTTTTTATTTTAAAATTCAGGTTTTATTTAAAATAAAACTGGATTTGTGCCTTATAATATTTCTTTTCTAAGTAATAGACTTTATTTTTATAGCAGTTTTAGGTTTACAGATAAATTGAGCAGAAAGTAGAGATCGTTCTCATTCTCCCATAGCCACTCCCCACCTCCCCACACACAGTTTCTCCTGTTACTAACATCTTACATTAGTGTGGTTACAATTACATTTGTTACACTTATGAACCAATACTGGTATATTATTAACTCACTTTTACATTAGGTTTCCTTCTTTGTGCTGTGCAGTTCTATGCGTTTTGCCAAAGGCATAATGTCATGTATTCACCATTACAGTATCATACAGAATAGTTTTGCTAAAAATTCTCTGTGCCCCACCTGTTTCTCCCCTGCAGCCTTGGCAACCACTGATTTTTTTTCCCATTACCTCAAACATTTATTATTTCTTTGTGTTAGGAGCATTCAAAATCCTCTCTTCTAGCTGATTGAAAGCATATAATAAATTGTTGTTAATTATAGTCACCCTACAGTGCTATAAAACAATAAATCTTATTCCTCCCATCTATCTGTATGTTTTTATCTATTAAGGATAGCCCCACACTATCCCTCCTTCCCTATCCTTCCTATCCTCTGATAACCACCATTCTGCTCTCCACTTCTGTCAGATCAATTTTTTTGGTTTCCACATGTGATTGAGGACATGTGGTATTTCTCTTTCTGTTTCTGGCTCACTTCACTTAATATAATGTCCTCCAAACTAATCCATGTTGCCACAGATGACAGGATTTTATTCTTTTTTATGGCTAAATAGTATTCCATTGTGTATACATACCATATGTTCTTTATCCATTCATCTGTTGATGGACACTTGGATTGTTTCCATATCTTGGCTATTGTGAATAGTGCTGCAATAAACATGGAAGTGCTGATTTGCTGATTGCCTTTCCTTTGTATATACAAGTATACCCAGTAATAGGATTACTAGATCATATGGTAGTTCTATTTTTAGTTCTTTGAAGAACTTCCATAGTTTTTTCATAATGTCTGTACTGATTTACATTTCCACCAATAGCATATGAATTCCCCTTTCTCCACATTCTTGCCAGAGTTTGATACTTTCTGTCTTTTTGACAATAGCCATCCTAAATGGAGTGAAATGATATCTCACTTTGGTTCTGATTTACATTTCCTTGATGATTAGTAATGGTGAGCATTTTTTCATGTCTGTTGGCCATTTGTGTGTCTTCTGTTGAGAAATGTCTATTCAGCTCATTTGCCTATTTTGTCATTGGATCATTTTGTTTTTGTTTATTTGTTTGCTAGCTTTTGTTTTGGGTGGGTTTTTTTGTTTGTTTCTTTGTTTTGGGGGTTTTTTACCATTGACTTGAGTTCCTTGTATATTCTGAATATTAAGCCCTTGTCAGATGAGAAGTTTGCAAATATTTTCTCCCATTTCTTCAGGTTGTCTCTTCACTCTGTTGATGGTTTCCTCTGCTGTGCAGAAGCTTTTCAGTTTGATATAACCCCACTTGTATATTTTTGCTTTTGTTGCCTGTGCTTTTCAGATCCTCTTCATAAAGTCTTTGCCCAGTCCAATGTCTTGAAGCATTTTCCCTATGTTCTCTTCTAGGAGTTTCATGGTTTGGGGTCTTACATTTAAGTCTTTAATCCATGTTGAGTTGATTTTTGAATATGCTGAGAGATAGGGATTGAGTTTCGTTCTTCTGCAGTTTTCCCAACACCATTTATTGAAGAGTCTCTCTTTTTTTCCAATGAATATTCTTAGTTCCTTTGTCAAAAAATCAGTTGGCTGTAAATATATGGCTTTATTTCTGAGTTCCCTATTTTGTTCCATTGATCCAGTTACCTGTTTTTATGCCAGCACCACGCTATTTTGATCACTATAGCTTTGTATCATATTTTGATGTCAAGTAGTGTAACACTTCCAGCTTTGTTCTTTGGTTATTTGGGATCTTTTGTGGTTTCATAAAAATTTTAGGATTGATTTTTTTCTATTTATCTGAAGAACGTTATGGGTATTTTGATAAGGATTACATTGAATCTGTAGATCGCTTTTCCTAATATGGTCATTTTCAAAATATTAATTCTTCCAATCCATGAACATGGGACATCTTTACACTTCTTTGTGTCCTCTTCGTTTCCCTTCATTACTATTTTATAGTTTTCCTTGTAAAGATATTTCACCTTCTTGGTTAAATTTATTTTTAGGTATTGCTTTTGTAGCTACTGTAAAAGGAATTGCTTTCTTGATTTCTTTTTCATTTTGTCATTATTGGTGCATAGAAGTGCTACTCAACTTTGTATGTTGATTCTGCATCATGTGATTTTACTAAATTTGTTAATCAGTTCTAAGAGGTTTTTCGGTAGAGTTTTCCAGGTTTTTTCTATATAAAATCATGTCATCTGCAAACAAGGACGATTTGATTTCCTCCTTTCCAATAATGCTGTTTCTTTCTTTTACTTAATTGCTCTGGTTAGGACTTCCAGTACTATGTTGAATAAGAGTGGAGAGAGTGGGCATCCTTGTCTTTTCCAGTTCTCAGAAGAAAAGTTTTCAGCTTTTTTCTATTCAGTATAACATGAATAGGTTAGCCATAGGTTTGTCATATATGACCTTTATTATATTGAGGTATGTTTCTTCTAAACCTAATTTGTGGGGTGTATTTTTCATAAAATAATGTTGAATTTTATCAAATGCTTTTCTGCATCTATTGAGATAATCATTTAATTTTTGTCCTTCATTCTTTTGATGTGATATATCATGTTTATTGATATGCATATGTTACATCCCTGGGATAAATCCCACTTGATCATGGTGAGTGATCTTTTTGATATGCTGTTGAACTTGGTTTGCTAGTATTTTGGTATTTTGTTGAGGATTTTTTCATCTATGTTCATTAGGTATATTGGCCTATGGTTTTCTTTTTTGTTGTTGTTGTATCCTTGTCTGGTTTTGGTATCAGGGTAATGCTGGCCCTTAGAGTGAATTTATTTAGACTAGATAGGATCTCTTTATAACTGAAAGTGAGGTTTAATAACCAAAGTGGACTTATTCTTAGAGCTGAATGTGGTCAAGAAACTTCATAACCTCTGAAGGTGATAGCAAGAGGTTTGAGAAGAAAGATCAGACAAAGTATATTTAAGGCAACAGTGGGTAAAAACAAAAGCTGTTCTCTGTTTGTATCGCACCAAGTTCAGACAGTTTAATATTCATGTTGTATTTTAATCCCAAAGGTTCCTTCAGGAGTTGATCATCCATTACATTTCAGAGGAGAAATTAATCTCTTGTGGATCTTTTTACCTCTCTCACACACTAACCATCCTCCTCAGAGAAATGAGGCTGAACTATCATAATGAAAGCTCATCAAATTTTTTTGGAGAAAATTTAAAAAATTAACAGTGTGAGTGTCATCAAGTTACAAAGCAGAAACCCAGGCCAGTGGGAGGTAGAAGAGACTAGGAATGTGCCCTGAAGTCTGGCTGCCTTCCCCAGTTCCTGAAATGTCTTCATGCTGTCTGTGGCCATTGCACTGTGGACCTTCTGGAGAAGCTGAGCAAGGTCCTCAGAAGTCCACCTACAATAGAAATATCTCTCGCAAAACTTTAAGCCATAAGAAAGAAAGGTTTCTTTAAGAAGGAAAATAATTAGGGCTAAATAACTCTCAACAAGGTCCTCATTAGACTATGACCCATCACATAGACAGGTATACTTCAAACATCCCCCACATGTACAAGCCCTAGCTTGGTCCAGACAGACCACCATTACTTTCTGCTTGGAGACACAGGAGTCTTCTAAATGGACTGCCTAATTTTACTGCTCTGTGCAATCTATTACTCACACAACAGCCGGAATTATCCTATTAAAACCTAAAGTCAAATCTTATTGCCTGAAAAATAAAACCAAACAAGGCCTCCCCATTTTATCCAATTAAACCCAAAGTCCTTCCAATGACCTCACCTCCTACCACTCTTTCTCTTTTTCACTCTTCTCCAGCAACACTGATCTCCTTACTATTCCTCAATCCACCAAACATCTTCACACCTCAGGACCTTTGCATTTGCTGTTGTCTCCACTTGGCATTCCTCCCCACCAGATGCCATGTTATATATTCCCTCATTTACTTAAAGGTCTCTTCTGAAAAGAAATATGCTAAGCAAAGACATCCTGACAACCTTGTGTAAAAAATCACTTGTCCTGTTCCAGTACTTCCTATCCCCTTCACTCTGGTTTATTTTCTGCACAGCAAAAAAATCACACACAGTATATATATATATATATATATATATATATATACACACACACACACACACACACACACACACATATATATATATACATATACATATTTATTTATTGTTGTCTTTAGATTTGCACTGAAATGTAAACTCCATGAGAAATGTGACTTTCCCCGATTTATTTTTGTGGTGTCCTTTGTACCTTGATGAGCACTGTGCTTGTAAGAGCAACACAATAGATATCCATTGAATGAATAATTATAAAATATGTTTTGACCAGTGGAAAAAATCTGGAGAAAGGAAGCTCCTTGTCTATAAAGCAAGAGGCATTCCATGAATCATCCCTTTCCTTGTGCGCCATGGGATAGATGAGAAAGACAGAATGTTCACCTGGTCCAGCACTCTGTTTTTATAGAAAGAACACGAACCCTAAAGAAAGGAAAATAAACACACATCTAAGAATATTAAATTCCTCCAGAGTTATGTCTACCCTTACCCAGTCAAAAATTTACCATCTCCTCATCTCCCTCCATCCAAGCCAGGCACAAAAAGAGAAATACCTCATGTTCTCACTTATTTGTGGGAGCTAATAAAAATAAATAAGTAAATAAACAAACGGGGTGGTGGGGAAAGAAGACACAACAATCACAACAATTCCTTGATTTTGTTAAGACATGTGCACAGACATGATATTGATGGGGGAGGGGGAGAGGAAGAGAGGAAAAGGAGAAATTGATAAAGGGACTCAAAAATAAACTATATTGTATATTGATAAGTTAAAATAAAATAAGAAATAAAAAGAAATCTTCCTCACTCCTTTGATTCTTCCCTTCTACCCACATTTCTTATAACTGTGGAAGTAGTAGTCTAAATAGATTTGCATAATAGTTAGTTTATTTCATATTTCATCCCTTTAGCAAGTAAAAACTTCTCTTTAGCTGGTTTGATAGCCTCTGCCTACTCAGTGAGATATTTTATCTGACAATAGCAAGATTCAATTATTTATTGAGGTATAAATTACATATTGTGAAATACACTGATCCTAAGTACATGGGTAAAAAGATGTTGATAGAAATACACGCTTGTGTAACATACACACTTATCAGGACATAGCACATTTCCAACACCTCAGAATGATCCCTTATATGCAAATCACTGTGCCTCCCCAGAAGCAACCACAGCTCTGATTTATAACAACATAAATTGTTTTTGCCTACTTAGGAATTTTACATAAATGGAAAATCTTTTGTACTTTTTACTCTGGTTTCTCTTGATCAGCATTTTTTTTTAAAATTCACCAATGTTATTGGATTTATCAGAAATTGCTCCATTTTATTGCTGAGTAGCCTTTCATTGTAAGAATATACCACAATTTGCTTATCATTCGCTTATTCATGGACATTTGGGCTCTTTCCAGGTTTTAGCTATTATGAATAAAGTTGTTTTGAACATGTATATACAATTTTTGTATGTACGTATACAAGTCTTTGGGTGGGAGGAGGGACCTATAAAGTGTTTTTATTTCTCTTGGGTAAATACCTAGGTGTGGAATTGCAGAGTGATAGGGTATATTTAGGTTTAACTTTATAAGAAACTGCCTGTTTTCCAGAGTAGTTGAATTATTTTACACTAAAACAGCAAAGTGTGGAAGTCCTGGTCATTCTGTATCACCATTAACATCTGGTGTTGTCAGTCCTTCTAATTTTTGTCATTATAGTAGGTGTCTACTGGTTTCTCATTATAGCTTTATTTTCCATTTCTCTGATGGCAATTGATGTCAAACACATTTTCATGAATTTATGGGCCATTTAAAAATAATCCTTTGTAAAATATCTGTTTAAACCTTTCGCACAGTTTTGTTGATTTGAGATTTTATTTTTCTTTAAGGTGTAGGAATTCTTCATACCTTCTGGAGACAAGTTCTTTTTTAATGGCATGAATTGTAAATATATTTTACCTGCCTTGGACTTGTCTTTTTGTTTACTTAATGGTGTCTGTCTAAGAATAGATGTCTTAATTTTGATTATGCCCAATTTACCAAAATTGTTTACTTTTCATGTTTTTTGAGAACTAGGCAAGAAATTCTTGCCTGTCTCAAGATAATAATGATCTTATCCTATGTTTCTTCTAGAGGTTTCATAGTTTTAGTATTTACATTAAAATCCATAATCCATTTGGAACAAATTGTTATGTGTTGTACAAAGTAAAAACCAGGGTTTATTTGTTTCATATAAATACCCATTTGTTCCAGTATCATTTGTTGAAAAGACTACCTCTATTCCCATTGGAAACTTTGTCAAAAACCAGTTGACTATGTAAGTATGGATCATATATTTATAAACTCTGATTACTGTTATTTTATATGGTAAGTCTTAAAATCAGTAAATTTAAGTTCTCAATCTTTGTTCCTTTTCAAAAAACTTTAGTCTATTCTGGATTATTTGCATTTTTATGTAAATTTTAGATTCAAGTTGACAATTTCTACCAAAAAGCCACATGGGCTTTTGACTGTGTTGGCACTGGATCTATAGACCAGTTTAGGAAGAATTGCCATTATAGTAATACTCAGTGTTCCAATCCTAGTATAAGGTAAATCTCTTCATTTCTTTAGGTCTTTTATAATTTTGTGGGTGGCAGGGGCTGACTGATATGATTATTTGAATCCTTGTCCTTGGTGTCATAACACCATGCTCTAACCAACTGAGCTAACTGGACAGCCTATAATTCTTTTAAAGCAGTGTTTCATAGCTTTAATTGTAGAGTGTGCTTGCATATCTTTCACTAAGTATTTAATATTTTGATGCTATGACAAATTATACTGTTTTTATTTAATTTTATATTCCAATTATTGTTAGTTTGTAGAATGAAACTGATTTTTGTTTATTGATTTTGTGTATTGTGTCTTTACTAAATTCACTTATTAGTTACTAGTGCTTATTTTTTAAATCCTTAGGCTTTTTAATACACACAAACATATTGTCTAAATTATTTTTATCTTTTTCCTCATCATGCCTTTCATTTCTTTTCTGTGACATACTGCACAGGCTAGAACTTTTAGTAAAATGCTGATTGTCATGATAAGAACGAACATCTTTACATTTCCACAGTCTCACATATTTCATTATTAACTATTATGTTAGTGTAGATTGTACATATATAACTTTTATCTGGGTTAGGAAACTTCCTTCAGTTTCTAATTTGCTAAGAGTTTTTATCATAACTGAGGGCTGCATATTTTTAATAATTTTTTCAACTACTGAAATGACCACAAATATTTTTCTCTTTTGTTCTGTTATATATTGAATTACAATAATTTATTTTTGAAGGTTAAACAAAGCCTGAATTCCCAGAATAAACTCCATTTGTTCCTGATATAATATTCACTTGACATATTGCTAGATTTTATTTGCTAATATATTTTTGAGCATTTTTACATCTCTCTTCATGAGAGATATTGGTCTGTAGTTTTCTTTCTTCTCATCTTTGTTTCGTTTTCATATTAAGTTAGTGCTGACCTCATCTATTTTCTAAAAGAGGTTGTATAAAATTAGAATTATTTCTTGTACGTTTGATAGAATTCACTAGTTGAACCCAGCTTACCCAAGAGTTTTCTTGGTGGGAAGTTAATAAACTATGAAATCAACTTATTTATTAAATATAAGGCAATTTTTTAATTTTTTTGTGTCAGTTTTGATAATCTGTCTCACAAAGGATTTATCAATTTCATCCAACTTATCCAGTTTATTGGCACATCCTTGTTCATTCTATTTATGCTAATCCTTTGTTATTCATTCAGTGACTGTGTAGAATTTCTAGTGATGCCTACACTCTCATTTTAGATGTTGATAATGTATGTGTTTTATGTATTTATTTTTTTGTGTGTGTGATTTGGCTAGCTAGAAGCTTGTCAATTTTATTGATCTTTTCAATGGGCCTTTTACTGACATTTTTTATTGTTTGGTCATGTTCTTCTTCATTAGTCTCCACTCTTATCTTTACCATTTCCTTTTTCACACATTTTGGGATTAATTTACCCTTCAAGTTCAATGACAATTTTTTCCCCTTGGCAGTGTTCAACCTGCTATTTCACGTAGTGATTTTGTCTTTTTAATTTCATATATTGTGTGTTTTTAGATACAGAATTTTCATTTGGTTTCTTATATATAGTTTTCATTGCTCTTCAGAAATTCCCATAATCCACTCACTTTATGTTTTTCTTTAAGTGACATATTTATCATATCTGTTTTAAAGTTTGTTGCTCTTTAACATCTGTGTTATTTGACTCTCTACAGACGTTTTTCTCTTAATTCTGAGGCACATTTTGCTTTCACATACTTAGTAACTTTCTGTGGTTGGCGGGGCACTATAGATGCTAACATGCTGAGAGTCTGCATTTTGTGTCTTCCTTTAAAGTACCAAGTTTAGTTTTGGAAAGTAGTTATTTTGTTGGATCAGTTTTGTCCTAGAATGGCTTGTTTTTGGGTTTTATTAGGGCAGGTTTAGAGTAGTTCTATTCTTAAGGTGTGGCTTCTCTGGGGTCCCTGCTGAATATTTGGCAGAAACACCACCAGAATTCCATTTAGGTCCTAAAACCCCTAGTACCTATTTTCTGCCAGGCATCACGGTCTTAGGCTGATCAAGAGAAAGACTAGTTAAAAGACCATCACAGACCAAACACACAGATCTCATTGACTTACAGGCACAGTTTCCTCATCAAATTATATAAGGGTTATAGGAGAATGCACAAACACATATTCCCTTGTGTTTTAATTTTCTTCACTTAACTAGAGTGCCTGATGTTTTAGGACAGAGGCCTTCTCCATCAAACACTTGCTAAAATGTGTTGACTCTGGGTCTAATGTGACAGAGGTGAGTAGAATGCTCTACGGATTTGAATATCAGTACATCATAACAGGTACCAAAAATACAACACACCAAAATCCTTGGTCCAATTTGCCAAAAGGACACAGAATTAAAGAGAATGATTTATTTAATATAGCAAACAAAAATTTAGATTACTGGAAGTAATCCTATAACCTGCTTTGTAATCCACTGAAATGGAAAGGATATATAATTTCTAGAAGATTAACCTTGGGTTTTAATTTTGGTACTGCCACTAATAATTGAGTGGGATTAAGGAATTTACTTACTGCCTCTGAAACTTAGTTTCTTCATCTGTAAGATACAGGCAGTAATTTCCCTTTACCGGGTATTTGTGAGACTAAAATGAGTTATAAATGTTAAGTTACCTCGGGTCTGGAACACAGTGAGGGATCTATGGCTGTCAGTACTTTTTTTTCTCCTTATCAGGGAGGGGCACCTGTAGGGAGAGGTTTATGTGTTTAATAGGGTCAGGAGGCTTGGATTCTTTGGAAAAGTCACTGTCTCTCTCTGAGTCTTGGGGTTATTTTGTTCTTTGTCTCATCAAAAAATCACTCGTTTCTCCAAGTGCAACAAACATTCTATGGGTCTGTGAATACTAACCAGGTCTGACTACAGCCTCATGGACTCAGCTCTCTCAGCTAATACTATTCCCATGACAACTAACAAAAAGGCAAAAAAAAAAAAAAAAAAAAAAAAAGAAGTTAGGGAAACAAGACATCAAAGAAAAATAATGAGATAGGCTTCAAAGCACATAGAGGAGGAAGAGGAAGACAGGGAAATGGAAAAGATGTGGAAACTAATGGTAAAAAGCATGCAAGGCTGAGAGCTATGATGTCGGCACTGTCCACTGACAGCCCTGCTCATCAGAATTCACAGAGATGACACAGGGAGGAGAGCCCTGTAGCGGCTGGAGACTGCTTTGAGTAGGGCTTAGATCTTACAAGGCAGAAACTGCCTTCAGCATCATAGCTTAATTTCTGAACTTCCAAATCACCAATTGAGCTCAGCTTAGAAATGGTAATTCATGAAGTTCTTTATATTTTAACTTTCTTTAAAGAAAAAACATCCTCATCTTTCACTGGTTTTGTTTCTCAAATATTTAACTCGTATTTTTATTGGAAAGGAGTCAGTGAGAAGAGAGTGGGTTGTAGACGTTATAGGGGAAAAGAGTGATCATCCGTAAGAACAGAACCTTCATTGTGACCCTAGAATGGGTCAAACAGACATTGTTAGTTGCTTCTGCAAATTCAATTTCAATTCTCCTCCCCAATCTAGAGACCCAACCCCGCTGCAGTAATGCACCCAAAGGGGAAATGTTATTGAGCTCATTTGGAAACAATATGTTAAATTTGAAGTTTATATATACCTTCAAATAGGGCTATGGTACAAAGGACATATTATAAAGCCTAGCTACATAAATTTGGTTCAAGAATCAAAGGCATCAGAATAACCAGGAAGCTTCTTAGAAATTCAGAATCTCAGGTGCCTTCCCAGACCTACTGAGTCAGAATCCCAAGTCATTTACACGCACCCTAAAGTTTGAGGATCCCTGAATTATAAAATGAGATGAAACTTTCAATTATCCCTACTGCAATTATACCAGGCCATTTACCTTCAACATTCTGTTTTTATTCCTTAACAACAATGGAAAGTCCTATTAAGTTGGTCATTTTCCACGTTGGGGTGAGTTCAGTGTAGGAGGAAGAAGACTTGGATCACAAGCTTCTGTTTGTCACCAGTATTACGGCATGTGGAAAAGTACTTATGTTTTCTAAGTTTTAGTTTCTGCTTCTGCAAAATGAGGCCAGTACATGTAATTAAAGTGTCACAGTACTGAGATGGAGACATGAAATAAAGAGAATGAGTCATGCTATACCTCTCACCAGAAAACTTCAAAACACCTTGTAAAAATGGCATAAGGACAGGAAAACAAAAATAGAGGGGGCTTCAAGAAAAAAGTTCAAACTGCCATTTTCCCCAGAAATACTTTGAATAATAAGATGGCTGACTCCATGAGAAGGGAAGAGGCAAGATGATTTTATTCTACTTACTTAACTTTACATCCAAAGTACAACTCCTAGCACAAGAGTACAATGGTTAAAAAAAAAAAAAATGTGTTTTGGAGTCAGACTGACTTGAATTTGAATCTAGGTTCTGTCAAGAGCTAAGAAGGGATTGAGATTTTTTGCAAGCTAATGAATTTGCTTCCCATGGTTTCAAGGATAATTGTATAAGTTCTGAGACTCTGCATCACAGACTAAGGATAGTTTATTACTCACAGCAATAGCAGTAGACAGAGTATCAGCATTTTCATCAGTTCTCCAAGCTCCAATTCCCATGGGGTGATGTCAGATGACACCTACATACATAATGGGTTGTGTTACAGGAGAGGAATTCTGAGCTTGGGGAACCCAAATTTCTTATAATAGGTAATAAGCAAGCCTACCCTATGCTCCAAAGGGAGACCCTTTGGAGATTGTCTTACAATCTTTATTATACTAGACATTAAGTATTCCTTCACTTTGTTCCATAGGGAACCTCTATCCCTGTCTTACATAGCTGTTCACTGTACAAACATCCTTGAAATGATAGTCCTGAACAAAGGTGACCAGGGCCTCTGCTTGCACTATGAACAGAAGCATGAGACCCTGGAGAATTGTCTCCCAACAGTTTCTGTCACTTACTGGATATGATTAAGAATCAAATTTTATTTCCCTGTGAGCAGAAGTTTGTGGGAGTTTTATGTATGTATGTATGTATGTATATGATGCAGGTAACAGTAGTACTCATCTCACAAGGATGAAATGCAATATTACATACTCATATCCAGAGCTTAGTACACTGCCTAGTACATCAGTGATAGCTAGTTAATGCAACAGAATGACAGTGGAAGTGTGTACGGAAATTTCTTCAGATCTGCCCCTACCCATAGTCCATTCTGGATGGTTAACAGGGACAGAGGCAGCTCAATGTGATTCTCAGGCTAAGTAAATATAAGGGACAGCACAGCATGAAAGAGAGAGTCTTCATGTCTCTACAATTTAATGAGTGTGTGACCTTGACCACTTAACCTTACTAAACCTCATTTTCCTTATCTAAAATATATTTAATTTATCAGGTTGTTGCAGCATTTAAACCATCCATTGTGTGATAAATACTGTTTGGCACATAATGGTAGGTGCTTGGTAAATATCGGTGGACTATCATTAAGTACTTGTAATTGCCCAAGTCATCTGGTTCAAGGTAACACTGAAAGCTGCTTTTAGACCTCTCTCATAGCCACCACCAGCCCTTCAGAAACCCTCATCTCCCATCCAAAAAGAACTAACTGAGCAGCAATCATGTACTGGGGTTATAGACCTCTCCAGATGCTCAGAACTCCACACTTGGTACATTAACAGGGACAGGCAACGTCCTACTGAAAGATACATTTTAAAATAGTATAACACGCCCTTTTAAAATCTAAGAATGCTAGAATTCTAGGCTTTGAGTGAAAATGATTAGTGTATAAGAATCCCACGTTCTTGAAAATATACTTCTCTTCCATTAAATGGGTTTCATAAGCTTAGCAACCTGAGGTATGAATTAGAAACACTAGAATAATCATTCTTTCCTACCCTAACACCCACTAATTGAGAGCTCCTGTCATCACTTCCTCCATCCTATCCACCCATTCTCTATACCCATTTATTCCCTTTTCTCTCTTTCTTTCCCTTCATTTATTTAATCAATCTTTGATTTGTTCATTAAATGGACATTTCCATACTTACCATGTATGAAGCATGCAGCTGAATGTACTCCAAACATAGGAGGTAACTGTACCAAAAATTTTGAGGATATGACCCAGATTCATGAAAAACATCAATCTAGTTAGGATTATAGAGACATTCATATAAGAAAATTTTAAAAGAAACAAGCAAAATCATGCAATCATTCAAGATTCACACTCAGACACATGCATATGGAGCCAAATGTCCAATTTTCTTTAGCAAATTCACCAGTGCTTCAAACCCAAGTCACTAATATTAGCACATGAAATGAGTTCTAAGACATAGAGACACCACTATACGGTTTGTAATTTGGGCCAAATAACAAATATATTCTGTACTGATAAACTTGCTAGTGTCTCTTCTGGAGTTGCAGGAATGAGGGTGAGGGGCAGGTGTGCCCCTGTCAGCTCTCAGGCAGGAGTGGACAGGAATGCTGGACAATAACAATACATCTGCTGTCCCCAGCCATGAGGCTCAGGTTGAATGTGCCAAAGGAAAATGTGTTTTCTACAACCCTTGAAGCTATAAGCTGTCTTGACAGCAATAGTTTGGTAACCAGCCCTTGACTAGATGGTACATGCTTGTCAAACGAATAAATGCACATGCAGCCTCCATTATCAAGAAAACTTTGCTACCTCCCTTCTCGTCTTGGACACTGCATGAGCCTGAGCAAATATCCAACCAATAAGATTCAAATTGCTCTGTTTCCAATTATGCTTTTGTGTTATAAATCATAGACTCATCTATAAACCATGTGATACCGACAGCCTAATTTAAAGCCTGATAGACTAAGGGAAACGTCATGTCTGCTCAGGAGACTCACAATATGAAATAAGACTCACAGGCATTGTTAACCATGAAACAGCAAGAAGAAGGAAAGGTTTCCCTCAGGCAGCAGACTTGATAGCTCCTTTTCTCTCCAGACATTTCTTTTTATTTTCAGAGCTTTGACCATTTGTCCGAGCAGAATGGGTTGTCTAGAAGCCTTCACTAAGGATGTAAGCTCTGAACTTCAAAGAAGAGAGGCAGCTCCTCTTGTGGAAAGAAAAAGAGACTCTATTTTTGATAGAAAATACAGCCTGGAGATTTTCCATATTATATCTTAAGTAATACAACCTGTTGTTATCATGAGAACACATCAATGTATTTCAATAGGACTGTCTCTTTCAAAAGTCCTAGAACAGCTTATCATTTACATTTACTTAAGAAAAATGTATAGATCTTTTATTAGTTACCAAGAATCTACCTATTTACTTTACATACACAGTCTCATTTAATCTCCAAAACATCCCTGAGAAGTACATAGCATTACGGTCACTACAGATATATCACATTTCAGGTCAAGAAAATGGGGCTAAGAGAATAATTAAGGTCAAAACTCACAAATTGCAAAGTTGGACTTTGGGACTAGAACTGTCTGATTTTAAAGTTCATATTCCCTTGTGTGGAAACTATAGTGATGACTCCACTGCCTCAATACCACTCTTCTATACACCTCTGAAAACAAAGAAAATTGAAAGGATGTCCTAAGGAACCATCATCCATGCATTCAATCCACCAATGAGCTGAGCCTCCAAAGAGACAAAAAGGATACAATCAGACTTAACAAAAAATCCAAGCGTATAGGCTGTCACAGAAACAAGTAATATTGTTTAGAATTTTTGATTGCTCACCAATCATTATACTTTTAATACCTTTCCAGACTATTTCCAGAATCCTATTAACAAAGTTGAGAGGGCACACTTACTTTGTCTCTGTAATATCAGAATTAGAATGGGATTTTTTCTAAATGTGAATTTCTCTAGAGTTTCATCCTACCTTGACTGTATCATGTAACATCAATATGCCAATAATTCACGATTCTTTTAATCTCTAGCCCGGACCTCACTTCTGAACTCCAGACGTGTACAAGTGACTATGCCACATCTCTACTTGAGGTTTAATAACCATAGCAAAACTAATGTTTCCAAACTGGAGTTCCTAGTATCCTCCCCTAAATAATCTCTACAGACAGCCTTCCTCATCTCAGGAAACAGCAATTAATTCCATTCTTCTGGTTGTAGAAAGCTTTAGAATCATCCTCAACTCCTCTTGTCCAACCTGATACCCCATCCTTCAGAAACTCTTGTTGGTCTTTCCTTCTAGACATCCAGAATCTAATGGCTTCTCGTCATCACCACCACTACCACCCTTGTCCGTAGATTGCCTGGATCTCTGCAAAAGCCCCTTTGAGTGTCCCTGTTTTTGCCCATGCTCCTGTTAGTCTAATCTCAACACAACTGTCAGAGTGATCCCATCTCAGCCTCTTGCAATGGCCCATTAGCTGAAAGTAGGAGTCAAAATCATTCCAATGGTTTACAAGTCCACACATGCTCTGTCCCCTACCACCATTTCCCCCCTGTTCCCTTTACCTCTCTGACCTCACTTCAATCTGCTTTTACTCCAGCTTGCTGAGCTCCAGGTATCACATATCTTTCCCCAGATGCCCACAGGGCCCTTCCCTCACCTCCTTCAGGGTTGTATTCTAATGTCACCTTTCAGTGAGGCCTTCCCTGGCCACCAGATCTAAAATCACAGTGCCCGCCACTCCAGACATTCCCTATTCCCCTTTCCTGCTTTATTTTCCCTCTTAGCAATTGTAAATATCAGCATGTTACATATTTTGCTTATTTGTCATTTGTATGAAATGTCACCTAATTCCAATCTAAGTTCCAATTTTAGACTAAGCTGATGTCTCTTAAAATTGTTTGTCCATTCATTAAATGAATATTTATTGAGCACCTAGTGTATGTAAAGTACTTTCCCAGCATTGCTCTCTCCTTATCTTCTAAGGAGCTGTTTGCTGAGTGCCGCTAGTCTAGAAAGATGTGAGCAGAAGGAGACAGTACTTGCACTACCTCAAAACAGCACCATATAGAAGGGAGGGGACATAATTTCCTGGTTGGTAAAGACCTGGATCTCTGATCCAGAATGAAACAGAAAATGAAATTTCCACCTGTGTCAGACCAGTGGCACTGCTCTGTTTCATGAGGTCACACATGATTATGATAATTATCAGTTTACCTTTATCAGTCTGAAAAGCAGCAAAAATTAAAATTGCTCCTAGATTCTTACCATAGGATGTTTCATACAGACTTTGTTTTTCCAGTGGCTTTGTTTATTTTTAAGGGAATAGTCAAATAAATTTTAAAGTGGAAGCCATTCATGCTTTTCTGATTATCTCCACTGTGGGGACTTTGGCATATCCCTGGGCAAAGGTAGATCTCTCGGCCATATTTTAACTGTTGGCGGAGTAAAGAGGGCATGCATGCACCATTACACTCTGAAATAGTTAAATGGACCAACTACAAGATAGACCTCCTTAGACTGACATCTAGTTTCAAACCATAAAACCAACATGTCTGTTGAGCTTCAGCCCAGAGCCTGCTGATGCCCATTTGGGTAATAGGCACAGCATGAACTTGCAGAAACAGCTGCCTCTCTTTTCCTCCTTTGGCAGCCAGGATATTGCAGCTAAAAGGGTCTGGTATTTTTCTTCTAGCTGCTACAAACTGGGATTCAGTGCAAGACATAGACATTCTTCTCTGGACATGTGGTGTTGTCTGACAGAGGCAAGCAGGGAAAAGACTGAAAATTGCCAATTACAGACACCACCTATGCAGAGAATCAAGATCGGGTATGGTGGCTTAGACATAAGAGAAGTGTTTAGAAGTAGTCACACCTTAGAAGTGGAGAGAGAATGAGCTTTGGAGTCAGACATGCCATTTCAGCTGTGAGGCCTTTGGCAAGCAACTCCTCTCATAGCTCATTTTTCATGTAGCGCATGAAGATAACATAGCTATCTCATAGGGATATAGAGAATGTTAACTAAGAATAGTATATGTTGAGTTCCCAGCATATAAAAGCAAAAGGACAGTTCTGCTCAGGGCCAGGGCTCGGGTGAAATGTGAGAGCACTCACCATGGATACAAAATGCAAGGAGCACCAAAAAACTCAGTAATGGAGATAAATAGTGTTTTAATATATTTTAAAAATTAAAATTAATGCCAAAAAAACGAAGCTGGACAAAATCTCAAAATTTTAAATAAAGTTGGAATCTGACCCTGCACTTTACAATCCTGTCTCACGTGCCTCATCCTAACCCTGTCCCTGTTACCAATAGCACTTTATTTACAAAAACAGGTATCAGCCAGTGGGCCATCATGTGTTGATTTCACTTTTTAAAATATTGTGTTCAAATATTATTTATATTGATTACTGAGATTTTTGGCACCTTAAATTGTGCACCTCACATGAATTCCTTACTCATCTCACCCTAGTCCAGGCTCTGGTTCTACTTCCTGAATTCTTAGCAATTTATTACTTGCCATTTTCAATCTCAGGAAATTCAGGTACTCTCTCTCCTCTTTTCTTCCCAAACACCTTTCCTACCTTGTTCTCTACTTAGCATCAAGAATTCTTACCCCTAGCTATATAATTCATTGATCAAAGACATGGCCACATTTATAGGAATGTCTTAAACCTTAATGGTCCAGCCCTAGTTGGCTTGAATGCCAGAAAGTTTTAGAAATTCCCTGCAAGTTATTTCCACAATGTCTAGAGTGCTTGCAAGTACAATCCAAGTGTCCCCAGGCCCCAAAATTTTGTAAGTGCAAAATAAGGTTATTTTCCCTCTAACAGGCCATAATGGAGTGAAGGGAATCTTGCAATGGGTTCTAGGGGAAATAAAGAGATGCATAAGTTGTAGTTACCTTCAGGGAACGTAGTGAGTGAAGAGGTGGGAATGAGAAATGGGTATAAAATAACAACCCTTTATTGGGCGAGTACTACATGTTAAAATCTGTATTTTATATGTATTATCCTTATAAAAAGCTTCATGATGTATATATTGGTGTCTTTATTTTGCTGATCAGTAAACTGAGGCAAAGAAGATTAACTTGCACTATCAGCCAGTAACTGGCATGTCTAGAGTCTTTTGTGCTTTACCACAATGAATTGTGCATACTGCTTTGCTATTTAGAAGGGGTTTTCATGCATATTTTCCACTGTGGTCCTTTCCCCAGCCCTGTGATATAGGCAAATAGCACTCCCCACTTGACCCAAGAGGAGACTGAGGCCCACAGCTAGCAAGTAACAACAACAACAAAAAAAAGTGTATTATCTGCCTCTGATGCTCTATCCTTAACAATTTGCTGTTTCTCATCTAGGAACTCTTCTTCAAAACTCTCCAGCATTGTGTATAAGTTTACTAAACTCTATTTCTTGCCTGAACTCATTGAGCAACATTATATGCAGTCCCAAGGTCAAGCTTAAACGTTACCTTCTGTGCTGGACTAGACATCCTCCCTTTGCCTTCCAGAGCCACACTCCACCATTCACCACCCTGCACTCCACTCCAGAGGGCAGCTTGTATGGACCACATCAAGGGTTCCCTCTGGCTTCCTACTGGAACCAGCTAAGAGGGCAGCCCCAGTAGGAAAGTGGAGCGACAGGAAATGGTGAGGTCGGGGCTCCCTGGCTCCCTCCCTGTGAGATCACCTCAGGCCACCAGTAATTTCCACCAACAAAGGTCAGGGTTCCTTTCAAGATGCCCATCTCTACTAGACTGTCTACTGCCTTTCAGACCCAAGGAAGGGAACAGCTCTACCGCCACTCACTGCTTTACTGCACTATCCTTCATGTTTTCCTGCACTACTCACATCTTTGTAAATGGTCCCTGTTTAAACCCTAATATAAATGTGCCTTTCTCTTGTTGGGACCCGGACTGACAACAGCCCTGCCTATGAACTGAATAAAGACTGCTAGACTTGATTTGACAGACTTGAGTTTCAAATTCTAACACCAATCCTGAGAGGGCTATTGGATTCTCCCCTTTGAAAAACTGCCAGAAGAGCTCACCAGGAGTTATTCATCCCCCATCATGAATTCTAGGCATACTTGTTAAGCCTCCACTATGTACTGCAAAGGTGCAGCACACAGAGGAGAAAAAAAGTCTATCCTGCCTTCACATTCCACCTGAGACATGTAAAAACAGAGGTTCTCTGAGAGAACCTGCAGTATCTGGACTAGAATGGGGATAGTAAACACTTGAAGAAAGGATTCAAGCAGTGGTGATAACTGACACGAGACCTGAGGGCTAGAAAGTTGTCTCAAAGACCTGTCAATTCAACATGCCCAATCCACACACTTAGTCCTCTTCTAAGAGCTCCTTCTTGTGCAGGCCAAAAACTTAGGAGTCATCCTTAGGATCTCCCTCTGCCTCACTCTCCTGATAAATCACATTTTCAAGATTACCTCCTAAAATACCCTGCCCAGCTCTTTTAGTCTTACCCATGATCTAGTACAAATGACTACCACTGCTCACTTGAAGTACAATGTCTCTCTACACTCCAACTTGTCCACCACACTTTCCCCACCAATTTTTCCTGTGTGGCAACCAAAGTGATCTATTTAAGATGAAAATCTGATCAAGTTGCCTCAAATGGCTCTCCTTTGATTTCAAATTAAAGACAGAACTCATTAACAAGACCCACCATTTGGTGTGGTTTGGCTCCAGCCTTTCGAGTCTCATCCCAGGACAAACAAGCTCGTGCTCCCCACTCTCCGCCTCTTCTCTGTACTCCCCACCCCCACTCACCTTTCATGTCCTCTCCCAACACAGGACTATTTCCACAGTCTGATTCCTCTACCTATTCAGCTCTCACCCCATCTCCTCTTCACCATTTACTTCTACCATTTACTTCAAACATCAAGCATCAAGCATCAGTTCCCTGGGGAAGCCTTGCCTGACCCCTGATTAGATCACAGCCCTGTGCTAACATAGCATGGAGTCTCTGTCTTTCATGGCACAGGTTTAGCTTTGTCTGTATTCTAAGGGAATAATCACTATTCATTGAACTTTAATTATTTATTACATATTAATTTTGTAGCCCCCACATTCAACTGTTAGCAACATGAAGTCAGGGACCAAGTCTTGGTCTGTTCATCAAGGTATCCTCAGCTCATATCACAGTGCCTGGCATGGACTATGGACTCAAAAAAATATTTGTTAAAGGTAGGAACAAAATGCCAGGAAGAAAAAATGACCATGAGTTATCCAGATCAATAAATAGTCTTCCATTAAACATTAAAATACTTCATTTTTAAACATTTCTTAAAATATTACACTTTTCTCTGTATTCTTAAAGTGTACTGGAAATAATTCAATATTTATTGATGACTCTGGGTCATTATTAGGGACCTTAGTTGTACTTTTTCCTCATGCTGGCTATCAACTTCTGTGCTTTTTAAAGTCCTCAGCCTGCATGTCACAGATTTCCACATTCTGCCTTCGGGTTGGCAGTGTCCTTTCTGGCTACTGTCAGTGTTCCTGTCTCTAACAGCCTCTTTCATGCTTTCTAAATTGTTGCTTTGAATCTCCTGCAGATTGAGAAACTAGAAGACCAATCTGATGGATTGAGTGTGAGCCCAGGCGGGCTCTTGTCAGCTGGAGCTAATGACCTGCAGTACCCCCTGCATGCCTAAGGCCAACCACCCTCGTTCTTCTGCACACTGCTTTGCTTCTTTCTTTCCTTCTCTCTTTTTTCTCCTCCTTCATATATTTTGCTTGGCAAGATTGGCCTTCTATGGACTTGCCAGTTAATAGCAATTCCTTTCCCCCTTGAATAACAAACCAGTTAAAATGGTGGACATAATCTTCAGGGTTTTGATACCCTTGTTGGTTTTCACTGTTTCTAGGTATTAATTAATGTGTATGAGAATCTACCTCTCTCCAAGTTCTGTATAGGAGACTAGGAGAATTGGAAGAGTTTTTCTTGGATAAATTGGGTTTTACTTTAAAAAGACAGATACCGAAGGCATCAAGCAGTTGTTTGAAGTCTGTGGCACTTTTAGCAGACTGATCCAGCCTGGGTACAATGAGAATGACCTTGCTCCCTGCTTACTCACAAAGATCTCCCCTTTTTTGTTTTAATCAAGTCGAATAATATTAATTATTTCCACCTTGGGCTAAAGGGAAGCAGTGGGGAGCCAAACTACTAATTATGAACCTGGGAGGAGTTTTTCTGGTTGAATAGAGACACCAAAACAAATAAGAGACTGGTGTAGAGAATTGCACAAGTACAGAGAAAATAGGGAGCAAAAGCTGTCATTTGTATCTTGAATTTGAGCACTTGGCCCTTTCAAGTTGATTGCATGCTTTAAGAAGCCATTAAGGAAAAGCAAGAAAGACAGAGAAAATGAAATTCCGAATTTCTTACAAGCTGAGAATCAGGCTCTGATTTGAAGGGCAACTCCTTAAAATTTTTTAAAGACTTGGTCTAACACTTGGCTCTGTAATGCCAGCTGGAGCAGACTTTGTTATATCAGGCAATTAACCTCCCTTTGATGCATATGTGATGTTAATGACAGATCGGATTCAAAGGTGAACAAAAATGACAGCACTGTCTATTCCCTGAAAAGATAGTCATTACCACAATTTTCTACATGCTAGGAAGAAGCCAAAGACTCACCACGTGTTCAGGGCTGCAAGACATTCTGATAAAAAATGAAAAGACCAGCAAGAATCCAGGTGGCTGAGCCCATCAAGCAGCTGGGCCAAGCAGGGGGCTCAGAATAGGACATACTCATTTAAGTGAGGCCCCTGACCTCCTGCATTTGTGGAATAACTAGAAACCACACAGTGACTCTAAGTACAGTTCACTGAAGGTAATTTTCCACCCAGGTACATTTAAAACTGTTTTCCTCCCAAAGTGCTTATTTGGTTCTTTCTTAAAACAGGCTTGAAAGTCAGACTATTCTAAGAAGCTATCTTTGTAACAGGCAATGCAAGGCATTAGCAAAAGTAAAAACAATGAGATGGTAGGCACCAAGGTGTAGATTCAGAAGATATGAATAGTAATTTCATTATAACATGCACAATCTAACTCTGGGACCTGGAGTAGAGTCTTTGAACTTCTGGTCCAGAGTTTCTTCAAGTTTACTGGGTGGGTGGGAGAGGCCAAGGCTAACACAGAGATGGTTCTCAAGCTTCAACATGTGCATGAATCACCTAGGGATCTTGTTAAAAATGCAGATTCTGGGGTGAAACCCAAGATGCTGCATTTCTAACACACTCCCAGGCTTATGCTACTGGTCCTCATACCACATTTTGAGTAGAAAGTCTATGGAACAAACATCTTTAAAATAAGACACTGTGTAATAAAGTTATGTGTGGGATACCGTTAGCAAAAGCCTCAATCCTTTTCACATGCCTAAATCTTACTCTCCCTTCAAGACCAGTTTGAATGATAATGGTTTATAAATCCAGCTTAGGCTACCACAGCCCTCTGTAAGCTCTTTCTACTAAATGTCTAACTCGTTTTTGGCAACTGCTCTGATGATCCTAAAATATGGGTCTGCTGGCCAACTGCACCAGAATTATAAAAAGAGCTTTGAAAAACACAGATTCCTGGGTTCTGTTCTGAACGGTGACCAGCAGGGCAGGACTCTGGATTTTACATACTTTCCCAGATGATTTATGATAATGAATTGTTTTGACGGAAAGTATCAAATAGGTGGTTCTCAACACTGGCTGCATGTTAGAATCAATCACAGAGTTGAGAAAACATAGAGGCTCAGGCTCCAGGCCAGTTAATTGAATAAAGTCAGCTAGAGCTCCCCAAGCAGTTCTACAGTGAGCCAAGTTTGAGAACCACAACAACAGTCCTAGAGTATACTGGTGATGGCAGGGACCATGTTGATTGGTTTACCACATCTCTGGTGCCTAACACAGAATCTGGCACTCAACAAATATTTGCTGAATGAATAAATGAACTAAGATAAGGAAACTTCGGACTCTCAGCTATCTCTTTAATCTCTTGCCTGCCACCCTGCAAGACTCTAAGCACAAGAGCATGGGGTTAAGTTCTGGGGCAGATGCCTGGGTTGGAACCCTGGCTCTGCCACACACCACCCACACAACCATAGCTCCACACCTCTCTGTCCCTCAGTTTCCTCCTCTGTAAATAAGGATGACAACAACAGTACCTACCTCTTAGAGTTTTGTGATAATCAAATGAGTAAGGACATGGAAAGCATGTAGAAAAGTGCCTGGCATGTGGTAACCAATTAATAATTGATAGCTACTTTCACATTCATTCACTGAGTACATAGTGGTTCTTAGATTTCCATAATGGTCAGATCAATAAACATTCTCCATCTATTCAGCCAATAGGTATTTCTTAAACATCATCTCTATTCCAGACACAGAGAATTCATTGCTATAGATATAGCAGCAAAAGGAGAGAAATAGGACTACTCTTATTGAATTTAAAACATGGTAGGTGGGGTGTATGCTGAACAAGTTATTTCAAAATTGACGATTAATAAAAAGTTATTTTAAGTGTATTTAAGGGAGAAGGGATCCTGAAGACTTAGAAAGAGATAGGAAGGCAGTTGCAGCAATGTATAAAGGGGGAAATTAACTCAATGTTAAAGGTCAGGGAAGGCTTCCTGGGGAAGAAGGGATGTTCAAGCTGATTCAGCTTAGCAAAGGGAAGGCAGAGGTTGGACAGCATTCTAGGCGAAGGGAATGGAGTTCATAAAAGCTCCCAAGCACAGAAGAGCAATGTATGCTGTGGGCACTGAAAGAAGGCAGGCATGGCTGGGACAAAGCATAATCAAGGAAGGCTTTGAGACATATGGGAGCTTCGGTTGTGTTATGGGGGATGGGTAAGACTAGAAAGACAATGAAAAAAAAAATAGGGAATGAAGAGACAAAGATGAGGATGAACATGGTATTCATCTTTTCATTCAACTTCTACAATGTGCTAGATGCCTAAGATTAGCAGCAAGTGAAAATAGGAAAGATACTCGCCCTCATGGAATGTATGTTACCAAAAGGAAGATAATAAAACAAGTAAACCAAGTAATTAAATAAGATAATAAGAGATCATTATTAATGCTCTAAAGGAAATAAGCACAATGGCATGATGGGGAAAAACTAGAATGTGGGCCGGAAAGAGATATGTCTGATAGGATTAAAGAGGACCTATTGATCACCATGTAATATGGCTCTGGAAATAAAAATGCCAAATAACAGCCACCATAGAAAGCTAGGAGTCAACTTTGACATCTTTAGGAAACTACCTGCTCACTTTAAGACTGTCTGTACTTGCTACCCTCATGATTCTTTCCCTTTTCAACCAATGTTTCTTTATTAATTTCTCCCTTCTTTCCTTCTCCTCCAAAATTAAATGGAGGATAAAAGGGTGCATCATATAAAAATCAATGGTATGTCCCAGACATGAAATCAGAAAGAAATAATTTTGAGTTATAAGCTTCACCCTTTATTAGTGTGTGACTCAAACCCTCCTCATCTGTAAAATGGGATAATTATATCCATATTAATCAGAATTCTATATTAATCAGAAAGAAACAAAAACAATTGGATGTGTACAGGTGATGTGTATACTTGTATACATAGAAAGAGATTTACTTTAAGAAATTGGCTCTCATGATTGTGAGGGCTAGCAAGCTAGGGCAGACTTTACCCCCGGCAGGAAAGGCTGCCTCATTTACAGGCAACAGCTTTGAAGTGTGGAGCAGGAAAAGAACTGTTTCTTAGCTGCAAAAGCGAGTCTCGAAACAGGGAACACGGCACCAGGGCTGCTGTGGGTGCAGACAGGATCCCGGAGGCCGGGGCCGCGCTGAAGGAGGCCAGCGGCCCTATTCAGGATTCGAGGTTTCAGGCCGGCATTAAAGAAGATTCCTGGGAGCGCCCGAGCCGCGCCGCGACTGAACAGCCCGAGGCGGCAGCGCCGAGAACACGGAAGGCAACAAACCAGAGACAGAGCGAGCACCCGACCTGGCACAGCACTGTGAGTGATGCCTGGCACAGCTCTGTTCGGGGGGTGGATGCCCACGCGGCTCCCGCCTGCACCACCAGGCCACTCACCGCCCCGGTGCTGCCTCCATTTTCCCAGGTGCGGGCAGCTCCGCCCTGCTCCGCCATCACTGAGCCCTCCCAATTGCTTGGGCTGGCGCGGGGCTTTCCGGAGCCTGCAGACCGGCCTCCGATCCCACTATCTCCGCGGTTCTCTGGCGGGGCTGGTGGCGTGGGGCGGGGCTGGTGGCGTGGGGCGTCCCCGGCCAGTGTCGGGAGGGCAAGGAAGTACGGGCGGGCCGACTGTCACTCCACCACACCCTGGACTCCAGCCCCAGGTAAACTCCCTGTTACTGGGAGGCAGATACCATCTCTGTGGCCACCAGTTTGGAAAAAAGCCTAACGAATTTCTGGTTGGGAATAGTGCGGTAGGAGAGTTCCCAGGTCCGCTTGAACCTGCCGGAGAGGTGGCTGCAGGTGGGCATTAGACTCGGTTTATACTGGGGGGATACAAAGGTGAACAAGACCCGAGAAAGATCTACATAGTGCTACAAAGGCACCCAGAGAGACCGGTCGTCTGTGCCTAGCAGAAACCTGGTAGACTTCCTGGGCGAGGCGGTGCCGAGTAGGGTCTTGAAGGCCCAGCTGATAGACGAGGGGTGCAGAAGACACGCCCCAGCCCAGCACAGTGCGCACAGAGTGGGGAGACATGCAGCCAGGGAGGCGGAGACTCGACAGAAACCACACACCCGGTGGGGTCGCCACTGCACGATCTAACAGCCTGGGCCAGAGCACACGGAACAGGGAGAAGTCCTGCAAAGGAAGTGAAAGCTCAACAGAGATCACACACCCTGTGGTACGTGATCCACCAGCCCAGCAGAGTCCAAGCTGACCAGAAAGGTGACTCCCCGGAGAAGCCCAAGACCCGAGGCAACCACACACACAAGGCACTAGAGGCCAACTGAGCAGTCACGGAGGGAGCCATACGAAATTGGCAACCACAGCAACATCCTAGTTAGTCATTAGTCTCAAACCGGTGGACTGTGAAACCCCCTGCAACAATGAATAAACACCAAAAAAAAGATACCAGAAATACAAAAAATCAAGAAAGTACACCACCAAAAGTTAATAAATCTCATACTCTAGATCCTATAGAACAAGAAGCCCTTGAAATAACTGATAAGGAATTTCGAGTGATAATTCTAAGGAAACTGAATGAGATACAAGAAAACTCAGCTAGACATCATGATGAAATGAGGGAAAGTATACAGGATCTGAAAGAGGAAATGTACAAGGATATCAATGTCCTGAAAAAAAATGTAGCAGAACTTGCTGAACTGAAGAAGTTATTCAACGAAATAAAAAACACAACAGAGAGTTTAACCAGCAGGCTTGTCGAAGTTGAAGAGAGAACCTCTGAACTTGAAGATGGGCTGTTTGAAATAACACAAGCAGACAAAAAGAAAGAAAAAAGAATCAAGGACACTGAAGAAAATCTGAGAGAGGTATCAGACAACCATAAGCGATCAAATATCCGAGTCATGGGTATTCCAGAAGGGGAGGAAAATGGAGATTCCATTGAAAACATATTCAACAAAATAGTGGCAGAAAACTTCCCAGGTATAGGAAAAATCACAGATCTTCAGATCCAGGAAGCTCAACGATCTCCAAATGTATTCAACCCAAAAAGACCTTCTCCAAGACATGTCATAGTCAAATTGGCAAAACTCAGAGACAAAGAGAGAATCTTAAAAGCTGCAAGAGAGAAGCATCAAATCACTTATAAGGGAGGCCCAATCAGCTTAACATTAGACTTTTCATCACAAACCCTAAAAGCTAGAAAGGAATGGGATGATATTTTCAAAATACTAAAAGACAAAGATTACCAGCCAAGAATACTCTACCCTGCAAGGCTATCCTTCCGATATGAGGGGCAAATAGTATATTTCTCAGACAAACAAAAACTGCGGGAGTTCACTACCACACGACCACCCTTACAAGAAATCCTCAAGGGAGTACTGGGTTTGGTTCCTGAAAAATAACTACCACTGCCATAAAAACCCAAGAAAAATCTAAACCCGCTAGTATAATAAAAATGGCATTCATGAAGAGAAAACAAGCTAACAAAAGCACTGTCTACAACCTAAGGAACCAACAAACACAGAAAACAAACAGTAAATCAGAAAGCAAGGAATTTCTGGTGTCTTTTTTTTGGTGTTTATTCATTGTGGCAGGGGGTTTCACAGTCCACCGGTTTGAGACTACTGACTAACTAGGATGTTGCTGTGGTTGCCAATTTGGTATGGCTCCCGCCGTGACTGCTCAGTTGGCCTCTAGTGTCTTGTGTGTGTGGTTGCCTTGGGTCTTGGGCTTCTCCGGGGATCCACCTTTCTGGTCAGCTTGGACTCTGCTGGGCTGGTGGATCACGTACCACAGGGTGGGTGATCTCTGTTGAGCTTTCACTTTCTGTACAGGACTTCTCCCCGTTCCGTGTGTTCTGGCCCAGGCTGTTAGATCGTGCAGTGGCGACCCCACCGGGTGTATGGTTTCTGTCGAGTCTCCGCCTCCCTGGCCGCACGTCTCCACCACCAAAAGTTAATAAATCTCATACTCTAGATCCTATAGAACAAGAAGCCCTTGAAATAACTGACAAGGAATTTCGAGTGATAATTCTAAGGAAACTGAATGAGATACAAGAAAACTCAGCTAGACATCATGATGAAATGAGGAAAAGTATACAGGATCTGAAAGAGGAAATGTACAAGGAAATCAATGTCCTGAAAAAAAATGTAGCAGAACTTGCTGAACTGAAGAAGTTATTCAGCGAAATAAAAAACACAACGGAGAGTTTAACCAGCAGGCTTGTCGAAGTTGAAGAGAAAACCTCTGAACTTGAAGATGGGCTGTTTGAAATAACACAAGCAGACAAAAAGAAAGAAAAAAGAATCAAGGACATGGAAGAAAATCTGAGAGAGATATCAGACAACCTCAAGCGCTCAAATATCCGAGTCATGGGTATTCCAGAAGGGGAGGAAAATGGAGAATCCATTGAAAACATATTCAACAAAATAGTGGCAGAAAACTTCCCAGGTATAGGAAAAATCACAGATCTTCAGATCCAGGAAGCTCAACGATCTCCAAACGTATTCAACCCAAAAAGGCCTTCTCCAAGACATGTCATAGTCAAATTGGCAAAACTCAGAGACAAAGAGAGAATCTTAAAAGCTGCAAGAGAGAAGCGTCAAATCACCTATAAGGGAGCCCCAATCAGGTTAACATCAGACTTTTCATCACAAACCCTAAAAGCTAGAAAGGAATGGGATGATATTTTCAAAATACTAAAAGACAAAGATTGCCAGCCAAGAATACTCTACCCTGCAAGGCTATCCTTCCGAAATGAGGGGCAAATAGTATATTTCTCAGACAAACAAAAACTGCGGGAGTTCACTACCACAAGACCACCCTTACAAGAAATCCTCAAGGGAGTACTGGGTTTGGTTCCTGAAAAATAACTACCACTGCCATAAAAACCTAAGAAAAATCTACACCCGCTAGTACAATAAAAATGGCATTCATGAAGAGAAAACAAGCTAACAAAAACACTATGTACAACCTAAGGAACCAACAAACAAAGAAACCAAACAGTAAATCAGAAAGCAAGGAACAAAAGACACCTAAGACAACCAAACAACCAGTAAAATGCTAGGAATAAATCAACACCTTTCAATAACAACTCTTAATGTTAAAGGCTTAAATTCCCCAATTAAAAGACACAGACTGGCTGACTGGATCAAAAAGCAGGACCCAACTATATGCTGCCTACAAGAGACCCACCTCACCCATAAAGATTCACACAGACTAAGAGTGAAAGGATGGAAAAAGATTTACCATGCAAACAGAAAAGAAAAACGAGCTGGAGTGGCTATTCTTATATCTGACAAAATAGACTTTAAACTAAAAACCATAAAAAGAGACAATGAGGGACACTACTTAATGATAAAAGGACTGATCCATCAAGAAGACATAACAATCATAAATATGTACGCACCCAATGTTGGAGCAGCCAGATTTATAAAACAAACTCTATTAGACCTAAAGAAGGAAATAGACACTAATACCATAATAGCAGGGGACCTGAACACCCCACTGTCAATATTAGACAGATCATCTAGGCAAAGAATCAGTAGAGAAACACAAGATCTAAACAAGACTCTAGACCAATTGGAATTGGCAGATATCTACAGAACATTCCACCCAACAACCTCAGAATATTCATTCTTCTCATCAGCACATGGATCATTCTCCAGGATAGATCACATATTAGGTCACAAATCAAGTCTCAATAAATTCAAAAAAATTGGAATTATCCCATGTATCTTCTCAGACCACAATGGATTAAAACTAGAAATTAATAACAAACGAAACTCTGGAAACTATACAAACACATGGAAATTAAACAGCATTCTACTTAATGACATATGGATCCAAGAAGAAATCAAGCAGGAAATCAAAAAGTTTATTGAAACTAATGAAAACAATGATACATCATACCAAAACCTGTGGGATACTGCAAAAGCAGTATTGAGGGGGAAATTTATTGCATTAAATGCTCACTTCAGAAGAATGGAAAGATGGCAAGTAAACAACCTAACACTTCACCTTAAAGAACTAGAAAAACAAGAACAATCCAATCCTAAAGTTAGCAGACGGAAAGAAATCATTAAGATCAGAGCAGAACTGAATGAAATTGAAAACCAAAAAACAATTCAAAAGATCAACGAATCAAAAAGTTGGTTTTTTGAAAAGATAAATAAAATTGACAAACCATTAGCATGGCTAACAAAAAAAAGAAGAGAGAAGACTCAAATAACAAAAATTCGAAATGAAAAAGGCGATATTACAACTGATTCATCTGAAATACAAGGAATCATTCGAGACTACTATAAACAACTATACGCCAACAAATTTGAAAATCTGGAGGAAATGGATAAATTTCTGGACACACACAAGCTCCCAAAACTGAACCGTGAAGACGTAGAAAATTTGAACAGACCAATAACAATAAAGGAGATTGAAGCTGTTATCAGAAGGCTCCCAACAAAGAAAAGCCCAGGACCAGATGGATTCACAGCAGAATTTTACCAAACATTCAAAGAGGAATTGACACCGATTCTTTACAAACTATTCCAAAAGATTGAAACGGACGCAAATCTCCCAAACTCATTCTATGAAGCAAACATCATCCTGATACCAAAACCAGGTAAAGATATAACCAAAAAAGAAAACTACAGGCCGATATCCTTGATGAATATAGATGCAAAAATCCTCACTAAAATACTAGCAAACAGAATACAGCAACACATACGAAAAATTATTCATCACGATCAAGTGGGATTCATCCCAGGGATGCAAGGTTGGTTCAACATACGCAAATCAATAAATGTGATACACCATATTAATAAACTCAAACACAAGGACCATATGATCATCTCTATAGATGCTGAAAAAGAATTTGATAAAGTTCAGCACTCATTCATGACAAAGACCCTCTATAAGTTAGGTATAGAGGGAAAGTATCTCAACATAATTAAAGCCATATATGCCAAACCCACTGCCAGTATCATCCTGAATGGGGAAAAGCTGAAAGCTTTTCCTTTAAGAACAGGCACTAGACAAGGATGCCCACTCTCACCACTCCTATTCAACATAGTGTTGGAAGTACTAGCCAGAGCAATCAGAGAAGAGAAGGAAATAAAGGGCATCCAGATTGGAAAAGATGAAGTCAAACTGTCCCTGTTTGCAGATGACATGATCCTATATATCGAACAGCCTAAAACCTCTGCAAAAAAACTGTTGGAATTGATAAATGATTTCAGCACAGTAGCAGGATACAAAATCAACACACAAAAATCAGTAGCATTTCTTTTCTCCAATAGTGAACATGCAGAAGGAGAAATCAAGAAAGCCTGCCCATTTACAATAGCCACCAAAAAAATAAAATACTTAGGAATTGAGTTAACCAAGGAGGTGAAAAATCTCTATAATGAGAACTACAAACCACTGCTGAGAGAAATTAGAGAGGATACAAGAAGATGGAAAGATATTCCATGCTCTTGGATTGGAAGAATCAACATAGTGAAAATGTCCATACTACCCAAAGTGATATACAAATTCAATGCAATCCCCATCAAAATTCCAAAGACATTTTTCTCAGAAATGGAAAAAACTATTCAGACATTTATATGGAACAATAAAAGACCACGCATAGCCAAAGCAATGCTGAGCAAAAAAAATAAAGCTGGAGGCATAACACTACCTGACTTTAAGCTATACTACAAAGCTATAATAACCAAACCAGTATACTACTGGCATAAAAACAGACACACTGACCAATGGAATAGAATAGAGAATCCAGAAATCAACCCACACACTTACTGCCATCTGATCTTCGACAAAGGCACCAAGCCTATTCACTGGGGAAGGGACTGCCTCTTCAGCAAGTGGTGCTGGGATAACTGGATATCGATATGCAGGAGAATGAAACTAGATCCATACCTCTCACCGTATACTAAAATCAACTCAAAATGGATTAAGGATTTAAATATACACCCTGAGACAATAAAACTTCTTAAAGAAAACATAGGAGAAACACTTCAGGAAATAGGACTGGGCACAGACTTCATGAATACGACCCCAAAAGCACGGGCAACCAAAGGAAAAATAAACAAATGGGATTATATCAAACTAAAAAGCTTCTGCACAGCAAAAGAAACAATTAAAAGAGTTAAAAGACAACCAACAGAGTGGGAGAAAATATTTGCAAAATATACATCTGACAAAGGATTAATATCCAGAATATATAAGGAACTCAAACAACTTTACAAGAAGAAAACAAGCAACCCAATTAAAAAATGGGCAAAAGAGCTAAGTAGGCATTTCTCTAAGGAAGATATCCAAATGGCCAACAGACATATGAAAAAATGCTCAACATCACTCAGCATCCGGGAAATGCAAATCAAAACCACATTGAGATACCATCTAACCCCAGTTAGGATGGCTAAAATCCAAAAGACTATGAATGATAAATGCTGGCGAGGCTGCGGAGAAAAAGGAACTCTCATACATTGTTGGTGGGACTGCAAAATGGTGCAGCCTCTATGGAAAATGGTATGGAGGTTCCTTAAACAATTGCAAATAGATCTACCATACGACCCAGCCATCCCACTGTTGGGAATATACCCAGAGGAATGGAAATCATCAAGTCGAAGGTATACCTGTTCCCCAATGTTCATCGCAGCACTCTTTACAATAGCCAAGAGTTGGAACCAGCCCAAATGCCCATCATCAGATGAGTGGATACGGAAAATGTGGTACATCTACACAATGGAATACTACTCAGCTATAAAAACGAATGAAATACTGCCATTTGCAACAACATGGATGGACCTTGAGAGAATTATATTAAGTGAAACAAGTCAGGCACAGAAAGAGAAATACCACATGTTCTCACTTATTGGAGGGAGCTAAAAATTAATATATAAATTCACACACACACATACACACACACACACACAAACCGGGGGGGGGGGGAGAAGATATAACAACCACAATTATTTGAAGTTGATACAACAAGCAAACAGAAAGGACATTGTTGGGGGGGAGGGGGTGAGGGAGAAGGGAGGGAGGTTTTGGTGATGGGGAGCAATAATCAGCTACAATGTATATCGACAAAATAAAATTTTAAAAAAAAATCAAGCTACAATAAAAAAAAAGAAAAAAAAAGAAAAAGAAAGCAAGGAACAAAAGACACCTAAGACAACCAAACAACCAATAAAATGCTAGGAATAAATCAACACCTTTCAATAACAACTCTTAATGTAAAAGGCTTAAATTCCCTAATCAAAAGACACAGACTGGCTGACTGGATCAAAAAGCAGGACCCAACTATATGCTGCCTACAAGAGACCCACCTCACCCATAAAGATTCACACAGACTAAGAGTGAAAGGATGGAAAAAGATTTACCATGCAAACAGAAAAGAAAAACGAGCTGGAGTAGCTATTCTTATATCTGACAAAATAGACTTTAAACTAAAAACCATAAAAAGAGACAATGAGGGACACTACTTAATGATAAAAGGTCTGATCCATCAAGAAGACATAACAATCATAAATATGTATGCACCCAATGTTGGAGCAGCCAGATTTATAAAACAAACTCTATTAGACCTAAAGAAGGAAATAGACACTAATACCATAATAGCAGGGGACCTGAACACCCCACTGTCAATATTAGACAGATCATCTAGGCAAAGAATCAGTAGAGAAACACAAGATCTAAACAAGACTCTGGACCAATTGGAATTGGCAGATATCTACAGAACATTCCACCCAACAACCTCAGAATATTCATTTTTCTCATCAGCACATGGATCATTCTCCAGGATAGATCACATGTTAGGTCACAAATCAAGTCTCAATAAATTCAAAAAAATTGGAATTATCCCATGTATCTTCTCAGACCACAATGGATTAAAACTAGAAATTAATAACAAACGAAACTCTGGAAACTATACAAACACATGGAAATTAAACAGCATTCTATTTAATGACATATGGGTCCAGGAAGAAATCAAGCAGGAAATCAAAAAATTTCTTGAAACTAATGAAAACAATGATACATCATACCAAAATCTGTGGGATACTGCAAAAGCAGTATTGAGGGGAAAATTTATTGCATTAAACGCTCACTTCAGAAGAATAGAAAGATGGCAAGTGAACAACCTAACACTTCACCTTAAAGAACTAGAAAAACAAGAACAATCCAATCCTAAAGTTAGCAGACGGAAAGAAATCATTAAGATCAGAGCAGAACTGAATGAAATTGAAAACCAAAAAACAATTCAAAAGATCAACGAATCAAAAAGTTGGTTTTTTGAAAAGATAAATAAAATTGACAAACCATTAGCATGGCTAACAAAAAAAAGAAGAGAGAAGACTCAAATAACAAAAATTCGAAATGAAAAAGGCGATATTACAACTGATTCATCTGAAATACAAGGAATCATTCGAGACTACTATAAACAACTATACGCCAACAAATTTGAAAATCTGGAGGAAATGGATAAATTTCTGGACACACACAAGCTCCCAAAACTGAACCGTGAAGACGTAGAAAATTTGAACAGACCAATAACAATAAAGGAGATTGAAGCTGTTATCAGAAGGCTCCCAACAAAGAAAAGCCCAGGACCAGATGGATTCACAGCAGAATTTTACCAAACATTCAAACAGGAATTGACACCGATTCTTTAAAAACTATTCCAAAAGATTGAAACGGACGCAAATCTCCCAAACTCATTCTATGAAGCAAACATCATCCTGATACCAAAACCAGGTAAAGATATAACCAAAAAAGATAACTACAGGCCAATATCCTTGATGAATATAGATGCAAAAATCCTCACTAAATTACTAGCAAACAGAATACAGCAACACATACGTAAAATTATTCATCACGATCAAGTGGGATTCTTCCCAGGGATGCAAGGTTGGTTCAACATACACAAATCAATAAATGTGATACACCATATTAATAAACTCAAACACAAGGACCATATGATCATCTCTATAGATGCTGAAAAAGAATTTGATAAAGTTCAGCACTCATTCATGACAAAGACCCTCTATAAGTTAGGTATAGAGGGAAAGTATCTCAACATAATTAAAGCCATATATGCCAAACCCACAGCCAATATCATCCTGAATGGGGAAAAGCTGAAAGCTTTTCCTTTAAGAACAGGAACTAGACAAGGATGCCCACTCTCACCACTCCTATTCAACATAGTGTTGGAAGTACTAGCCAGAGCAATCAGAGAAGAGAAGGAAATAAAGGGCATCCAGATTGGAAAAGATGAAGTCAAACTGTCCCTGTTTGCAGATGACATGATCCTATATATCAAACAGCCTAAAACCTCTACAAAAAAACTGTTGGAATTGATAAATGATTTCAGCACAGTAGCAGGATACAAAATCAACACACAAAAATCAGTGGCATTTCTTTTCTCCAATAGTGAACATGCAGAAAGAGAAATCAAGAAAGCCTGCCCATTTACAATAGCCACCAAAAAAATAAAATACTTAGGAATTGAGTTAACCAAGGATGTGAAAAATCTCTATAATGAGAACTACAAACCACTGCTAAGAGAAATTAGAGAGGATACAAGAAGATGGAAAGATATCCCATGCTCTTGGATTGGAAGAATCAACATAGTGAAAATGTCCATACTACCCAAAGTGATATACAAATTCAATGCAATCCCCATCAAAATTCCAAAGACATTTTTCTCAGAAATGGAAAAAACTATCCAGACATTTATATGGAACAATAAAAGACCACGCATAGCCAAAGCAATGCTGAGCAAAAAAAATAAAGCTGGAGGCATAACACTACCTGACTTTAAGCTATACTACAAAGCTATAATAACCAAAACAGTATGGTACTGGCATCAAAACAGACACACTGACCAATGGAATAGAATAGAGAATCCAGAAATCAACCCACACACTTACTGTCAGCTGATCTTTGACAAAGGCACCAAGCCTATTCACTGGGGAAGGGACTGCCTCTTCAGCAAATGGTGCTGGGATAACTGGATATCCACATGCAGGAGAATGAAACTAGATCCATACCTCTCGCTGTATACTAAAATCAACTCAAAATGGATTAAGGATTTAAATATACACCCTGAAACAATAAAACTTCTTAAAGAAAACATAGGAGAAACACTTCAGGAAATAGGACTGGGCACAGACTTCATGAATACGACCCCAAAAGCACGGGCAACCAAAGGAAAAATAAACAAATGGGATTATATCAAACTAAAAAGCTTCTGCACAGCAAAAGAAACAATTAACAGAGTTAAAAGACAACCAACAGAATGGGAGAAAATATTTGCAAAATATATATCTGACAAAGGATTAATATCCAGAATATATAAGGAACTCAAACAACTTTACAAGAAGAAAACAAGCAACCCAATTAAAAAATGGGCAAAAGAGCTAAATAGGCATTTCTCTAAGGAAGATATCCAAATGGCTAACAGACATATGAAAAAATGCTCAACATCACTCTGCATCCGGGAAATGCAAATCAAAACCACATTGAGATACCATCTAACTCCAGTTAGGATGGCTAAAATCCAAAAGACTGTGAACGATAAATGCTGGCGAGGCTGCGGAGAAAAAGGAACTCTCATACATTGTTGGTGGGACTGCAAAATGGTGCAGCCTCTATGGAAAATGGTATGGAGGTTCCTCAAACAATTGCAGATAGATCTACCATATGACCCAGCTATACCACTGTTGGGAATATACCCAGAGGAATGGAAATCATCAAGTCGAAGGTATACCTTTTTCCCATTTTTATCGCAGCACTCTTTACAATAGCCAAGAGTTGGAACCAGCCCAAATGCCCATCATCAGATGAGTGGATACCGAAAATGTGGTACATCTACACAATGGAATACTATTCAGGTATAAAAACGAATGAAATACTGCCATTTGCAACAACATGGATGGACCTTGAGAGAATTATATTAAGTGAAACAAGTCAGGCACAGAAAGAGAAATACCACATGTTCTCACTTATTGGTGGGAGCTAAAAATTAATATATAAATTCACACACACACACACAGACACACACACACACACACACACACACACAAACCGAGGGGGGGAAGAAGATATAACAACCACAATTATTTGAAGTTGATACAACAAGCAAACAGAAAAGACATTGTTGGGAGGGAGGGAGGGAGGGAGAAGGGAGGGAGGTTTTGGTGATGGGGAGCAATAATCAGCCACAATGTATATCGACAAAATAAAATTTAAAAAAAAAAAAAAATCCGCAGGGCAGGGAGGTAGGCTGGAGACCCAGAGAGAAGTTGATGCTTCAGCTGGAGTTTGAAGGTGGTCTAGAGACAGATGTCTTCTTCCTTAGGGGTCCTTCATTTTCTTCTTTTAAAATCTTCAACTGATTGAATAAGGCCAACCAACACGATGAAGGGCAATCTCCTTTATTCAATGTCTACTGATTTAAATGTCAATAACATCTAAAAAATACCTTTGCAGCAATATCTAGACTGACATTTGACCAAAATGTCTGGGTACCTTAGCTTAGCACATTGCCACATAAAATTAATCATCACACTATCCCTTTATCACACACAAGGATGTTATTTGGATAATATTAGTTAATGTACATGAATTGCATTAATTTGGGAAGGTTTCTTTGTGTCTCTAAGCCTCAGTTTTCTCATCTTTAAAATGCAGATAAGACTACCTACCTCTTACAGACATGGCGATAATTAAATGAGGCAAGCCAAATAAAAAACTAAGCGTAGTACCTGCCACAGTAAATTCCAAAATAATGTTTCCTTTTATTATTTTTGCTGTATTGTTGGTAATAATTCTGAATGTTATCTATAGTCAAGGACTATTTTAAGTTACAATGCCAAGGGAAAAGTTCATTTACAATTTCCTGCAAATAAATTTTGTGATAAATAAAACTGCTTCCTTCAGTTTCACAAACTTGCCTCTTTGCTTAAAATGAAGTGGGATGTTTTTGCTGGGTAAACTGACCTCCAAACTTATATCCCACCAGTCTATTCTACAAAACCAAGACTGATCTTTCTAAACTCTGAATCTGATTTATGCAGTCATTCCACAAATATTTACTGAGCATATCCTTTGTGACAGACACTTGATAGATGCAAAGATACTGCACTCGCCCTAAAAGAATTCAGTCAACTGGGAAAATGAGATTGCAAACCATAACAGCTACTATTTATTGAAGCCCTACTAAGTATCAAGCACTTTGTATTAATTATATCATTTAATCTTCACCCTAACTTAATGATGTGGCAATGAGTCAATTCTGCAGACTAGAACTTGATATTCAGAGAAGTTAAGTGGTTTGCCCAAGGGAAAAAAAAAAGCTAATAAATACTAGAATGAGATTTGAACCTTTGTCTGTCAGACTTCAATCCTATACACTCTTCTGCCTTTCAGTTACAGACAACAGCAACTGCATAAAATAGTTGCTGTAGAAGAGGTTTGTAGAACGTTCAGTGAGGGCACAGGAAAAGGCAGCCCTAACTCTGCCTGGTGAGTCAAGGACAGCTTCACAATGGTCGTGACAACCTTCTGTTTGAAATCACTGCAGGCTTGGGGTGGGGGGGACGATCCATAATATTAATTAACATAAAACCTAAGGCACTTGTGATAGTCCTTGTTCACATTACACTGCAGTTGAGTACCTCACACTTCCTTGTCTGCTAACCTTTGGATATCTGTCCAGCATACCAGTTTACTCTTCGACTAAATTCTACTTTTTCTTCTAGGATTTTTTTTCCAGGTTTATTTAGGTATAACTGACAAATAAAAATAGTATATATTCAAGGTATTTATGTGTCGATTTGATATATGTATACACTGTGTAATGATTACCACAATCAAATTAATTAACACCTCTTTCCATACACATAGTTGCCATTTGTCTGGAGAAGGGGCAGGGTGAAGACACTTGAGTCCAGCTCTATTAGCAAATTGCAGGTAAGCAATACAATCACTATTCTGTACAGATCTCCAGAACTTGTACAACTTATAATTGAAAATGTATACCCATTGAACAGCTTAATTTTTGAACTTCTAAATCACCAATCGAGCTTAGCTTAGAAATGGTAATTCATTTCTAATGAATTACCCCACCCCATCCCCGAAACCCACCATTCTACTGTCTGCTTCTATGAGTTCAACTTTTTTAGATTCTACACGTGAGTGAGATCAGGCAGTATTTGTCTTTCTGTGTCTGGCTTATTTCACTTAGCAAAATGTCCTCTAGATTAATCCATATTGTCACAAATTTCTTCTTTATAAGGCTAAAAATATTCCATTTATCCATTGACGAACACTTAAGTTGTTTCTATTACTTGGCTATTGTAAATAACTCTTCAATGAACATAGCAGTGCAGATATCTCTTCCAGATACTGATTCTATGTCCTTTGGATATATGCTTAGAAGCTGGAGTGTTGGATCATATGGTAGTTTTATTTATTTTTTTTCTTATTTTTTGAGGTACCTCCATACTGTTTTCCATAATGCTTGTATTAATTTGAATTCCCACCACAAGCATACCAGTGTTCTCTTTCTTTCACACCCTCACCAACACTTATCTCTTGACTTTTTTATAATGCCATCTTAACAGGTGTGAGGTGGTATCTCATTGTGATTTCGATTTGTATTTCCCTGATGATTAGTAGTGTCAAGCACATTTTCATGTATCTGTTGGTCATTTGTATATCTCCTTTGGAAAAATGTCTATTCAGGTCCTTTGCCCATTTTTAATGGGTTAATTGCTTTTTTGCTATTGAGTTATATGAGTTTCTAATATATTTTGCAATATATATTTTGATAAATCTGACAGTTTGCAAATATTTTCTCCCATTCTGCAAGTTGCCTGTTCATTTTGTGGATTCGTCCCTCATTCTGCAAAACTTTTTAGTTAGATGAAGTCCCACTCGGTTATTTTTGCTTTTGTTGCCTGTTTTGTATGCCAGTATCATACTGTTTTGATTACTTCGGCTTTATAATATAGTTTGAAAGCAGGAAGTGTGATGTCATGCGTTTGGTGTCATATCCAGAAAATTATTGCCAAGACCAATGACTAGGAGACTTTTTCCTGTTTTTTTTTCTAGTAGTTCTATAGTTTCTGATCTTATGATTAAGTCTTCAAACCACTTCTAGTTAATTTTTGTGTCTGGTGCAAGATAATGGTCCAATTTCATTCTTCTGCATGTGTATATAAGCTTCTCCAGCACCATTTATTGAAGAGACTATCCTTTTTGGGTATCCTTTTGTATAACTTGGCACCCTTGTCAAAGGTTAATTGACTGTATATGTGTGGGTTTATTTCTGGGCTCTCTATTTTATTTCATTGATCTAGGTATCTGTTTTTATGCCAGTATTATACTGTTTTGATTACTTTAACTTTTAACCTCATTTGAAAGCAGGAAGTATGATGTCTTCAGTTTTGCTCTTTTTTCTCAAGACTGCTTTGGCATTTTGAGGTCTTTTGTAGTTCCATACAAATTTTAGGATTGTTCTTTCTAGATCTGTGAAAAATGTCATTAGAATTGTAACAGGTGATATGGTCGCTTTGGTTAGTATGGACATTTTAGCAATATAATACTTCCAGTCCATGAACATAGAAAATCTTTCCATTTATTTGTGTTCTTCAATTTCTTTCATCAATGTCATAGTTTTCATTGTAGAGATCTTTTACCTCCTTGGTTAAATTTATTCACAAGCATTGCATTGCTGTTGTTTCTATTGGAAAAGGAATTTTCTTAATTTCTTTTTTAGACAATATATTAATGTATTAAAATGCAACTAATATTTATGTTGATTTTGTATCTTCCTACTCTCCTGAATTTGTTTATTAGTTATAACACTTTTTTGGGTGGAGTCTCTAGAATTTTCTATACATAAGATCCTGTTACCTCAAAAAGATAATTTAACTCCTTCCTTTCCAATTTGGATGACTTTTATTTCTTTTTCTTTCCTAGGCTAACTCTGGCTAGCACTTCCAGTACTATGTTGAATAGAAGTGGTGAGAGTGGGCATCCTTGTCTTGTTCCTGATCTTAGAGGAAAAGCTCTCAGCTTTTGATATTTCAGTATAGGCTTCTCATACATGGCCTTTATTGTCTTGAAGTACAATATTCTATACATAATTTGTTGAGAGATTTTGTCATGAAAGGATGTTGAATGTTACCAAATACTTTTCTGCATCTACTGAGATGATCATATGATATTTATCCTTCTTCAGTTAATGGAATATATCACATTTATTGATCTGCATATGTTGAAACATCCTTGCATCTTGGGAGTAAATCATACTTGATCATGGCACATAATCCTTTTATTACACTATTGAAATAAGTTTGTTTATTTTTTATTGAAATATATCAATTATACATATTTGTGAGATACAGAGCTGAGTATGAATACATGTACATAATGAGTGATGATCAAATCAGGGTAATTAGTATATTCATCATTACAAAACAATCATTTCTTTGTGAGGAGGACATTCAGTCTTCTCTCTTCTAGCCAATTGGTTAGTATTTTATTGAGGGTTTTTGCATCTATGTTCATCACAGATTTTGATCTATAATTTTCTTTCTTGTAGTGTCCTTATCTGGCTTTGGCATGGGAACAATGCATGACCCATTCTGTTGTTGAAGCTCCTTATTATATTTTTTGCTTCTGTCATTTTATTCTTCAGTTTCAGGATTTCTGTTTGGAGATATATACACACACAAATATATATAGTTTTTATTTCTTTATTAAACTTTTCATTTTGTTTATGCATTGCTTTTCTAATTTTGTTTAATTATCTATATGTGTTCTCTTGCATCTCATTGATCTTCCTCAGATGATTATTTTTGAATTCTTTGTCAGGAAATTCATACATCTCCATTTCTTTGGGGCTGGTTATTCAAGCTTTATTAGTTTCCTTTGGTGATATCATGTTTGCCTGATACTTTGTTATCTATGTAGCTTTGTATTGGTATCTATGTATTTGAAGGAACAAACACCTTTTACAGTCTTTGTAGACTGGTTTTGGCAGGTAAAGGCCTTCTCCTATTGGATCCTGATGCTGATGAGATTGCCTTTAGGATCACACTTGAATAGTGCTCAAGCCTCATCTGCAGTGGGGTCCACAGCTTATAGGCCTGTTCTTGTGGACTGGTTTGGCTCCCTCTGGATCTCTGGAAGGGCTCTTGCTGGGCCACTAAGCATGTCCCTGAACAGGCAGGACTGGCCCCAGACTACAGATGAGAGGAGCTGGAACTGAGTCTCAAGTCTGATTTAGGGTCTACAACTGAGACCAAGTTCTGCAGGCCTGCCTTCAGGGGCATAGATGGGTGTGTTTCTTGCCAGATTCCTATGCAGGTGGGACTGCCCCTGTACCAAGGCTGAGTGTGACTAAAGCTGTGAAATAGGGCTGCTTCAAGATCTGCAAGAGGACCAAGTTTGGCAGGCCTGCCTTTGGGGTTACAGATGTTCATGTCTCCCAGAAGGATCCTGAGGACAAGACTGCTCCTGGGCTATAGCTGGGATGGGATGGAGCTGGGTTGCACAGCTGATTCAAGATCTACTGTGTGATCAAGGTCTGCAGGCCTGCTTCTGGATGTGTGGACAGTTATGTTTCCCAGATGGTCCCTGGGCAGGCAGGACCACTCTCAAACAATAGCCAAGAGGGATTGAAGCCAAGTTACAGGGCCACTTAAGTGTCCAGAGCTGGAACCAAGATGGGTGGGTCTGTCTTCCATAACACAGGTGGCCATAACTCTTCCCAGGTCTCCAGTACATGGCTGTAGTGGGAGGACTAAGGCCCAATGAAGCTGTAGCTGAGTCTACAGGGGAACCAGGCTATTTCCAGGTCCTCCACAATCTTGGGCTCCACTGGGGTTTTGTAACCTCCTACTTGGGTCCCAAAATTCCCATAAAGGCACTTTTGTCAATGGATGATAGCCAAATTTTTGTTACTGTAGGGGTATATGAGCAGGATCTTCCTATTCCATCATCTTGCTTCTCTTTGACTAAATTCTATCCATATATCGAGATTCAGTTTAGATGTGAAGTCTTCCCTGTTTCACATTCTGTCCCACCTTCTGGATTTGGTACACTCTTTTTATGTATTTGTCACAGCACTGAGTACACTGTTTTTTATTTTGTTTGGTTGGTAGGCTTCTTCAGGAATATAAGACTTAGAAGGTAAAGATGTGACCTTAATTTTTATATCTCATCACTTAGTGCAAGACATGACACAGAGTATTTCATATAATGCAAAATGAACAGAATCACACAGATTCTTTTACAGTAGTTCACCCTTATCCATACTTTTGCTTTCCAGATTTTCAGTTACTTGCAGCCAATGGCAGTCCAAAAATATTAAATGGAAAACTTGAGAAAGAAGCAATTTGTAAGTTTTAAATTGCTCACTATTCTGAGTAGCATAATGAAGTTTTGCACCATTCTGCTCTGTCCCACCTGGGCCTGAATGATTCCTTTGTCCAGTGTATCACACTGTTTATGCTACCCACCCATTAGTCACATGGTAGCCATCTGTTATTCAGTTGACCATCACAGTATCACAGTCCTTGTGTTCAAGTAACCCTAAAGCGCAAGAGTAGTGATGCTGGAATATTGTTATACATCTTCTATTTTATTATTAGTCAGTGTTCTTAATCTCTCACTATGCCTAATTTATAAATTAAACTTTACCATAGGTATGTATGTATAGAAAAAAATTATAGACTGTATAGGGTTTAGAATTATCTGCAGTTTCAGGCATCCACTGAGGGGTCCTGGAACATATCCCACTTGGATAAGCTGGGACTACTGTATACTCATATGTTTTAGTCCGTTTTATGTTGCTATAACAGAAATACCTAAGACTGGGTAATTTACAAAGAAGAGAGGTTTATTTGGCTTACGATTCTGGGACAGCTGCATCTGGCACAGGCTGCTTCTACTCATGGCGGAAAGTGGCAGGGAGCCAGCAGGTACAAGCAGATCACGTGGCGAGAGGAAGCAAGAGAGAGGAAGCAAGAGAGAGAAAGAGAAGGTGCCAGGGTCTTTTTAAGCAACGAGCTCTCTTGGGAACTAATCAAGCAAGAACTCATTTATTAATCCCCCCCCCCCCAGGGAGAGCATTAATACATTCATGAGGGATCAGCCCCCATGACTCAATCAGTTTCCAACACTGCCACATTGTGGATCAAATTTCCACATGAGTTTTGGAGGGGACAACACATCCAAACTCCATCATTCCGCCCCTGGCCCCCCAAAATTCATGTCACTCTCACATACAAAATACAATCATTCTTGCTCCAGCACCAATTTAAAAGTCCAAAGTCCAAAGTCTCATCTGAGACCAAAAGCAAAAGCCCTTCCAGCTGTGAACCTGAAAAACAAAACCAAATTTATCTACTGCCAAGATACAATGGTGGAACAGACATTGGGTGTACATTCCCATTCCAAAAGGGAGGAATAGGCCAAAAGAAAGGAAAAACAGGTCCCAAACAAGTCCAAAACCCAGCAGGGCAGGCATTAAATCTTAAGTCTGGAGAATCAGGTATCTTGGTTCCATGTTCGACTGCTTCTGCACACTGGTGTGGGGGTTGGGTCCCCAAGTCCTTGGGCAGCTCTGCTCCTATGGCTTTCCTGGTCTCAGGCCACATTTCACCTCTCCCAGGCTGGTGTTCCACTCTGGTAGCTCCACAGGTCTGGGGTCTCCATGGTGGTCCCGCTCTCATGGCTCCACTAAGCAAGGCGCTGTTGGGGTTTCTCTGCTGCAACTCTGACCCCACATTTCTGCTCGGCATTGCTCTAGTGAAGGCTGTCTGCGGTGACTCCACCCCTGCAACAGATCTCTTCCTGGGCCCCCAGACTTTTCCATACATCCACTGGAATCAGGGTGGAGGCTGCCACACCTCCACTTCTCTCACGTCCTGCCGGCCTGCAGACTTAACACAACATGGACACCACCAAGGTTTTGGGCCTCTACGCTCCAGGCCTGCTGCACAAACCACACTTAGGGCCACTCCAGCTGGATCAGCTGGGATGCAGGGGGTGGTTCCTGAGGGCAGCTGTGCCCCAGGCCTGTCCTCCAGGATAACTCAGTACTTCTAGGCTTCAGACCCTGTAATGGGTGGGGCATCCTTCCAGACTTCTCAAATGCCTTTAGGGCATTTTTTTCCGTTGTCCTGGTTCTTGGCATCTGGGTACCTCACCACCAAGATAATGTCTTTAGCAAACAGTTTATCAGCTTCACCCTTGCATTGTTCTTCAGCTCTCTGCTTCTTTACAGCATGGCTAGGCTGCAAAGTTTCCAAATTTTTACGCTCTGCTTCCCTTTTAAATTCTGGCTTTATGTTATGCCTTTGCTGTCATGACTCAGGGTAGGCTGTTAGAAGTAGCCATGCAGTGTCCTTAATGCTTTGCTGCTTAGAAATTTCTTTGGCCAAATACTCTGGTTCACAACTCTTAAGTTACAACTTCCACAAAGTCCCAGGGCATAGACACAATGCAGCCAGGTTCCTTGCTACGGTGTAGCAAGGGTTATCTTTTGTCCAATTCCCAATAAGTCCCTCATTTCTAGCTCAGACCTCATCATCCACATGGCCTTTACTGTCCACATTTCTATCAGCATTCTGCTCACCACCACATAAGTCTCTAAGACATTCCAAACTTTCCCTCATCTTTTTCTCTTTTTCTAAGTCCTCCAAACTCCTCCAACCTTTGCCCATGACCCAGTTCCAAAGCTGCGTCCACATTTTCAGGTATCTGTTTAGCAACACCCTGCTCCTCTGTACCAATTTTCTGTTTTAGTCTGTTTTGTATTGCTGTGACAGAAATACCTGAGAGGTTTATTTGGCTTACCATTCTGAAACAGCTGCATCTGGCACGGGCCTCAGGCTGCTTCTATTCATGGCAGAAAAGTGGCAGGGAGCCGGCGGGTACAAGCAGATCACATGGCAAGAGGAAGCAAGAGAAAGCAAGAGAGAGAGAGGAGGTGCCAGGGTCTTTTTAAGCAATGAGCTCTCGCGGGAACTAATCAAGCAAGAACTCACTTATTAATCCCCCCTCCCCCAGGGAGAGCATTAATCCATTCATGAGGGATCCGCCCCCATGACTCAGTTTCCAACACTGTCACATTGTGGATCAAATTTCCACGTGAGTTTTGGAGGGGACAACACATCCAAACTCCACCATCATGATATGGAAAGTACATTTGGAGGCACTTGATCCTCTTTGGATTCCACCATTCATCCGTCCTCACATGTCCACAGTGACCATGAGAGCCCCATCCCCTCCCAAACTTCTGGATTCACAATGCTTAATATTTATATTTCTATTTGGTACTATTTAGTAACATCATTCTATTTATTACAACTGTTGAATTTAAATAAATTGATATTGACATTATATGGTGTAACAGATTCAGTAAGTAGTTGCTGTACAAAAGTCAATAAAGGCTTGTTTATACTAGCAAGAGAGTGTTTTTGTGCAATGGAACTGTTCTGTGTCCTGAATGAGATACTAGTTACATAAACTGATGCTTGTATCAGAATTCACAAAATTATACATCAAAAAAGGTCAATATAACTGCCTAATAAAAATTGTTAAAAATTAACATGCAGAAAATACACAAAGTGAGAGTCTGGCAGTAGTCAGACTATATATGACAATTAAAAGTCTGACCTACAACTTCCAGGCCAGAAACCCAATCCACGACTTCTGAAGCAATAGCCTTAGAATTGTCACAAATTGGTCAATAACTGCTGGCTTTCCTACCTTTTCTCCTCACTTCCACATGAGGACCAACCAGAGCAAATCAAATATGTTCCCCTAGCCAATCACACAGACAACCTCTTCTAGTTAGCCTGTCTCCAGCTTCTCCATGTCAACAGCCTCCAATCACAGCACACCTGAAACTTTCCTCTTTTGTCCCTATAAAGCTTTCCCATTCCTCCACCTGCCTTTGAGTCTCTGTCAAACACAGTGATGGTAGCTGACTCCCAAGCTCTGAATGAACCGCTTCTATTTTTTTCTAATATGGGTGGTCTTCATTCATTTCCACAATAGTATGCTATTTTGGGTTAAAACAGGAGTGTGTGTGTGTGCACATGTGTAAAGGATATGTTTGTGTATGCATAGACTATAACTAAAAGTACAAACACACACACACACACACACACAGAGAGAGAGAGAGAGAGAGAGAAAGAGAGAGAGAGAGAGAGCAGAAATGGTGTTGCTTCCTAAATAGAAAACTGGTTGGCTAGGGAATAGGGGTAACAGTGAGACTGATTTTTCAATATGTCCCCTTTTGAACAATTTGAATGCCCGTTACCCAAGATCAATGAATTAATTTAAAAATAAAATTGAGTTTCACTAAAATAGACTTTCAGATTATTAGTATTTATTATTCACAAATGACCACAAACAGTCTCTAAAAGTAACCAGTTTTATGATTATTATATTTAGAATACATCAGTGATAAAGTATTGGGTGAGTTGTTTAACAGCTCTGGGCTTTTTGATCCCATAAGTAAAATGGGGGCAATACCAGCTTGAAGGAGTTGTGGGGAAGATTAATTGCTACTTCATAGGTGTGCTTCTTGTCATATAATAAGTGTATTAGCTGGTAGGCTAACTACTGAAGAACATGGAACCCAACAGTCATGATAACTCAGCTGCAGTAGATGTTTCTGTCTTGCCTATATAGTGGAACAGAGACAGTGAATGGCTTATGGTGGAGTGAGCAGGACTGAAGCCATGTTGGTACCTAAAACCACCTGGGCTGTGAGGTTTTTAAAAGTCACAGTTTCTTTTCTCCTCTCTTTCTTCCCAATCCCCTGACTTGCTTATCTTACTTCCTAAGTAAAAAAACAAGGCTGTTGAAAGCTAATCAGTACATAGCAAAACTAATAGTTCTTCTATGAGGCTTACATAATTCCAAAGCCAGACAGAGCCCAAGCTACACGTAGACTTTGCAAAGAAGCTGATTCTACCCCAAAGCAAATCAAAATCCTGAAGGACCCTAAGGTAACATCAACAACAAGAACAGAAACCAGACAGAGCTTGGTGAGACTTGCACCAGGCTCCTTGTTTGCACGGACCCCCTACAGCTCATGTCCCCCTCCCTTCTGCTTTTCATTTCCTGCTTCTCACCCCATAAAAACCCTCGGTAAAACTAAGCCTTTGAAATGGTTATAGTCTGGCCATCTCCTCAGCTAAATAAAACTGCCTTCCTATTCCACTAATATTTAACTTTTGAGTCATTTGTTTTTTGGGTTTTGTTTGTTTGTTTGTTTATGCGGCTGACACCCAAACTTGGGTTTGGTAACACTGAGTGGTTCTCCATCATGCAGTCATGAATGAACCAGACTGAACTGACCAGTGGTCCTGCCATCTACAATTATGCAGCTTCCAAAGTCTCTCTGGATATTGTACGTGTTCAGTCATTCAAATGTGGAAGGACCAGGAGGATTATGTATGGGAGGCTTTTAGGGGTCATGCCTGGGAGTGAATCCTGCCACTTTCACTCATATTTTGAATTGCCAGATTTAGCAAATGGAAATGCAGGACAGGCATCCTGTATGTATTTTCTCCAGTTAAATCTGAATTCCAAATAAACAACACAATTTCTTTTAAGTATGTCCCATACAGTATTTGAGACATATTTATACTACAAATTATGTTATTTATCTAAATTTCAAATTTAAGTGGGCATCCTGTATTTTACCTAGCAACCCTAGGGCCACATTCCATTGGTTAAAACTCAATCACAGGCCCACATATAATTACAAAGGAAGTTGGGAAATGTAGTCTATCTGTTTTCCAAGAAGACACTATGGATTTTGTTAAGCAACTGGCAGTCTACACTATAGTGAGAAATGAACAAAAGTTTCGGAAAATGAAAAATGACATTCCCTTTCTCTACACTTCAGGTCCTACAGGACCTACAGAAGTAATAGAAAATAGTGATTCTCGAGCTTTGGCATGCATCACAATCTCCTTGAACACTAGTTAAAAATTCAGATCTCTTGCCCCAGACACAGTAATTCCAAATCCTTTCAAATCTGGGGGTGCAGAATCTTCCTTTATAACCAGTGCCCAGGTGACTCTATTGCAGGTGGTGGGAGGAACACACTTTGAGCAACGTGCTCTTGAGAATTAAAACTTACACACATGAAAAAAATTAGAGAGTTTATCAGTTTAAAATGAAGCAGTCCATGTAAGGAACAAGCCTTAAATTTTACATCAGAATCAAGAGGGGCAAAGTTTCCAACACCATGTGTGCAGGAGGTCGACCTGGAACATTGGCCTCAAACTTTGGGTACAAGAGCACAATTCAAACAGGCCAAGACAGGCTAAGCAAAAGTTCTGCCACTTGGAACAAGGCTTCAGTAGACTACAAAAATAAAATAACAAGAAGACAGTGAAACAGTGCTGGAGTTGTTCATCAGAGTCAGAAAGTGCTGGTGCTGTGCTATGTGTCAAACCTCTGGGGCAAGCAGCACATCCTGTGTGGATGTGGACTCTAATAAGCCACCTCCTAGGAGCGATTTGACTCACAAAGATGATTCCTGTCTCGGGCAGTTTAATGAACTTGAGAATTATTTTTTAACAAATCTACTTGTAATGGTTGAAATTCCAGTGTTCATTCATATTCATTTTGGAAGCGGGCACCCATAACTCACAGGATTGGTAATGCAATTGACAATCTGCTGCAGTGGAACTCATGCAGGTGTTATTAACTTTAACCAAATTGATCTCAACTAGATCACTGTCAGGGATGATGTGGTAACAATTGATTTTTCCAGCTCTGAGAGAATTCTTGATTTACTTATTTTCATTTCTCTACAGACATTTTTTTTTTTTTTACTTTTGCTTGGAGGTTTGTAGGACCTTTTTTTTTTTCTTCCTGGTCTCTCATTTCAATTTGTAAATAGTATACTTTAAAGCACAATATTTAGAGAGGAAAGGCAATGTGACTTAGTTGCTTCAAAAACACCTCAACCAAACCCATGAATTTGGCAGCTGTAGAAAATGTTTAAACATTTATTGAGAAAGAAGGACATATTCTCTCTGAGCACGAAGTAGTTCAACTGTGTGTGGCCCATTGTTATAGACAGAATTGTGTCCACCCAAAATTTATAGTTTAAGCTCTAGCCCCCAATGTGACTGTGTTTGGAGCTAGAGCCTATAAGGAGGTAATTAAAGTTAAAAGAGATCATAAGGATTGGACTCTAATCCAATATGAATGGTGTCCTTATAAGAAGAGGAAGAGACACTAGACAAAAAGGCATGGGAAGATCCAGCAAGATCTGCAAGCCAAGGAGGGAGGCCTCAGGAGAAACCAAATCTGTCAACACCTTGATCTTAGACTTCCAGCCACCAGAACTATGAGAAATAAATTTCTGCTGCTTAAGCCACTCAGTCTGTGGTATTTTGTTACGACAACCCAAGGTGACTAATACACCCACCTACTTTTATCCCCTTTGAGGAGTACTGTGCTAAGGTGTTTATCTAAAGTTCTGGGGAAGAATACTGCATCTCTTCTATTGGCACCAGGGTGAATCAAGGCACTAAGATGCACATCCCAGGCACTCACGTCCTGCTTCCCCATTCCTAGAATGTGTACCTGCTTCCTTCCTCTGTACATACCTGCATCAGTAGCCAGTGCAGAAACACAACCTTACAGGAAAGGATGGAGAATGGAACTCTGCTACAGCTGGCCCTGGCTCTGGCCCTGCAGCTTCCTAGCATCAGGATCTTGGGCACTGTGACCTTAAGCAGTGAAACTCTTTAGACCTCAATGTTAATATCTGGAAAATGGAGATGATAATACCTACATCTGGGCTTGTTACAAGGATCCAACAGAGTAAAATATATTAAAGTGTTTTGTACAATGTAAAGTACAAACAAACAGATGAACTAGCAGTGATAACAGGTGCAGCAAGGCTCTGATAGTAGAGGGTTATAAAATTCACGCTTTCTATTACCTCAGATAAATATTTCAAAAATATGTTTTAAAATGAGTTTTTAAGTGAGTGGGGAAATCAGCTCTTTTACTAGCTAGAAATTACATTTATTTTTACAAAAACAGTAAGGTGGTGGTTCTGTGACAACAGGATATGTAAATTAAAGAGTGATTCCTAAAGATGTAGGATTGAACTAGGAAGGATTATAAATAATTCAAGGTATGAGGAAAAGTCAGGAGATCTGGTTTTCTAAAGAACAGGGCTTTGGGCTTACAAAGCCCTGAGTCTGACTCTTATTTCATCTTTCTCTTATGGATTGTGTATCATAGGAAAGTTCCCTAATCTTTCTAAGTCTCATAGGTTTGTTGAGGATTAAATGAAATAAATGTGTGTGTGTGAATAAATGACCTGTGATCATGTTTTTGTAGTACAAGAAATGTATATTATTATTTTTTATCCTGGCTCTACTGATAACTCATTGTGCGACCTTGAATCCTCCCTTTCTAAGCCCCTGTTTTCTTCCCTGAATGCTAGGACTTCCTTCTCTTCTAACATGTTATGATTTTAAAATAATGAATATTATGCCTCTGTCACAAGGCTGATAAATAATTCAGATTTCTTATGTAGCTATAAAATAAAACTTATAAATCAGTACCAAAAAAAATGTGAATTGATTTGAAAATAGCTCTCCATAAAAATGTTATACAGGATTATAAATGGGAAATTGTGTCTACTGAGTCTTTTTCTTCTAGACCATTTGTTCATTCAACAAATGTTTATCTTGTGCTACTACGTGTAGAGACAGGTCTAGAAGCTGGTGATGCAGCTGAGGCAAAGCCAGGGGAGAGGAATATGCATGGTAGAACCATAATGAGTTCAGAGCATTCACTGCTCTGTGGAGCACAGGTCTTGAAGACAGAGCCAGCGAGAGTAAGCTAAGCAGTGAGAGGAGGTAGAAGGTGTAGAGTTGAGTGTTGGTAACTAATTTTGTGAAGGAGCACAATTCCCAGTGAGCACAGCTCTGCTCTGCTCTGGCCTGGGGTTGTCAGGAGTGGAGCCAAAGCCAACTTCTCCTCGATCATGCTGAGAAGATTAAAGAGACACCCCCTGGTCACATAGTCCTGAACCAAGCACACATGGATGACAAAGGTCACCCATGGCTTGTTCTTACTTAAGAATTCAAAAATTACTGTTTCTGAAGCCACAATAGACCAGGAAGTTGGAATCAATGAAATGAACCTCTCTGAGCTTATTTTTTCCCATCTATGAAATGGGACCTACTTCGCAGGGATTTTGTAGAAATAAAATTAGGGAATATCTGTTAAAACACTTTTAGAAGCACACAAATACAAACTCTCATCATTGCTGCCATCATTTGTCTCAAAGGGATCTGCCGTGTGGAACAACCCACTTCAGTCTGATTCTGCAGCAGCTGGCTGCCAGAAATATCAATAGCAGCAATTTTCCCAGTCATTCTTCAAATTCTGCTTAGTGTTCATTATCACCTTTATTGACTCAGCCCAGCTGCAGGCACCAGCCCAGCTCCATCATTCTGTCACCGGGATTCTGCTGGGTAATTTGTGGTTTCCAAAGGAAGAAGGATGCTGGGGTAGGAACATGATGCAAGTGCAATGCAAGAGCCAGCAGGGGCTGAGGACACACTCCCTCCCACATCTCCTCTATCCTGGGGGTGGGGGGGTCCTACAGGGGATGGACAGGGCTGGTTTCATCTGTCCCTGGGATCAGGAGGGCTTGCAGCTCTGGAGTCTGTGTCTGTAAGCATGAGAAGAAAGCTTTAGCAGAGCCAATCACACTCTAATCTGCATATTCTTCCAGATGTAGAGATTTAGAAGCAATGTGATGTCATAGGAACAACAAGAAAATATCCTCCATTTACTGGGGAAGCACCATGTGCCAGGATCTCTATAGATGCTTTATAAATTGTCCAGATTCAAATGTCAGCTTTGCCCATTCTTAGCTGTGTGACCATGAGAATGTTAATTAGCCTCTCTGTGACTCAGTTTTCTCATCTGTAAAGTGTTGCTTTTGTCAGGGTTGTTGTGAGGATTATATAAATATATAACAAAGAAAAGTATGTCAATATAAAATGTGATTAATTTATATTAAAAAATATAAAATATAAATAAATATGTAAACATATACTACATAATATGTGAAACTATATAAATACATATAATTTAGAAAAATGCCTGGGATATATGTACCATATGAAATATTAGTATTAATGATTATTGTCATTATCATCATTATTATAAATCTCCTGTGTTAGTTTTCTATTATTAGTTTTCTACTTAGGATTATTATTAGTATTTGCATTAGTCCATTTCTGTTGCTTGTAACGAAATACACAAAACTGGGTGATTCATAAAGAAAAATGAAATTCATTGCTTACAGTTTCAGAGGCTGGGAAGTCCAAAGTCCAGGGAACACATCTGATGAAGGCTTTCTTTGGTGGTGATTTCAGTGATGGCAGAGTATCACATTGTAGAAAATAGTGGAACAGAGAGAGCAGGGAGAAAAGAAGACTCTTCTCTTCTTTTAAAACCCTCAGAACCATACTCCTGACAACCATTTTTAATCCATTCACTACTGCATGTTCCTACAATCTAATCACTTCTTCAATGCCCCATCTTTCAATTACCATAATAGGATTTCCCACCCTCAACAGTTAGAATAGGAATTAAGCTTCCAATACATGGATGTTAGGGGACACAATTCAAGCTTCAGTGAGTTTTGGGGGACATAATTCAATCTACTACAGTATTGGTATTAGTTTTCTACTCAATGGCTTAAAACAATACAGTGATAATCTTACAGTTCTGGAGGCTAGAAGTCCTAAAGTCAAAGTGTCAGCAGGGCTGTGTTCCTTCAGGAGGCTCCAGCAGAGCATTTGTTTCCTGGCCTTTTCCAGCTTCTATAGGCCACCTGCATTTCTTCGCTGATGCCCCCTTCTTTGTGTCACTCCAATCTCTTCTTCCACACCACATGTCCTTCTCTGGCTCTGACCTGCCTACCCCCTTCTTATAAGGACTCATGTGATTATATCAGGCTCAACAGGATAATTCAGGATGACCCTCCCATATCAAAATCCTTAACTTGATCACATCTGCAGAGTCCATTTTGCCATGTAGTGGAATATATTTATAGTTTGTGGGCATAAAGATGTGGACATCTTTGGAAGACCATTTTCCAAAAAGTATTATATTTGTGTGGGGATTTTACACTAGGGAACTGAGACTTGGAGGAGTTACAAAAAGATTTAAAAAATGTTAGGTGTGGGTTCCAAACTCAGGTAGGTCCTGTAAAACTCATGTTCTTTGTACTAGCTGCTTCCAGACATGGAAATGGAAGTTCTAAGTTAGCTTCCCAGCCTTCAACCAAGCAACCCAACAGTTCTGGGCTACTAAGAGGTGTCAGTGAGAGAATACCTGTAATGTGGCTTTAAATGGCATCTCACAGGCACAACACATCCCTGTCCCATTTGTGGGCATCCAGGTACGGAAACCAGGGCTCGTGGAATGGAAAGGCTTGCCAAAGTACATTCAGTAAGTAAATGGTAGAGCCAAGATTTGACTCCAGGTCTGCTTGGCTCCAAGGACAGTAACACCTTTATTTGGTGGAAACTATAGATTAAAGAGCCACAGCAAAAGAAATGTGGTTTTGTGCTGCTCAAGTTCAAAAATTAAGACATATCCTTTTAATACTCTCATGTTCATAACCTTTCAAGTGCAGAACATAAAATGCATCTATTCGGTCTTGTTCTTTATAAACTATAGCCTTTATATTTTCAGCATAGACATGGATGAGGTTGAGGAGCTGGGAGTGACACACAAGGACAGAAGGAAAAGGTCATGGCTCCTCAGTAGGAAAGGTAGGAAAGGGAAGGTTGACTGAGGACATGCTCAAAACCTGTAACATTGTAACCTGACTACAGAAACAGAAACCCAACTGCTTCACCCAATTCTGACAGAAAATGACAAAAAGAACCCTTAGGAGAGTAAGAAAGAATTTTAGGGCCAATTAAATCAGGCTCTTCCTAATGTAAAATAGTGGATGGCGGACTTAAAGAATAATTTCTCCCTTCTTGTTCCCAGGGAATAGTACAGACTAAAAATGTAAATACAGTATGTTGGAATGGGGTGAGTTTGAACAAATTAGGAGTGTTAGCTGGCTCCTGAGAGGAACTAAGTACTGCCTGCCTCTAAGGTTGGCATCAGAGGGGTATGGAATGTAATGGTTTAGACCATGGATCCTGGATCTGAGAGATGAAGTCAAATCTTCTCTCTGCCGCTTTGTTACACTGGAGAACTCTTAACTTCCCTCAGCACAACTTTTTGTCTATAAACTAGATTGATGACTCATACCCCTCAGAGGTTGTTGGAGAAGAGTAAATGTAAAACATCTATAAACCACTGAGCACAGGGCCTGACACCTAGTATGCACTAAAGTGATGATGGCTTGTATTGACTGCCTCTTTCCACATTATAACTGTGGGGCATCTGGATCAATCTGCCATTCTCATTGTAAAATGTAAACTCAGTGGAATGCAGGAAGAATTTTATAGGTGCTTACTCCAAACACTACCAGGGTAAGAGAAAATAGAAAAATGTGTAACAATAAAAATTATAGTTAACATTTATTAAGCATGTATGGTCTTCTAAGCACTGTTTTATGTGCTTTGTGTATATTAATAATTTAATACTTATACAATCCTAAAAGTAGGTTTAGTATTAATCCATTTTAGACATGATATAACTAAGGAACAAGTGATTGCCAAGGTCACACCACTAGGAAGTGTCAGAGCCAACACATGAACTCAGGCAGTGTGGTTCCAGAGCCTATGCTTTTTATACTACACTAATGTGGCCACATTATCATCCAAACCAGGACACTTTTGAGCTAGGAAAAGAAGCAGAAACTCTGACTGTTCAGGCAAACCAGGACATATGGTCATCCTGGCTCCACTGCCTTTATAGTAGTCTTTGCAAGCATAAATGATCATAGAAATTATTCTCTGTTTCTATAGGAGGAATATCCATTCAGAGCTGCCCATTGTTGATAGAACACCAGACTCCTTAGCATGGCTTTGAAGGCGCATCAGTCTAGCCAAGTCCACTCTCCAACCCCACATCCACCACTGTCAAGCTCACTCTCATCCTCCACTCCAGAGGCACTGGTTTTCTCTCCATTCTGTGAATGCCCATACATCCTCCATCTCAGCCTTTTGCATGTGTTCTTTTGTCTGCCTAGCAGCCTACAGTACTACCCCCACACCCTCCCTGATTAGCTTAACTTCTACTTGCTGGAGAGGGAGGTAATGATTCCCTCTCCTCAGATAGATACCTTAGGATACAGAGAACCTCTATCATCATTCCTACTTCTACTCACTGCCTTCAGAGCTCCTTCCCACAGAAGTGATTAATCTGACTGATCAGAACCTGAAGTGCATGTGGCCACATTTCTTTGGGAGGTGGGGACACCAATGATGTGAGCACTGCCTTCCATTCCACTTCTGCATTTGACTGTTGCAGAGGCTGCCATTTTTCTTTCACTTACTACACCCAAGTGCAGCAGACCCATTTCTACTTCTGCTTCTTCTACCAAGCCACATGGTATGAGCACTTGTGGGCAGGGCCTGCCTTCCAGAGGCTAATCCTGACTCATATATGTTCCCGTTCTAGGAGCTCATACTGTGTCTAACTTGGTAGTGGAGACTGTCTTTGCCATAAATTCACTTATTATACTGGGAGAAGAAGAAGGAAGCCCTGCTCAGATTTCCCATTGTAAACTTTGTGCTCTGGCACAGTGTACCAGAGAAGTCTTGCACTGGGGAGTACAGAGCTCATGTGCAGTGACCAGCAGAACTGGTACTTCATTCCCCAGTAGGCTCCTATTCCGTATAAGCATAGCTCTATCAGCAGGAAACCTTGAAGCAGAGGATGGAGCATGAAAACCTCATCTTGAACCCCAGGACCATCATTCTCCAGAGCTCAAGTTAAAGGTCAGACTCTGCTACTATGACTGTGACTTCAGGGTGTCCTAACGTTGACATTCATTCATCATGTACTTCTTCCCAGCTCTTATTCCAAATTTTAATTATGCATTTACCTAGGAGATGGTTTCATTAATGTCTTACCTCCTCCTTCATAGTACTCTGTAGGGGAGGAAAAATATTTTCCTCTCTACCTACCCTGGGTTCATAGCTGAGGCCCCTATAACAAAAGACAGACTAACAGTAGACAAGCATACAATGTATTTAATATAAGTTTTATGAGACATGGGAGCCTTCACAAGGAAATGAAGTCCCAAAGAAACAGTTAAACCTGGGTGTTTTCTATAGTAGGTTTGAAGAGGAGTGGATAGTCATGAAGAAATTTTAAGGGGTCAGAAAATATGATCTAATGGTAATAAACTGGGGAAACTAAGAAGGAGTATTTGTTCAAACACCCTTCTGTGTCACTGTGTCTTCAAAGGTAAGAATGATCCTTTCTTCCCAGTATAGGGAGGACGCCTCTCATGTGAAAGTCTTATGAGCTGCTTCAGAGGAAGGTCAGAAAATCCTTCCTAGGTTTTATGACCTGCTTCAGGGAAGAAGAGCAGGGGGAAATCAAAGTAACCTTTCTGCTTTTTGCCATTTTCTCACATTCCTTCAGCTTAAAATATTCAATATGCCAACATGCCATATTTTGGTGAAACGTCCTAAATCCATCAACTCCACGAAGGTAAGAACAGTGTTGATTTTGCTCTTTCATGAATCTTTAGTGCCTGGCACATGGTAGGTACTCAATAAACATACACTGAATGAATTCATTGATGAATGAATAATGGAATAACTTGTCAAAAGGCTGAAGGCTAATTTTCTACTATTCTTATACCATGATAGCAGAGTTTAGCAATGTCTGGGCAGAAGTTGTCTGATGATGTTCCTGGACTTTCTTTCACTAGGCAGATTGACGATGCCAGGATTTATTCAAGAGGTAAAGCAACTTACTGAAGTGAATGGGGGAAAGGGTCTGAGATAGTGCCAAACTGTTGAACAGACTATTAAAATACTGGGCTTGCTGGAAGAGAATCAGGACGAACGACTAGCCTCTATCTCCTTGGCAATTTATGTGGAAGAAAAAGATCACATCTGGCTTCTCTATTTTTCATATTGCCCTGCCACAGTGGGAAATATTTTGAAACGTTTTCTTTTCACATATTATCAGTACCTGCCTTTGGAAAATAAAATAATACCGAAGTGGTGCCTACTACATGCCAAGTATAGGTCTTAGTCACTTTACCTTTATGAATCTTTAATATAGCCTTGTGAAGTAGCTACTATTACTATCCATTCTACAGAGGAGGAAATAAGGCATAGACGGTAACTGACAGGACTTAGAATTAAACACAGAGGTTATTAATTAAGTAGTTCCAGAGTCCATGCTCTTGACTACTCTGCTATGCTGCCTTGTTATGCTGGTCCAGATAATGGGAAAATGAACTTTGTTATGAGAAGGATTCAGACAAAAGTAACATGCAGGGGAGGGGAGAAAGAAAGTGACACTAAAATAGAGAGGAGAAGCTCGTGGAAGAGAAAAATAATAATCGTGGGAGTTACCAACTATGTGGATTGGTTTTGGAGAGAAAATTCCTTTGTATTGAGGGTAAGAATTTGGGGCAACAACTATTTCTTAGCAGGAAGATTTTGAGAATGTCAGTGATGAAAAACATTTCTAAGGTATTCTCCTGTTTCTAAGGATATACTTTACCACCACCCCAACACTTAGAGGTTATTTTTGAGAGGCACAGAAAAGTTCTGAACTTATTTAAATTCTATTTTTTATAGGACATAAGTTTGTTTGAATTGACACTAGTCTGTTACCTTTGGGTTTCTTATAAATTATTCCATTTTATACATACAATAGAACTATGAAGCAGGTAGATGAGGAAACTATGGATGAGAGAAGTTAAGGAATTTACTTAAAGTCACATAGAAGGTAAATATAAGAGCTAGGATTTAAACTTAGTTTTGAGTTCAAAAAGCCCTGCACTCTGCACTCAGAGTGCATTTTAAGTCCATACAAATTGGTCTGTATTTCCTGTGACAGTAACAAAGTCACACAGAGACAAAGAAGAATCTAGAACATCAGCCTCTCAACTTTAATTCTAGTGATGTTATGTCTTCCCTTATTGTCTACATCTCCTCCAAAATGCATACTATACACACTTTCAGGATGTTTGACAAAAAGAAGAGAATGAAGGGGAAGTCTGAACTGAAAGAAAATGATCATTTCCAAAACTTGAATGGTCCAACTTGAACCTCTCCTTCTTCAAAAATGCATATTTGAGGGTACTTCAAAAAATTTGTGGAATAATAGAATTAAATGATACTATGCATCTTTCCATGAACTTTTTGAAGTACCCTCATAAATGTAAGAAGACACATATATGTAATTTGCCATTCTTTGATCTCATAGTGAAATGGAAAGTCTTATACTACACTGGTTACAGCTTTGACTTTGGAAGAAGACACACCTGGATGCAGGTACCAGTCTGCCTCTCAGTAACTATGGCATCATGAACATCTAATTCAGCCACTCTGGGATTCAATTTTCTCAATTGTCAAATAATGGCAATTATTTCTTCCTCACAGGGCTGTTGTGCTGACTAAATAATACATATAAACCACTTAGCACAAGCATGGGATCATAGTGACCATAAAATAAGACTGCTTTTATTATTTATAAATTGTTATCAGAAACTTCCATTATCATCAGAATCAGTTAAGCTTCTCTCAGGGGTACTAATCACAGAAAGCAAGGGCCATAATCACTGGCACACAGCATGTAAAAGACCATGAACCTATGGCCATAAGGTCATTCAGCCACCCTAGTGGTATAATTCGGTAAGTCATTTCCTTATTTGGGGCTTTGTTTTCTAATTTATGATAGAATATAATTATAGAGTAAGCAATGGGTTCTATGTTTAGTTCTTATTTTAAAATGCTAGATATAGTGAATGCCAACAGCATCCTCTTTAAGCATTAGAAACAGTGATTCTTGATCAAAAAATCCTCAACAAATGATCCTGGTTGAAATTGTACTGACACAGAATATTCTGCCCAAATGAACAATTTGTGATTCTATCAAAAGCTGTAACTTCACTTTCCTTCTAAGAAGAAGAAAACATTTCCATCCAGATCCTGAAGGAAAGGGAGGGCTTAGTAGCCTGGGAAAACAATTAGACTTAGTGTTAATTTCCTCCCACTGAATGGCCACACAGGGTGATGCCATAGCAATCAGGTGAATCCTGCTCTGGGCATAAAGATGAATACTAATTATCCTTAGAATAGCTCCAGACACTGTAAAGCAATCCAAGAATAAACACTTTAACTGAGCTGACCACATCATTTAATAATGTAGAGCATATACTTATGGTATTTTTTTTCATTTCTCATAGAAAAAATATCACATAAATGGCTGATCCACAGAATTATTAACTTATTCATGGATGAAAGAACTTTTACTGAATGCCTGCCAATGTGCTAGATGCAAGACATATGCCATAAATGGAAATATAGTTTTTTCCCTCAAGTCTAATGGGCAAGACAAACAAACTATATGATGCCAGAGTGATCAGGCAATAGGAAGTTCTATGAAAGCTCACAAACATGTTTGAAAGCTGCAGGTGGCAGTGGTGTGGGAGAAACTCTGATTTGTAGTGTTCTCTGATTTCTATAGCATAAAAACTCCCACCAATGCTGATTTAAAGCTACCAACAAGTCATCATTGAACACAAGAGTTGGGAAGAGGTATGCATAATTTACAGCAAAAGACAGCTTCTCAGAAGCACTGACAAGGGCTTTCTAGAGTGTTTGACCTTCACCTAAGAGTTTTCGAAACAGAAAGATTCTCCCAAAAAGCTGGTGAGCACAGAGTCCACAATATTTATTAAATTTTAGACAGTGAGTCTAGAGCAACCTAAGCTCAGAGTGCTCTCCTGTCACTGAGGGCAGATATGCCTGACTCTTGGCTTCTACATAGGCTTACCTATGTCTGGGAAGAGTATTTAGTATTCTGGAGTGGTGTGTTTGCTCAGATTATCAGCTGCGTGCCCTCGGAATAAAGATTCAGTGAACCTGCTGTCAGAAGAATTTCCCCTGCAGTGGCAGAATGAAATTAACCTCTTTAGAGGAATACAGTTGAATCAATAAGCAGTGATGTTTTAACATATCTCAGAAACTGCCAAGAAAACTGACCTGAGTTTAAGAACATCACAAAAGCTGAACTTTTCTTATTTTATATGGCAATTCAAGGACATTAGGAGAGTTATTGATGAAATTTAGCTCCTCTGTGTAGAGTTTAATTCCTTGATCTAACCATCTCTACATGAGGCAGAGCCATTTCATTTCTCTAGTAAATTTTCCTATGCCTCTCAGAGTAATAGATACACGTGATGTTAGATGAGTAGAGCAAAAAAATAAATTTACTGTTCCACAGTGAATACATTTGAAAAACTCTGATCTAATGTTAGCTGGTTTTCTTCATGCTGGATTTCTCAGGGGCTTTATTCTGCATTAATGATGGCTACCTTATTAGACTGTATTAAGCTTACGTGTCAGACAATGTGTCAAGTACTTTAAATATGTTAACTCATTTAATTTTTTCATCTAATTTGTGAAGTAGATATTATTATTAGCTACATTTTTCTGAGGATGAAATTAAGGCTCATAAAATTTAAATACCTTGCCCAGGATTATAAACCCAAAGATACTGAACCCAAACCTCCCTGACTTCTGTGCTCTTAAATTCTATGCTGTACTCTCTCTACACTGTGACTTTTCAGCAGGGACAGAGTATGCACTAGTTCCCAGACATATTTGATGATTCAGCATTTTTCCATACAATGTTTTTGCTGCACCAATGTGATCATGTGATCATAACACTAATTTTTTGTAAATATAAAGCAAAGAAAAAAGTACAGCAATCTTGTTTAGCCGTTAAAAATCATGGTTTGGCTATAAAGAAATGAGTAAGCAACAAAAGCAGTATAAAGAGGCAAGTGTGGTATAATGGAACAGGGGTTAGATTGAGAGTCTGGAGAAACATGTGTCTGTCCTGGGAACACCATAAGCTATCAGCATAACCCTGAACAGCTCATTGCACCTCTCAGAACCTCAGTCTCCTCTGCAGGGTAACTATGTCACACAAAAGTATCTTCCAGCTCCTTGGTGGTAGAGTCAACCTGTCATGGGCACCTTGTGCTCCTTACATGTCTTGCTACATAGGCCAAATTACAAAGTCCTGATCACTTTTTTACTTCTTTGAAAGTGCCATTGGGTGGCTGGCTGGTATGGGGATCTGAACCCTTGATCTTGGTGTTATGAGCACTACTCTCTACCAAGTGCGCTAACCAACCAGGCCCTGAAACCGGCAATTCTGAAAAGTAAAGAATGCAATATGTGAACTATGCTCTGATGTGCTCTCCCTCTGGTCAGAAGACAAGCTTGTTTGCTGCTCGCTGTAAAAGCAGTGGATTCCTTAATCCCAGGCTCCTCTCTTGTAGCATACCCCATTGAGCATAAAGGCTCTGCCTGCTCCTCTTTGTTGCCCTGTAGGATTTAGGGTCTTTCGAACTGATGCAGCTATGATGATGCTCCTGCTACTGAGTTTATAATGAATATTAAAGCCTTTTGTCTCTAACCCAGGAGGTTTGTGTCTTCTTTCAAAATCCAACCAACTATTCAAGACAATCTTGTTAGCTTATACAGTTCTGCATCTAGCTCTTTTCTACACTGTCAAATTTATTTAAATAGGGTAAAATCTTAACAGATGTAATCATAAGGGAGCATGTGGTGCTGCCTAAATTTAGTAAAATAAAGAGAACCTTGGAGTACAGGACGTGACTGTCTCCTTGTATTATTCACCCATTCATTCTTTCAACAGACACACTTTGAGACAATTCCCTGTGTCAGGTCCTAAGCAATAGATGATATGGATAAGACAGCCCTGTTTTTAGCGAGTTCTTCACGGAAAATAACCATCTAATTCTATAATAAGCAATTAAGCAGTTGCCAAAATTACAAGTACCTCTTTAAGCAGTCTCACACAACACCAAAATAAAGGTCAATTCTGCAAAATTTGAATAATTTATAGAGGAGGAAAGACACTTAGATTGTCTGTGACATCAACTAGTATATGTAATAAAAGTATCTGGAACTGTGTTACTTATGTGTGACCTCTTATGAGTGTCAGTAATTCTTCCTTGAATCTTAATCACAGATTTAGATAACCTCTATCTTCGCATACATCAGTTCCAGTTTTATTTCAAACCCAGAAGCAAGTGAGCCAATTGTTTCCTTCCAAAGACAGAGAAAATATTAAAGTCCATTCTAAATATAACAAAATGCTGCTCCCTATATTTAAAAGAATATCCAAGCCATTCACAGCATGAAATATCCTGTGCTCTGAACAAAGAAATCACATATAGCACAAAGAATCATTAGGATACCTCTGGGAGATATTCAAGTTTTTAAACTTAAATTTTAATGAATTAGAGGAGCAGAGAAGGAGAGAAATTATAGTATCTTCTTGTAAGGAGAACTGTTTAGCCTGCTGCTGAGAAGGCAGGGCCAACACTTAATCATTCTAAATAGTCCCAAATGCTGTTTGGTGATTTTTTCCCAGGCCATTTTGTTACACAGGTGACTATATGTAGCTCTTTTATCATTGTGGCCAGTGCAGTTATAAAATAAAGATAACTTTTATCAAAAGATTGTTGGAAGGGATATGTTTATGAAGTTTGTTCATGTATTAATTCATTCAACAAGCATTCATTGAGCTTCTACTATATGCCAAGCAATATATGAGATGTTAAACCAGCATTTATGCAATTTTTGTGATGTGTTTAAATGTGAGTTACCTAAAACAACTGAAGCTGACCTCAGAACCTACAAAACTAAGATATACTTGTAACCCCTGGCACTGGAATCCTTTTGAATGAATAAGGCATCTTCATGCTTTAAAGGTCATATTCTTTGTGAAAAGTAACCAAAAGCTTAAGTTGTTAGAGCCAGATGGCAAAAAGCCAACTAGATTGGTTTGTAAATGCTGCTGGAAGCAGCAGGTTAGGGAGGACTATGTAGCCTCTCGTGCTTGGGTACAGCAGTAAAGGCAGAATAGTAACACATGGGCAGTAGAAGAGATGACTAACTAAAGCACAAGAAATCCAGAAGACAAAGGCACAACGGCCCTCTGGATTTTATAAGACCTGACCAGATTTCCAGTTTAACTGCTTGAAGGTAATTTGGCTTGGAAGTGTAGTGTGTCAATGGGTATTCTAGGAAGAAAAGCCAGAAACATTCCTGTCAGTATTAATTAAAATTAGAAAATGAATCCAGATAATATAGAAGCCCAGTAAGGCATAATTCCTGGGGAAATGAGGAAATAAGATTCCAGATAAAGTTCATGCTTCTGACAGCATAAGGGCATCCTTTGCTGGAGTATGGGCACCTGAAGCTCAGGTGGTAAAATCTGGATGAAAGTACGTTGTTGCTTGTGATATTGTGAAAATATGTTTGGTCTTCATCCTTGTCTCCTGATGTACAACTCCTAAAATCCTTAGAATCTCCAAAGTGAGTCTAATGATGGTTGGCAGCCCCTAGGTAGTTTCAGGATGGGGGCTGGTCAGAGGAAAGACCAAGGTGAGACTTTAAGTCTCGCCTCCAACCTCTGGGGAGGGGAAAAGAACTGAAAGTTACACTGATCGCCAGTGGCCAACGATTTAATCAGTCATGCCCATGTAATGAAGCCTCCATGAAAACCCATGAGGCCTAGGTTCAAAGAGCTTCCAGATAGCTCAGCACGTGAAGCTTCCTGGAGGGTGGTGCACCCAGAGAGAGCATGGAAGCTCTACACCCCTTCCCGCATGCCTTGCCCTATGCATCTCTCCATCTGTATCCTTTGTGATATCCTTTATAATAAACCAGTAAATGTAAGTATATGTTTCCCTGAGTTCTGTGAGCCACTCAAGTCAACTAATTGAACCCAAGGAGGGAATTGTGGGAAGCCTGATTTATAACTGGTTGGTCAGAAGTTTGAGAGGCCTGGGCTTATAACTGGCATGTGAAGTAAGGGCAGTCTTGGGGACTGAGCCCTCAAGCTGTGGGATCTGACAGTCTCTCCAGGAAAATAGTCTAAGAATTGAATTGGAGGAACCCAGCTGTTGCCCACTGCAGGAATGCTTGCTCGCTTGCTAGTGGGGAGAAATCCCCACTCACTGGAACACAGAAGTTGGTCTTCTATGTGTGTTGATTGTTGCTGAGTAAGAGTGTACAGAAAAGACAGTATGTGCTTTTCCCACATGAATACCCTGCCCAACTGGAGTCTTATTTCCTAGCTTCCCTTGCAGCTAGGTGTGGATGTGATTACGTTCTTGCCAATGAGACATGAGTGAAAGTGATGTGTGCTTCTGCCTCAATTGCTTAAAGTTGCTTATCCAGCTTTTACTGTGGATGAAGACAGTGTCCTAGAGATGACAGAAACAAAATGAAAGGAAGCCAGGTCCCTGGTTGACCTCAGGGACCCTAAATGCTCCACAGACCTGGACTGCTACCTGTGACAGAACACTATATTTTGAAATCTCACTGTTACAGCAGTTAACTTAGTTTTTGTCTTAACAGTTATTCAGAAAAGACTGTGAGAGGGACTAACATTTGAGCCAAGATGTGAGTGATGAGAGAAAAAGTTATTTTGAAGACTTGATGGAAAAATGTACTGGAAGAGAGAATGGTGCAGAACCTTAATGAGTTGCCCAGTGTTCAAAGAGCAAAGGGAACATGTCACTGGAGCATAATAAGTGAAGGGTAGTCTCGTGCTCCACAAGTACTCAACCAGCAACATAAACTTCTACCCAAATCACCCCCACACAAAGGTCCAGTTGTGCTCACACAGACTCTGGAAGATGCTCTATACATGTCTTTGTATTCCCATCCAATTAGTTGCAGTTGACCATCAAGAGTCTCTTTTCTCTTTGGTCTTTCTCCCTCTTTCCCTCTGTACTCTCAACTTGTCAGCTCTCTTCCCAAGGACTCGTTCAATATGGCTGCAGGCCTGAGCAAAGAAACAAGCCCAATCAAGAAGACAGACATGCTATTATTATCTCCATTTTATAGACAGCTGAGGTCCAGAAAGAGTAAGTAACTGATCCAAAGTCACATGGGTAGTAAATGATAAAACCAGGATTCAAATCCTGGCTACCTGACACAAGCATCTGATCCCTTATTTCCATATTCCCTGCCTGGGTAGGCTCAGCTCTTCTTATAAAATCTGCAGAGCAGAGCATTTACAAAGCAGTCAAACCTTTATCTTGCTTCTACTGAATGCCTCTAATAACATAATCTCCCTGTGCTATTATGCTAAAAGAGCTTCTCTACCACAGATAAGGAAGAGAAGGAACAAAAGGGAATGAGAATGACAGAAAGTTCTATCTTGCCACACCTAGAAAGTGTTACACATAAACAGTGATGGCCATTTATACACATCATGCCCCATAAAATAGCATTACTATCATTTTACATATGCGGCATCTCACACATGTATACAGTGGCAGAGGCAGTATTCAAACTCAGGTCTGACTAATTACCACATTCCTCCCAAAGGAAGAAAGATTCCTGATGTCCAGAGATACACTCAAGTGGCTCTGGCAGTATCCATTGGAAATGTCACATGCCCAATTGTCACAGGCTGCATCTGCCCCTCGTTCATGTGCTTTCTCGTCTTTGTCATTCCTTCCCTCCACACCTCTCCACACTCACCGCACTCTAACTTCCTTCCCCAGTTAAACTCAGCTCTCAGCACTGATCCCAGCAACTCCTTCAGACTAAAATAGAAGTGAATGGTTACCCTGACTACATAACCCAGAATGAGAATACTCAGTTTGACAAAACTGGATCTCCAGGCTGTCCAAAAGAAAATTCTTAGTCTGGGATTTTAAATATGGGGATAGTGACTGATATCCAACCAACTCAGCTACCTCGAGACCATTGGTATTCTAGGCTGAAAAGAAACTTTATAGTCAAGACATCATATTATTTAAAACTAAATTAAGCCAGGTACCGCTTTCTTAATCAGTGAAAGCTAAATATTCAAAGCTTAAATAAGCTTCATGTGCTTCTCTTCCCAAAAAGCAACTACGGAGAGGTGACCTGCTAGGACGTGACTGGGGTCAATTAAGCTTGCTTGGTTCTGGTCTGGTTAGCAGTACCTCCGACAGCAAGAGTCAAAGGCTTTTCACAGCTAGCCACAGAAATGCAGAACCAAGTGGAATGACATTAACTGCTACTAAGAAAAAAATCATCTCTGCAATTAAGTTTACTGGCCATTAAATAGTTATTGCTTTGCTTGTACCAAAGTGGTCAAGTTGCATTTCTCACTTTGTTGGATTTTTTATTTCCTCTAATGGATAGGCATGCTTTCCTTGGCATAGAATCTTTAGCTGTACTATTACAGGCTCAGTTAGTTGTTAAAAAGCTCTTAAGAGAAAGGAAAGTCCAACAAAGGTGGGAAGCAGCCTTGCAGTGGTGTTTGTGGCGCTGCAGCTCCCAGCCTGAGGGCTAAGGATTTCAGGGAGCTGCAGAGTTATAGTCGTGCGGTACTTTTTACATGAAAAAGAGGCCCTCATTTTTGAAGCTGTGGACAACCACTGACATCACAGTGGTTGTGACACAATTTAACACAATTAATTAATTAATTTTGCAACACAATTAATTTAACACAATTAACTAACTTATTTATTTATTTAACAATTAATTTAACACGGTGGTTGTGACACAATTTAACATAATGTAAAGCTAGCACAAGGATAACATTTAATAAAAGTAGCTTACTGGTAGTACAACTGTCCTCAGAACAATAGTCAAGTCAAAATCAGGTTTTCAACTCCAGGACTTCAGTTGATGTGATTGTGGCTCTTACAGGTACAAACCAGAGAGTAGTTAAATTTTGTCCATATCATAAATCCAAAGATTTTCTTGACAGAAATGATTCTGTATAAAAAATGTCCTAAACATAGACTTAAATCAGAAGGACATCAACAAGAAAATGCCAATCCATTCAAGCTTCTAAATTTAAAAAAAGGATATTTCTCTTATTTTTTAATTCACAACCTGGGGTTGTCAGAAACTCGAATTCAATAGGAAACGTTGATTGGTTATCACATACAGAAAATACAGCTAGCTCCTAACCTGTACATATGCCTGATACTCAACTCTGCCAGAGGACCAGCACATCCTAGGTAGGCACCAAAGACACTGTCTGCCATCAGCCACAATGTCCCAAGAGAAAGACCTAGGTCATGATATTTCTAGCCCTGGGACCAAAGACTGTTGGTCTGGGTGAGAGGAAGTTGGTGCCTCTTTCATATTTTATGGTATTTATAGGTAGTTGCCTCCTTTTTAATACCTGTAGTAAAGAAAGCTTAATTTAGTTGGTGTTGTAGGCACAGAAGAATCAAAGTGTTCACGTATAAACAGCTCACGACAACTCAGCAAGGATCATGGCCCCACACCTAACATTGTGCTGGATCATAGTAAAAACTCAACAAGTGTTTGTGAAATAAATTACTGAATTTCTAAATAAGATTCTCAAAGCTGCACTGGACCTCTGAGTTTTCCATATCCTGCTTCATTGAGAAACTGTTGCTTTCTTTACCTATGAGGTCAGTATATAAATGTAGGAAAGCTAAGTGACTTTGTCAGAGTCACAGTTCTAAGAGACTGATCCCTTTATAACCACAGAAACTGGCTTTGTTTGCTATTGTCCCATTTAACAAATACGTAGATTCAAGCCGTAAAATGAAAGAGGCTTGCGCAAATCTAGATTGCGAATCCAGAAGTTTCTTGAAGCATCAAGAACTCTGAAAAGCCTGAAAGTATCAGGTACATTTTACTATTTAAATTTATGACTTGAATTTCTTCCCCTGAAACTAAAACCATTAGTGAAAGTGTGATGTCTGAGAGTTACAGCTGAGAAACGCTCTTGACACCTTTCTACCACCAACACAACGAGGCCAAATATACAAAGCCTTGCTCTGTGCCCAGCGTGTACCTGCTCATAGTTCAGTCCCAACCATCTACGTTATAATTATTTGCTTGTGTGCTGGTCTCCTCTATTAGATGATGAATTCCTTGAGAACGAGAATGTCACTTTATCAGCCTCTGTAACTATAGCCCAACACAGGGACTGGCATAAGCTCAGGGTTCCATTAATATTTTCTGGATATTACTGAATTCACGTTCAGGCTTCAGCGAAATCTTGGATAAAACTCTTGTCACTTCTGTGTTTTTGAGACCAACTATGGATCTCACCTGACCTTATTCTTTCCCTCCTTTCATTTCTTTTGCATTATAGGGACCATAAAATCACAAAATGGCAAAAGGCCAACAACCCCAAAGGCAGGATTAAAACAAGCAATGAGCAGCAATCCCACAGTAATCCTGTACCATGAGCCTTAGACCAGCTCCCACTTGTTAATAGGTAAGCTTCGAGCTGAAACAGCCACGTTCAAGGTCACACTTCCCTTGCAGAGTCTTTAGCCAAACAAAAGTCAGGCCTCAAAAAGATTTTTGTGTAGAATGATTTGAAACTTGATAATCTTCCTGCCTTTCTTCCAACCGTTCCTCCTTATCATCTCATAAGTGTTTACTACGTGCCACACTGTTATAAGTCTTTTGTTGTTAATTAACAGCTCTATAGTATATATCGACATACAAATTACATACATATATACGTATATATACATTAGTTTATGTGTGTCTATTTCTACCCTCATTTTTCAGATAAGGAAACTGCCCAATATCACACAGCTTATAAATAGTACAACCAGAATTTGAAACCAAACAAAATGAATATAAATTCACCTTTCTTACCTACCATATCTAAGTCAAAAATTATTAATTTTAGTCATCCCTGGATCAATGTTAGGTTTTAATATGACTCTTATAAAGTGAATATGAAAACAGAATATAGAAATGAAAGATTGCCAGCTGAAAAAAATGTTTAAAAAGTTTACTTACTCATTCATCAACATTCATTGAGCACCATTCACAACAGTCACCAAAAAAATAAAAGACCTAGCAACAAATTTAACCAAGGAGGTGAAAGATTTCTACAATGAGAACAACAAATCACTCTTGAAAGAAATTAAAAAGGACACAAAAAGATGGAAAGACATTCAACACTCTTGGATTGGAAGAATTAACATAGTGAAAATGTCCATCCTACCCAAAGCAATCTACAGATTCAATGCAATCCTCATCAAAATACCAATGACATTCTTCACAGAAATAGAAAAATATATATCCTAAATTCATATGGAACAACAAAAGACCCTGTACAGCCAAAGCAATCTTGAGCAAAAAAAATAAAGCCAGAGGCATAACACTACCTGACTTCAAATTATACTACAAAGCTACAGTAACTACAACAGCATGGTACTGGCATAAAAATAGACACACAGACCAATGGAACAGAATAGAGAAACAAGAAATCAACCCACAGATTTACAGCCAATTAATTTTGGACAAAGTCACCAAGAATATAGATTGGGGGAAAGACTGCCTCTTCAATAAATGGTTCTGGGCAAACTGGATATCCATTTGCAGAAGAATGAAATTAGACCCATACCTCTTGCCATATACTAAAATCAACTCAAAACACATTAAAGGATTAAATATAAGACCTGAAACTATAAAACTCCTAAAAGAAAACAAGGAAAATACTTCAGGAAGTAGGACTGGGCAAAGACATTATGAATATGACCCCAAAAGCACAGGCAACAAAAGGAAAAATAAACAAATGGGATTATGCCACACTAAAAAGCTTCTGCACAGCAAAATAAAGAATTAACAGAGGGAAAAGACAACCTGTAGAGGTAGAGAAGATATCTGCAAATTATGCATCCAACAAAGGATTAATATCCAGAATTTACAAGGAATTCAAACAACTTAACAGTAAAATAACAAATAACCTGATTTTAAAAAATGGGTGAAGGAGCTGAATATGCATTTCGGAGAAAGACATACAAATGGCCAAATGACATGAAAAAATGCTCAACATCACTAAGCATTGGGGAAATGCAAATCAAAACACACTGCAGTATCATCTCATCCCAGTTAGACTGGCTATTATCAAAAAGACAGAATAATCAATGCTGGCAAGGATGTGGAGAAAGCGGAGCCCTCCTACACCGTGGGTGGGACTGTACATGGTGCAGCCATCATGGAAAATGATATGGAGGTTCCTCAAACTACTACAAATAGAACTGCCATATGATCCAACAATCCCAGTACTGGGTATGGAAATCATCATGTCAAAGGGGTATAGCTCTGTTTACAACAGCCAAGTGTTGGAACCAGCCTAAATGTCCATCATCAGATGACTGGATAAAGAAACTGTGATGTATATACACCATGGAATACTATTCTGCCATTAAAAAGAATAAGATTCTGCCATTTGCAGCAAGGTGGATGAGCTTGGAGAAAACTATGTAAAGTGAAATAAGCCAGGCACAGAAAGAGAAATACCACATGTCCTCATTCATAAGTGAGAGCTAAAAAAGTAAACAAATAAATAAAAACAGAAAGAAAGAGGCAACAATCACAATAACGCATTGAATTTTTAAAAGGAGAGAACAGAACTGATGTTGCCAGTTGTGGGAAAGGGGGAGGGGGAAGTAAGGGAGGGATTGGTAAAGGATCCAAAAAATGATTACATTGTATAATGTTGAATATACTAATCATCCTGATTTCAACACCACATATTGCATACAGTTGTTGATATTCACAATATGTACTCTACAGATATGTACAATCAACTATGTTTCACTTTAAAAAAATCATTTAACAAATACTATGTATTGGGCATTATTTTAGGTGATAGAACTTCAAAAAAAAATCCTCTTTTGGCGATGACTCAGGTCTGATTCTAAAATCAGGATTCCAGTTTCCCAGATTGCACACCATGTAACTGTGGGCAAATCACTTAGCCCCCTCTCTGGGCTGCAGTTTCTTCATCTTTTAGTCAGAAATGATAACGCTATCTCACATGATTGACCTAAGGATTAACTGAAACCTAATGAGGTTTGGCCAGTTAGCTCAGTTAGTTAGAGCGAGGTTTTATAACACTTAAGTCAAGGATTCAGATCCCTGTCTCGGCCAGCTGTATTTTAAAAAATAAATGAATAAAATCAAATGAGACCAAATCTTGTTTACAAAGGTTGATATGGCCCTAAGTGATCTCACCTCTGTCACTCTCCTCTTCATGCTTTTTGGCCACACTGGTGCTTGCAGATCCTCCACACGTATGTATGAATAATTCACTCAGCTCCTTCAAATTTTGCATAAATATTACCTTTGGATGATGTCAACAATGATCAGAAAATTGCATCTGTCTTTCCCTCACTTTGGCATCCCTGGAACCTCTGCCCCCAATTCTTCTACTTTTCTACATAGCATTTATCACCTTTTAACACACCATATAATTTAGTGATACCCTATATTTATTTCTCATCCATTCATTATCTGCCTTACCTTCCTGTGGGGGCAGAAATTTGGTCTGTTTTATTCACCGATATATCCCAAATGCCTAGAAAACATCCTAGCTCACAACAGCTAGAATAGATAGGGGTACAGAAGAGTTTTCATAGTACTTGGTATGTATTGCTGAAGAAATTGTTAAAATGTATCCCCTTTCTTTAAGAAACTTATGGTATAATCAAACAATCTGAAGAAATTTCCAAAAAAATCCCTTTTTTTATTGCAATGTTTTTTTCTCCTTAACAAAGCTCTTTTCAGTTTGACAGGCACTTACATTTTTCTCATACACAGCATGTACCTTTCCTGTATGACAGATTTTCTGAAGAGTAATTCTGTTCATGCTGGGCTTTTTGCCAATTTTGCCATATGCTGGGCAGTAACTAGGAAGGAGAAGTTAGCCACCTTGTAGACCTGGCTCTCCTGAGGCAAGCTTGGCCATCCCACAAAGTAATCATCAGACATTTATATTTCCTGAAATCCTATCATGTGCCTTGCTCTGTGCTCAGTATGCTGGGGACAGAGAAGGGGTCAGAGGAGTACAGAAAAAAATTTAGCACATGGACAGTAGCTTCAAGGAGAGTATGATACACGATGCTTTCAAATATAATTTAATATGGTAGAATGCTTGTGTGCAAAGCATGGTTCTACCACTTAATAGCCCTGTGCAAGGTTGAATTAACCTCTTTGAGCCTTGAATTTCTCCCCTGGGAAAAAAAATAATATTATTACCTTATAGGATCATTGAGAGGGAAAAAATATGCTTAGAAAAATGGAGGAGAAAGATGCTTAGGGTGGTGTTTGGAACATAGTAGACGATGCTTAATAAATCAACCTTTATAATCAAATGTCATCTGACAAAACAAATGCATATGAAATGAGAATAAATAACCATCAAGGGTTAAATAGACATGAGTAGCATTGGAGTCAGAGGACTAATGATAGCTGCAGTAATCAGGGAGAGCTTTTCTTTATTTCTTTATTCATTCTTTAAATAGTGAATCTACATGATTCACTTTGAGACGTTACTAATCTAGTGGTGGAAACAAGGGAAAGCAAACATAATATGTTGTAAAATATGTGATGGGAGCATTATTTTAAAAGTTTACTCTGATGACAATATGAAATATATGTACATTTGAGGGTACTGGAAGAAAGTCTGTGGAAAATAAAATTAAAAGATAATATAAATCTTTCCATGAACTTTTTGACATGTTCGGAATTTTTATAGAGAATTCTAGGTGAGATATCATAAAGGTTTGAGGAAAGGGTACTATTAATAGGAATGAAAAGGAGAGGATAAAAGCAAGAGCTGTTTGTCATGTTGCTACTATTGAACGTGGTCAATTCTCAGTCCACATCTTATTTAATTTATCAGAGGTATTTCACATAGAGTTGATCACTCTTTCCTCTTTGAAACACTTTCTTCTCTTGGAGTCCAAAACATCAAACTCTCCTATTTTTCTTTTTGCTTCCCTGGTAGCTCCTTTTCAGTACCCTTAGCGGTCTGTTTTCTTTTTCTTGTTCTCTTAACCTTGGGTTTCCCAAGGCTTAGTACCAGAACTTCATCTCTTTTCTAGCTACACTCATCCCCTTGGTATTTCCTCCAGTCTCATGGCATTACATTTCACCTATAAGATGATAACTCTGGAGTTCTTATCTCTTGATCACAGAATTTCAGACTTGTATATGCAATTTCTTTCTCTACATATCCACTGGGATATCTAACAGGCATTTCTAACCTAACATGCCCCAAAACAAGCTCCTAATCGTCTACACTACACTTGATTTACCCATGGTTTTCCCCATATCAGTTAACCATAACTCAGTTTTTTCGGTTGCTCAAAATATAAACTCAGAGTGATCCTTGACTCCTTTCTCTCATACCCATGTCCAGTCCATCAGGAAATATGATCAGTTCTACCTTCAAACTAACTCAGAAAACCACTTCTTATAAATTCCATGATTATTACTATAGTTGAAATCACCATGATACCTCAACCTGAATTTTTGCAACAACATGATAAACTCTCTCTGTGTTTTCACTCTTGGCCACCTTTATTCCAGTCTCAACACAGTAGTAGAGTGATTCATTCAAGACATAAGTCAGATAATGTCACTCCTCAGCTCAAAGGATTTATAAGGACTCCTGGCTCATTTAGAGTTAAAGTTAAAGAACTTAATAAGCCCCTAAATAATGCAATCTCTATTACTCCCTTGACCATGTCCTCTAACTCCATCCATTCCAGCATTGCTGTTCTTCTTGCTGTACTAGAAACTCTCCAGGCACACTCCCACCTGAGGGTTTTTTCTCCAGCTCTTCTCTCTACCTGAATCTTCCCCTAAATACCCCCATGGCTCCCTCTCTCACCTCCTTCAAATCTTTGCTCAGTTGCAGTCTTTACTATTAGGACATGCCTCATTATAGTATGTGAAATTAATATCCCCCCACCCCTTCCACCCTTTCCATTGCTTGCCCCGCTCCCTACCTTATTTTTCTCCATAGTACATATTAACTTCAAACATTTTATATAAATTGCTTTCACCATAGTCTGCCTTCTCCCATAAGAAGATGAACTACAAGATGTTCATTGGACGTCTCCAGTGCCTAAAGGAGTATTTAATACATAATATGTGCTCAATAAATAGTTGCTGAGTGAATAACTGAGGTGATTACTAATCAAATGTGAAGAGTGTAGAACTGAAGATAATGATGACTTTAACATAGTAGTGCTACTTTTATTGAGTAAAGTGAAGCCAACTTAAGCCTAGAAGATGATAAGTTAAGCTTGGAGCATTTTCTTATTTGAGGTTCTTTTAAGCTGTTTATATAAAGATGGCTAGGTTAGCAGTAAGAAGTAACAGCCAGAAAAGAGAGATTGGAGAGATATCAACAGCCAATGATGTGGAAAAATCCAAGTGTCCACAGAAGGAAGAAAACTGGAGATAGAACCTTCAAGGGCAGGAGAGAAAGATAAACACCTCGCTGTCTCTCCACCACTCTGCCTCCAGTGCTACTATAGTGGGGTCAGGTTTAATGCTTACAATTCAGATGTGTTCAGGGACTGAATTTACCTTCTAACCTTAAAATATACATATATATATATATGTGTGTGTGTATATATATATATATATATACATATATATATATACATATATATACACACACACACACATTCATACATACATATACATATTATATAATTTATGAAAAAACAGTTCCAGACACTGGATAACAGGTTGGGCAGGACATTGATCCTTGAGAGAGGGGAAACCAGCTAGGTAAACCCTATGATAATCCAGTTTACTGCCTGGAGAGAGTCATCAAACTGTGGTGCAGGGAGGGTGTACCCACCAAGTAAAGTTCAGCGGTCTCCCTGAGTTGAGAAAATATCCAAAGAGTTCAAAATTCAGGGAGGCCAAGTGGCAAGAATTTGCAACACAGGGAACCACAGAGAAGAGTTACAGAGTGACCTCTGGAGATTCACAAACGGTACCCCTTAAAACTGCAGCTGAGTACTAACCATTACATACATTTGAGGAAAATGCCTGAGGCCAGGGGGAAAACCCACCAAACCGTATCAGGCAGAACAATCCAGGAAGGTCACACATGGCTAGGAATAGTTCCTGTTTCCACTAACCAGGGAGAAAAATGCTCCGATCACCTGATACCTCAAGCAGAGTCCTCAGAAGAGCATTGCCTCAGTAAAGGGCAAATTGCTAAGTTAAGGGAAAAGCAAAGAAAATTAATGTCTACGGCCATTCAGATTTGTCTGTCCTCAGGAAGAGAAAATGTTAAGTATTCAACAATGAGTCTTTCATAAAAATCAGGAAGGCTGTAGCCTAAGAGAATTCCATGGCCTGGCTATTAAAACATAACTACTGAGGGTGGAGCAAGATGGCCAACTAGAGTTGTCTGGTGCTTTGTCCCCCCCACAAAAAGAGACCAAAATAACAAATAAACAACTATATTTAGACTAGAATGACTGAAGAAATATGCTGCAGATCATCAAGAGAGTGACAAAATCCTTGTGGGTTACAGAAGACCAGGATAACACCATGGAGAGCAGAGCAGGGAATCCTGCCTCTGCTTCACTGTCTCCCCAAAAGAGCCAGGTCAGAGTCAGGTGGAGAGGAGGTCAGCTGGAAAAACCCCAGCTGTTCCCACTGCTGCCACAAACACCAGCAATCCTTGCCACGAGAGAGTCCTCCAGTCCTCAAAGACCCCAAGCCCAGTTTGGAGAGTGGCTGGGAGTTTGTGCAGCTGCACAGCCCCACAGTAGAAGCCCAGGGAGAGAAACCCCCACCTTTTCATCCTAAGCAGCCATGGCACAGCAACATCTTGAACTGAACCCACTGCTAGAGTGTGTCCTGCCTTGGTGGCCAGTGAAAACTGACTCCTTCCACACTGAATCCCTGCTTGATCCCACCATGTTCACATGGGTGCCGTCAGGACCACAATCCTGGCTGCCTAGAGTCTAAGCCAGACAGAAAGACTGAGACCCCAGAGTCTGAACCCATGTGGCACCCTCTCCCCACCCCACACTTGAAGAACAGGCAGACCTGCTCAACAAGGAAGCAGCCAATAAGTGGCCAATCCACCACATTCATGTGCACCTACCCTGCACAACCATCTGGACTGCTGAGCCCATGGGTGGCCATGTTTGTCCCACAGCCTGTCTGGCTCTGCCTTCCCCCAGTGGCCCTTGATAGAGCCACTGGGCCCTGCTGCACTAGTGTACAGCTACTCCCTAACCAAGAGTGATCAGGTAGCTTTTCCTCCCCACAGTAGGCCTCTACAGAGCTGTCAGGCCAGCTCCACCCTTGCAGGCTTGCTCCAGGCTTAACAGCTGATCAAGCAGCCCTCCTCAGAGCTGCCAAAACCTGCTGCACCAGTGCACCCCTGATCTCAGGTCAGCTCGACAGCAAATAGGGCAGCAGCTTTGCCTCCCCCCAGCAAGCCTCTAAAGAGCTGCTGAGGCCTGCTCCACCCTTGTGGGTCTGCTCTGGGCTCAATAGCTGATCTAGTAGCCTTCCACAGAGCTAGCTGCTGGGCCCTGATGTACCAGTGTATACCTGATCCTTGGTGGACAGCAGATCAAGCAGTGGCTTTGTCTTGCCCCAGCAGGCCTCTACAGAGCAGCCAAACCCTGCTGCACTCTTGCAGGCTTGTTCCAGGCTCAATAGCTGATCCAGCGGTACTCCACAGAGTTGCCAGGACCTGCTGCACCCTTATAGGTTTTCCAGGCTCAAAAGCTAATCCAGGGGCCCTCCACAGAGCTCTGGGACCCTGCTGCACCAGTGCATACCTGCTCCCTGCTGGACAACAAGTCAGTCCACAGCTCCACCTCCACCTGGCAGCCCTCCACAGAGCTGCTGGGCACTTCTGCACCTATGCATGCCTGCTACCTGCTTAACAGCAAATAAGGCATAGCTACACCACCTTCAGCAGGCCTCCATAGAGCCACCTGGTCCTGCTGTGCTCATATATACCAGCCCCTTGCCAGGCAGTGACATCCACTCCTCTGACAGGCCTTCCCAGAGCCACTTGAACCCCAACCACCTTGCACCCAGGCTTACCTGTTTCCATCCTGAAAGCTGGCCAGGCAATGCGCCACTCCCTGGAAGAGACAACTTCACAGCTGCATGCTCATACCTGGCCTGATAGCTAGCTGGGCAGTAACTCTGTGCCTCAGAGAGACACCAAACAGCTGGTTGGCCCTCTGTGCCTGCACACCCCTGGCTCAACAATCAGCCCAGTCTCCAACCCAGCAAAGCAGAGCCCATGTTGGCATGAGCTCCCACAGTCTAAGCTACTGAAGCATTTGCAGACATAACTAAAGAGAATTACAACCAAAGAAACAGTGAAGAGACTATGCTACTGAGACTACCCAAAACCAAAACCAACATAACATATCTAACAGACTCCCAAAGACACACCTACAGGAAAATGTCATTTCTATGTAATATATTTCATAAAATTAGGGAGAGCAACTACTCCATTAGATGCATAGATATCAATGTAAGGACTCAAGAAACATGAAAAAGCAAGGAAACATGATGCCCCCAAAGGAACACAATAAGTCTTCAATAACAGACACCAAACAAAAGAACAGTTACAAAATGCCTGTAAAGGAATTTCAAATAATGATCTTAAGGAAACTCAATGAGGTACAAGAGAATACAAACAGTTCAATAAAATCAGGAAAACAATTCATGATCTGAATGAGAAATTTAACAAAGAGATAGACATCATACAAAAGAACCAAACAGAAATCTTAGAGCTAAAGAATTCAATGAGTGAAATAAAAAATACAATTGAGAGCTTTGATAACAGACTAGATCAAGCAGAAGAGAGAATTTCTGAACTTGAAGATCTTTGGAAGTTTCCCAATCAGGAGAAAAAAGGAAATAAGAATGAAAAAACTGAAAAGAGGCTAGGAGACTTATAGGATATCATTAAGTGAGTAAGTGTTTGAATAATAGATGTTCCAAGAGAAAACAGATGGAGAAAGGCATGGATACCCTATTTAATGAAATAATAGCTGAAAACTTCTCAAATGTTGGGAGAGATATGAACATTCAGACTCAGGAAGCTCAAAGATCTCCAATTAGACTCAACTCCAAAAAATACTGTCAAAGGCACAGCATAATCAAAGTGTCATTCTAAACACTGCAAGAGAAAAGCATCATAACATGTAGGAAATTACACATTAGACTATCAGTAGATTTCTCAACAGAAACCATGCAAGCTGAGAGAGAATGGGATGATATATTTAAAGTGCTGAAAGAAAAAACTGTCAGCCAAGAATACTTTATCTTGAGAAGTTATCTTTCAGAAATGAGAGAAAATAGAAAACTTCTCAGACAAGTAAAAGCAGAAAGAATTCATCACTACTGGACCAGCTTCACAAGAAATGCTTAAGGGAGTGCTACAACTAGTAATGAAAAGACAACCATTACTATCATGAAAACATGAAAAGGTACAATACTCACCAATAGAGGTAAATTCATGATTCAAATTCAAAACACCCCTCAGTGAGGTAATGTTTCTATGTAATTTCTTTTTTTTTTTATATATTTTTTTTAATTTTATTTTGTCGATATACATTGTAGCTGATTATTGCTCCCCATCAACAAAACCTCCCTCCCTTCTCCCTCCCCCCATCCCCCCCAACAATGTCTTTTCTGTTTGCTTGTCATATCAACTTCAAATAATTGTGGTTGTTATATCTTCTTCCCCGCCCCCCCCCCGGTTTGTGTGTGTGTGTGTGTGTGTGTGTGTGAATTTATATATTAATTTTTAGCTCCCTCCAATAAGTGAGAACATGTGGTATTTCTCTTTCTGTGCCTGACTTGTTTCACTTAATATAATTCTCTCAAGGTCCATCCATGTTGTTGCAAATGGCAGTATTTCATTCGTTTTTATAGCTGAGTAGTATTCCATTGTGTAGATGTACCACATTTTCCGTATCCACTCATCTGATGATGGGCATTTGGGCTGGTTCCAACTCTTGGCTATTGTAAAGAGTGCTGTGATAAACATTGGGGAAAAGGTATACCTTCGACTTGATGATTTCCATTCCTCTGGGTATATTCCCAAGAGTGGGATGGCTGGGTCGTATGGTAGATCTATTTGCAATTGTTTAAGGAACCTCCATACCATTTTCCATAGAGGCTGCACCATTTTGCAGTCCCACCAACAATGTATGAGAGTTCCTTTTTCTCCGCAGCCTCGCCAGCATTTATCATTCATAGTCTTTTGGATTTTAGCCATCCTAACTGGGGTTAGATGGTATCTCAATGTGGTTTGGATTTGCATTTCCTGGATGCTGAGTGATGTTGAGCATTTTTTCATATGTCTGTTGGCCATTTGTATATCTTCCTTAGAGAAATGCCTACTTAGCTCTTTTGCCCATTTTTTAATTGGGTTGCTTGTTTTCTTCTTGTACAGTTGTTTGAGTTCCTTATATATTCTGGATATTAATCCTTTGTCAGATGTATATTTTGCAAATATTTTCTCCCACTCTGTTGGTTGTCTTTTAACTCTTTTAATTGTTTCTTTTGCTGTGCAGAAGCTTTTTAGTTTGATATAATCCCATTTGTTTATTTTTCCTTTGGTTGCCCGTGCTTTTGGGGTCGTATTCATGAAGTCTGTGCCCAGTCCTATTTCCTGAAGTGTTTCTCCTGTGTTTTCTTTAAGAAGTTTTATTGTCTCAGGGTGTATATTTAAATCCTTAATCCATTTTGAGTTGATTTTAGTATACGGTGAGAGGTATGGATCTAGTTTCATTCTCCTGCATATCGATATCCAGTTATCCCAACACCACTTGCTGAAGAGGCAGTCCCTTCCCCAGTGAATAGGCTTGTTGCCTTTGTCAAAGATCAGATGGCAGTAAGTGTGTGGGTTGATTTCTGGATTCTCTGTTCTATTCCATTGGTCAGTGTGTCTGTTTTTATGCCAGTACCATACTGTTTTGGTTATTATAGCTTTGTAGTATAGCTTAAAGTCAGGTAGTGTTATGCCTCCAGCTTTATTTTTTTTGCTCACCATTGCTTTGGCTATGCGTGGTCTTTTATTGTTCCATATAAATGTCTGGATAGTTTTTTCCATTTCTGAGAAAAATGTCTTTGGAATTTTGATGGGGATTGCGTTGAATTTGTATATCACTTTGGGTAGAATGGACATTTTCACTATGTTGATTCTTCCAATCCAAGAGCATGGAATATCTTTCCATCTTCTTGTATCCTCTCTAATTTCTCTCAGCAGTGGTTTGTAGTTCTCATTATAGAGATTTTTCACATCCTTGGTTAACTCAATTCCGAAGTATTTTATTTTTTTGGTGGCTATTGTAAATGGGCAGGCTTTCTTGATTTCTCCTTCTGCATGTTCACTATTGGAGAAAAGAAATGCTACTGATTTTTGTGTGTTGATTTTGTATCCTGCTACTGTGCTGAAATCATTTATCAATTCCAACAGTTTTTTTGTAGAGGTTTTAGGCTGTTCGATATATAGGATCATGTCATCTGCAAACAGGGACAGTTTGACTTCATCTTTTCCAATCTGGATGCCCTTTATTTCCTTCTCTTCTCTGATTGCTCTGGCTAGTACTTCCAACACTATGTTGAATAGGAGTGGTGAGAGTGGGCATCCTTGTCTAGTGCCTGTTCTTAAAGGAAAAGCTTTCAGCTTTTCCCCATTCAGGATGATATTGGCAGTGGGTTTGGCATATATGGCTTTAATTATGTTGAGATACTTTCCCTCTATACCTAACTTATAGAGGGTCTTTGTCATGAATGAGTGCTGAACGTTATCAAATGCTTTTTCAGCATCTATAGAGATGATCATATGGTCCTTGTGTTTGAGTTTATTAATATGGTGTATCACATTTATTGATTTGCGTATGTTGAACCAACCTTGCATCCCTGGGATGAATCCCACTTGATCGTGATGAATAATTTTTCGTATGTGTTGCTGTATTCTGTTTGCTAGTATTTTAGTGAGGATTTTTGCATCTATATTCATCAAGGATATCGGCCTGTAGTTTTCTTTTTTGGTTATATCTTTACCTGGTTTTGGTATCAGGATGATGTTTGCTTCATAGAATGAGTTTGGGAGATTTTCGTCCATTTCAATCTTTTGGAATAGTTTGTAAAGAATCGGTGTCAATTCCTCTTTGAATGTTTGGTAAAATTCTGCTGTGAATCCATCTGGTCCTGGGCTTTTCTTTGTTGGGAGCCTTCTGATAACAGCTTCAATCTCCTTTATTGTTATTGGTCTGTTCAAATTTTCTACGTCTTCATGGTTCATTTTTGGGAGCTTGTGTGTGTCCAGAAATTTATCCATTTCCTCCAGATTTTCAAATTTGTTGGCATATAGTTGTTTATAGTAGTCTCGAATGATTCCTTGTATTTCAGATGAATCAGTTGTAATATCGCCTTCTTCATTTCGAATTTTTGTTATTTGAGTCTTCTCTCTTCTTTTTTTTGTTAGCCATGCTAATGGTTTGTCTATTTTATTTATCTTTTCAAAAAACCAACTTTTTGATTCGTTGATCTTTTGAATTGTTTTTTGGTTTTCAACTTCATTCAGTTCTGCTCTGATCTTAATGATTTCTTTCCATCTGCTAACTTTAGGTTTGAATTGTTCTTGTTTTTCTAGTTCTTTAAGGTGAAGTGTTAGGTTGTTCACTTGCCATCTTTCTATTCTTCTGAAGTGAGCATTTAATGCAATAAATTTCCCCCTTAATACTGCTTTTGCAGTATCCCACAGATTTTGGTATGATGTATCATTGTTTTCATTAGTTTCAATAAACTTTTTGATTTCCTGCTGATTTCTTCTTGGACCCATATGTCATTAAGTAGAATGCTGTTTAATTTCCATGTGTTTGTATAGTTTCCAGAGTTTTGTTTGTTATTCATTTCTAGTTTTAATCCGTTGTGGTCTGAGAAGATACATGGGATAATTCCAATTTTTTTGAATTTATTGGGACTTGATTTGTGACCTAATATGTGATCTATCCTGGAGAATGATCCATGTGGTGATGAGAAAAATGAATATTCTGAGGTTGTTGGGTGGAATGTTCTGTAGATATCTGCCAATTCCAATTGGTCTAGAGTCTTGTTTAGATCTTGTGTTTCTCTACTGATTCTTTGCCTAGATGATCTGTCTAATATTGACAGTGGAGTGTTCAGGTCCCCTGCTATTATGGTATTAGTGTCTATTTCCTTCTTTAGGTCTAATAGAGTTTGTTTTATAAATCTGGCTGCTCCAACATTGGGTGCGTACATATTTATGATTGTTATGTCTTCTTGATGGATCAGTCCTTTTATCATTAAGTAGTGTCCCTCATTGTCTCTTTTTATGGTTTTTAGTTTAAAGTCTATTTTGTTAGATATAGGAATAGCTACTCCAGCTCGTTTTTCTTTTCTGTTTGCATGGTAAATCTTTTTCCATCCTTTCACTCTTAGTCTGTGTGAATCTTTATGGGTGAGGTGGGTCTCTTGTAGGCAGCATATAGTTGGGTCCTGCTTTTTGATCCAGTCAGCCAGTCTGTGTCTTTTAATTGGGGAATTTAAGCCTTTTACATTAAGAGTTGCTATTGAAAGGTGTTGATTTATTCCTAGCATTTTATTAGTTGTTTGGTTGTCTTAGGTGTCTTTTGTTCCTTGCTTTCTGATTTACTGTTTGTTTTCTGTGTTTGTTGGTTCCTTAGGTTGTAGATAGTGTTTTTGTTAGCTTGTTTTCTCTTCATGAATGCCATTTTTATTATACTAGCGGGTTTAGATTTTTCTTGGGTCTTTATGGCAGTGGTAGTTATTTTTCAGGAACCAAACCCAGTACTCCCTTGAGGATTTCTTGTAAGGGTGGTCGTGTGGTAGTGAACTCCCGCAGTTTTTGTTTGTCTGAGAAATATACTATTTGCCCCTCATTTCGGAAGGATAGCCTTGCAGGGTAGAGTATTCTTGGCTGGCAATCTTTGTCTTTTAGTATTTTGAAAATATCATCCCATTCCTTTCTAGCTTTTAGGGTTTGTGATGAAAAGTCTGATGTTAACCTGATTGGGGCTCCCTTGTAGGTGATTTGACGCTTCTCTCTTGCAGCTTTTAAGATTCTCTCTTTGTCTCTGAGTTTTGCCAATTTGACTATGACATGTCTTGGAGAAGGCCTTTTTGGGTTGAATACGTTTGGAGATCGTTGAGCTTCCTGGATCTGAAGATCTGTGATTTTTCCTATACCTGGGAAGTTTTCTGCCACTATTTTGTTGAATATGTTTTCAATGGAATCTCCATTTTCCTCCCCTTCTGGAATACCCATGACTCGTATATTTGAGCGCTTGAGGTTGTCTGATATCTCTCTCAGATTTTCTTCCATGTCCTTGATTCTTTTTTCTTTCTTTTTGTCTGCTTGTGTTATTTCAAACAGCCCATCTTCAAGTTCAGAGGTTCTCTCTTCAATTTCGACAAGCCTGCTGGTTAAACTCTCCGTTGTGTTTTTTATTTCATTGAATAACTTCTTCAGTTCAGCAAGTTCTGCTACATTTTTTTTCAGGACATTGATTTCCTTGTACATTTCCTCTTTCAGATCCTGTATTCTTTTCCTCATTTCATCATGATGTCTAGCTGAGTTTTCTTGTATCTCATTCAGTTTCCTTAGAATTATCACTCGAAATTCCTTGTCAGTTATTACAAGGGCTTCTTGTTCTATAGGATCTAGAGTATGAGATTTATTAACTTTTGGTGGTGTACTTTCTTGATTTTTTGTATTTCTGGTGTCTTTTTTTTGGTATTTATTCATTGTGGCAGGGGGTTTCACAGTCCACTGGTTTGAGACTAATGACTAACTAGGATGTTGCTGTGGTTGCCAATTTGGTATGGCTCCCACCTTGACTGCTCAGTTGGCCTCTAGTGTCTTGTGTGTGTGGTTGCCTCGGGTCTTGGGCTTCTCTGGGGATCCACCTTTCTGGTCAGCTTGGACTCTGCTGGGCTGGTGGATCACGTACCACAGGGTGTATGATCTCTGTTGAGCTTTCACTTCCTGTACAGGACTTCTCCCCGTTCCGTGTGCTCTGGCCCAGGCTGTTAGATCGTGCAGTGGCGACCCCACCGGGTGTGTGGTTTCTGTCGAGTCTCTGCCTCCCTGGCCGCACGTCTTCCCCCTCTGTGCACACTGTGCTGGGCTGGGGTGTGTCTTCTGCACCCCTCGTCTATCAGCTGGGCCTTCAAGACCCTGCTCAGCACCACCTCGCCCTGGTAGTCTACCAGGTTTCTGCTAGGCACAGACGACCGGTCTCTCTGGGTGCCTTTGTAGCACTGTGTAGATCTTTCTCGGGTCTTGTTCACCTTTGTATCCCCCCGGTATAAACCGAGTCTAGTGCCCGCCTGCAGCCTGCTCTCCGGCAGGTTCAAGCGGACCTGGGAACTCTCCTACCACACTATTCCCAACCAGAAATTCGTTAGGCTTTTTTCCAAACTGGTGGTCACAGAGATGGTATCTGCCTCCCAGTAACAGGAAGTTTACCGGGGCGGAGTCCAGGGTGTGGTGGAGTGACAGTCGGCCCGCCCGTACTTCCTTGCCCTCCCAACACTGGTCGGGACGCCCCACGCCCCCAGCCCCGCCAGAGAACCGCGGAGGGAGTGGGAGAGGAGACCGGCCCGCAGGCTCCGGAAAGCCCCGTGCCAGGCCAAGCAAATGGGCTCAGTGATGGCCGAACAGGGCGGAGCTGCCCGCATCTGGGCAAATGGAGGCAGCACTGGGGCGGTGAGTGGCCTGGTGGTGCAGGCGGGAGCCGCGTGGGCATCCACCCCCCAAACAGAGCTGTGCCAGGGATCACTCATAGTGCTGTGCCAGGTCGGGTGCTCGCTCTCTGTCTCTGGTTCGTCGCCTTCCGTGTTCTCGGCGCTGCCGCCTCGGGCTGTTCAGTCGCGGCGCGGCTCGGGCGCTCCCAGGAGTCTTCTTTAATGCCGGCCTGAAACCTCGAATCCTGAATAGGGCAGCTGGCCGCCTTCAGTGCGGCCCCAGCCTCTGGGATCCTGGCTGCATCCACAGCAGCCCTGGCGCCGTGTTCCCTGTTTCAAGACTCGCTTTTGCAGCTAAGAATCAGTTCTTTTCCTGCTCCACACTTCAAAGCTGTTGCCTGTAAATGAGGCAGCCTCTCCTGCCGGGGGCAAAGTGGCGTTGAGCCCCCACGACCAGCCAGCAGCTGTAGTCCTCCCTTAAGAGATGGTGAGAGGAAGGTCCACAAGTTTCCCGGCTGCCTGAGGCCCAGTGGCCGCCTTTACCACCTCAGCTACTCCGCGCCAGCCGCCTCAGCCGCCGCCATCTTGAAACCCTAAATTCTTCAGTCATCTAATATGAAGGTTTAAAGGCAATGGTTAAAAATAAAAATAAAAAAGAAGGAAAGAGAAGAAAAAAAACAGCTACAACTAATGGCTAAGGAACATGCACTAGATATAAATGTAAATTATGGCAACAAAAATATAAGTTGGGGTGGGGGTGATTTTAGAGTGTTGCCATGTGACCAAAGTTAAATTGTCTTCAGCTTAAAATACTTTATTATAACTACAAGACTCCTTATTTTAGCCCCAAGGTAACCACAGAAAAAGTTACAGCAAATACACAAATGCAAAAAAGAAAGAAAACAAAGCTTAGCACCGCATAAAACCACCAACTCATAGAGGTAAATAAGTAAAGAAAAAGAAAGGAACTAAGGAGCTACAAAACAACCAGAAAAGAATTAACAAAATGTCAGGAATAAGTTCTCACGTATCACTAATAATCGTAGGTGTGAATGGATTAAACTCTCCAAAAGATATAGAGTGGCCGAATGGATAAATAAAAACAAGACTCAACAATACGCTGCCTTCCAGAGACTCAACTAACTATTAAAAACAACCATAGACTAAAAGTGAAGGGCTGGAAAAGATATTCCATGCCAATGTAAACAAAAAGCAAGTGGGAGTAGCCATGCTTACATCAGACAAAATAGACTTTAAATCAAAAACTGCAAAAAGAGACAAAGAAGGTCATTATATAACAAAGGGATCAATTCAACAAGAGGATGTAACAATTGTTAATATATATATATACACCCAACACCAAGATCCCTTATATATAAAACAAACATTATTAGACCTACAGGGAGAGATAGATTGCAATTCAGAAATAGTAGAGAATTTTTAACACCCCACTTTCAAAAATGCATGGATCATCTAGATAGGAAATAAACCAAGAAAATCTGATTTAAACTCCACCATAAACCACATGGACTTTACAAATATTTACAGAACATTTCAGCCAACAGCTGCATAATGAACATTTGTCTCAACTGCACATGGTACATTGTCCTGGATAGACTGTATGTTAGGACACAAAAGAAGTCTACACAAATTTTAAAAGATAGAGATCATAACAAGTATCTTTTCTGACCACAATGGTATAAAACTAGAAATCAATAACAAAAAATCCTTGGAAGTTTTACAAACACATTAAAATTAAACAACATGCTCCTAAACAGCCAATGGCTTAATGAAGAAATTTAAAGGGAAATTTAAAATGTCTTGAGACAAATGAGAATAGAAACATCATACCAAAACCTAAGGGATACAACAAAAGAAGTTCTAAAAGAAAAATTTACAGTAATAAGTGCCTATATCAAAAAAGAAAAAAGATTTATAATAAATGACCTAATGATGCACCTAAAGGAACTAGAAAAACAACAAACTCAACCCAAAATTGGCAGAAGGAAAAAAATAATAAAGCTAAAAGCAGAAATAAATGAAACAGAAACAAACAAAAAAAAATTGAAAACATCAGTGAAACAAAGAGTTGGTTTTTTAAAAAGATAAACAAAATTGGCAAACCTTTAGCTAGACAAACCAAGAAAAAAAGAGAGAAGACTCAAATTAAAAAAAATCAGTCTTGAAAAGGGAAACATTACAGCTGATACCACAGAAATACAAAGGATCACAAGAGACTATTATAAACAACTATATGCCAACAAATTGGATGACATAGAAAAAATGGATAAATTCCCAGACAAATACAATCTACCAAGGATAAATTATGAAGAAATAGAAAATCTGAACAGACCAATAACAAATGAGGAAATTGAATCAGTAGTACAAAGTCTTTTATTAAAGAAAATCCCAGGGTCTGATGGTTTCTCTGCTGAATCCTACCAAACATTTAAAGAAAAAATAATAACAATTTTATTCAGATTATTTTTTAAAATTGAAGAAGAGGGAATACTTCCCAGCTCCTCTGATGAAGCCAGCATTACTCTGATTCTAAAATTGGACAAAGATAGAAGAAAAAAAGAAAATTACAGTCCAATACACCTGATGAACATAGATGCAAAAATTATCAACAAGATACTAGCAAATCACATGCAAAAGCACATTAAAAAGATAATTTTCTATGATCAAGTGGGATTTATCCCAGGATGCAAGGATGTTTTAACATACACAAATCAATAAATGTGGTATACCACATTAATAGAAAGAAACACAAAAACCATATGATCATTTCAATTGACACAGAAGAAACATTTGACAAAATTCAACATTCTTTCATGGTAAAAACTCTTAACAAACCAATAATACAAGGTATGTGCATCAATACAATAAAGGCCATATATGACAACACACAGCTAACATCATACTGAATGGGAAAAACCTGAAGTCTTTTCCTTTTCAATCAGGAATAGTACAAGGATGCCCACTTTCACCACTTCTATTTAACATAGTACTGGAAACCCTAGCAAGAGCAATTAAACAAGAAAAAGAAATAAATGACATTCAAATTGGAAAGGAGGAAGACAAACTGTCTTTGTTTGCAGACAACATTATCTTATATATAGAAAACCCTAAAGACTCCATCAAAACACTACTAGAGCTAATAAATTCAGTAAAGTTACAGGATATAAAATCAACACACAAAAGTCAGCAGCATTTCTATAAACTAATAGTGAACTATCTAAAAAAGAAATCAAGAAAACAATTCCTTTTATGATAACTACAGAAAAAATAATGATACTTAGGAATAAACTTAACATAGAATATGAAAGATCTCTACAATGAAAACTATAAAACTTTGAAGAAAGAAATTGAAGAGGATATTAAAAAATAGAAATATATCCTATGTTCATGAATTCAAAGATTTTAAATTGTTAAAATGGCCATTCTACCCAAAGCAACCTACAGATTCAATAGAATCCATAACAAAATACCAATGACATTCTTCACTGAAATAAAAAAGCAATCCTAACATATTTGGTTCCATATGGAACCAAAAAAGACTTTGAATAGCCAAAGCAATCCTGACAAAGACTAACAAAGCTGGAGACATCACACTCACTGACTTCAAATCATACTACAAAGCTATTTTGGTTATGGAACGGACTCGACAGAGAAGTGGTCAGCACTCAGAGGGTTGGAGAGTCAGGTATTTTATTACCCTGGTGTGCCCAGATGAGCTAGCACTCCAAGATCTGAGCCCCAAGTTTAGGTCTTACAGGGTTTATATAGGAAGACTCTTCTGGGTTCTTTTAAGTTTTGTTTTCTCAGCATCCATGTAGCTAGTGCAGTAGTAATTTTCATTTTCACAGCATTCATGTAGCCAGTGGAGTAGCCATTGCAATAAATAAGCACATTTACAAAAGCAGGAGTGCAACTGATTATCAGTAAAGCTGATACAATAAGCAGGTTCTGTTTTAAAGGCAAAACAAGTGACTGAAAGAATTAATTTTGAATTTTCCCAGCATAGTAACTAAAACTTCATGGTAGTAGCACAAAAACAGACACATTGACCAATGGAACAGAATAGAGAGCCCAGAAATAAATTCACACACCTACGGCCAGCTGATTTTCAACAAAGCTGCCAAAAATACATATCGGGGAAAAGACAGTCTCTTCAATGAATGGTGTTGGGAAAACTGGATTTTCCCAAGAAGAATGAGACTACCTAAACCCCTACCTCTCAACATACACAAAAATAAACTCAAAATGGATTAAAGATTTAAATGTAAAACACAAAACTATAAACTATCAGAAGAAAAATAGGGTAAACAATCCACAACATGGGGCTGGGCAAGGATTTTTTAAATAAGACTTCAAAATCACAAGCAATAAAAGCAAAAATAGACAAGTGGATTACATCAAACTAAAAAAGCTTTGCACATCAAAGAAACTGTTAACAGAGTGAAGAGACACCTTACAGAATGAAAGAAATACTTGCAAACTATACATTGGACAAGGGGTTGATATCAAGAATATATAAGAAACTTAAACAACTCAATAGCAAAAAAAACAAGTAACCCAATTGAGAATGGGCAAATGGCCTGAATAGACATTTCTCAAAAGAAGATATACATATGGCCAACAGGCACATGATAAAATGCTCAGTATCACTAATCATCAGGGAAATGTAAATCAAAACAACAATAAGATACCACCTCACTCCAGTTAGAAAGCTATTATCAAAAAGACAAAAACAAAAAAACAAAAAACAAAAACAAGGGTTGGCAAGGATGTAGAGAAAAGGAAACACTTGCATACTGTTGGTAGGAATGTAAACTAATACAATCATTATGGAAAACAGTATGGGGCTTCCTCAAAAAATTAAAAATAGAGCTACCATATGATCCATCAATCCTACTACCGGGTATATATCCAAAGGAAATGAAGTCAGTATGTAAAAGAGATATCTTCATTCCCATATTTATTCCAGTACAATTTACAGTAGCCAGGAAATGGAATCAACCTAAGTGTCCAAAAATGGATGAATGGATTTTTTTAAATGTGGTGTATATACACGATGGAATACTACTAAGCCATAAAAAAGAATGAAATCCTGTCATTTGCAGCAACGTGGATGGACTTGGTGGTCATTATATTAAGCAAAGTAAGCCAGGAACAGAAAGACAAATACCACATGATCTCACCCATATGTGGAAACTTTAAAAAAAAAGTTGATATTGTAGAGACAGAGGATAGAACAGCAGTTACCAGAGATGGGGGAGGGGAAGTGGGATGGGAGTATAGGGAGAGGTTGGCTGATGGATAAAAAAATTACCATTAGATATGAGGAATAAGCTGTGGTGTTCTACTGCTCAGTAGGTTGACTATGGTTAACAGTTAAGCTTTGTATATTACATAATAGCTAGAGGAGAGACTTTTGAATATTTTTGTGACTGAGAACAGATCTGAGATTTCCCCCAAACAGTTCCCCTGACCCCAGGCAGAGCATTCCTTGGCTGAGGGAAGGAGAAAATAGCTAAAGAAAAAAATCTGCTTGACCGAGCAGGGTGGGCTGAATTCCTAGGGGTAACAGCAAAGTTTGTCTAACAATAAGATAAGAACAGAGTTAGTTAAACATACACTTTCCTTAAGTTTAGCACAATTTCATGGTCACAAGTTGTTTGTCCTTTAACAGAATAGCTTAAAATATTATCTGTGATGCCGATCATGAGTCCTTTTGCAGACCACTATCAACCACAAGCCTGCTTTGAAGTTCATACAACCTCAGACTCGAAGGAGCAGAGGAAGACTTAGTAAAGACGCCAGAAACAGTTGTGCTGACTTCGTCATGAGCCAGTCAGATCCACACACCACTCCCAAATCCTGTACTTGTAATTTTATTCTATAAATGCTTGTGATTTTAAGTCATTGAGGAGTTTGGATGATAAGAGCATTTGCTGCCTTGTTCTCTTTGGTTGGTGCCACTCAATAAATGTTGATCTTTTCTACTGCAAATCATGGTGTGTAGACTTACTAGTCTCACTGCCCATCGGGTTATCAACTCCTTCCAGTTTTGTAACACTTTCACTACAGAGAAATGATAAATGCATAAGGCGATGGACACATTAACTACCCTGACCTAAACATTATACAACACATATATATGTATCAAAACATCAGATTGGACCCCATAAGTATGCACAATTCCAATGCGTAAACTGAAATAAATAAATAAGTTTTTATAAAAAACATAACTTCTGACTTTAGTGAGAGTAAATTTTGTAGGAATTAGACAAGCAGAGAGGAGAATGGCCAGTGAGGAGGAAATAGGGAGCATGCTGAATCCACAGGACAGTAAGTAAACAATCATGAGAATGTGACAATAAACTGGTTTATAACCCCAGATCAAATTAACAAGGGCCCAGCAGAATACATTCTGGCGAAGGACAAGAAAAGTAAAAGTGGGATAAATTTTACATGGTTCATAGGGGAGAGTCACAAGCTAAGTACTTGGTTCTTAATTTCAAGCAGGCAAAACTAACCACAGGCATAATTAAAAATTGGACTTATATTTTGCAAATCACTACAGGGTAAAAGCAAACAAAATATAGAAATCAGAGGAAACTGTTAAAAAGCAGCATAAGCAGCCAAGCCTCACTTATGACAATAAATGCAAATCAATGATCAGATCTAATTTTATTAAAGGAAAAACACATGCTTTTTTCTCAAAAGAAGGAAAATTACACTAGAGATGCAAATTTTATCTTTAAAAAGTGCCCAAAAGGAGAGTGGAATTGCCTTTTTTGCAGATCTCTCTGCACAGATCCTATAAGTGATTCTATTAGGCTCCTTCCTGCCTAAAAGGCAAACAACTGATTAAATTGCTTTTCAAAGTTCCTTCCATCTGTAATTGCAACAAAACAGATAGAAGATAAACAATTAAAATTAAATGCACCAACACTTCTGGAGTAGAGTGTTGTATTTCTAACAGAAATAAATCTGATAAGGAATATTCTTTGGAAAGATTGACTGTATTGGAGAAAAATATTCATCACATGTAACAACAAAAAGACATCTATCTGAGATGCACACCAAATGAATTATGATAGCTTTTAAAAAATGGACAGTCCGCTGTAATAATAAATAGTACTGCAGCATCACATGCCAACTGTTTGCACATTTCAGAGCAAGATTGTTGAGAAAAATAAATTACCCTAAAACAGATAGTCATCTGCCAATCCTTTAATAAAGTAATGGAGTAAATTTGCTATAGTGTGGCTTACATACCCATTAATGAAGAAATGAAAAACCCTAGTTGTTATCACTTTGCATCTTCATCGAGGCAAGAGCAACAGTACAAGAACTTTTGTGTTGAAGGTATGTCACACTTCAGAATGTGCAGCAATGTAAAAGAAAGAAAAGTCAAAATATCTGGAAGAGCAAATGAAATAAAACAAACATTTTTTATTAGAAAAGTGTCTAGGAAGAAACAACTAGAATCTTGAACTAGCAAGTACCAAGATCATAACCAACCCCATTTGTCCTCAAGGGGCACATGAATACAGAATGAGTGTAGATGCTGGATACCTTTAAGATGAGATTTTGGCCCTAAACCCCTGTGGAATCCCTTGCATTAGAAATCACAGAATTGTTTCAGACAATAAGGAATTATTTATATGCCATCTTGAATAGGTTAATGGTTTTTCCCCAGGAAATAAACTTGCAAACAACTGTATAGCACTTGAACGGAAAGCATTTTGCCTTGGATTATGCTCCAGTTAAACATATAAAGCAGGTGTTGTTATAACTCCCACTTTACTTATGCAGAAACTGAGCTTCCTAGAAACTAACAAGTTGCTTTTATAACACACGGCATGAATAGCAGTGCTGGAGCTTAAATTCATGTCTCCCAACTCCAAGTGGAAACAACTTTCCAGTGTTCTCAGGAACAGCCTGCATTAATAAAAGATTTTATTCTGCACTGTACACATCAAGATAATTCGTGTGCAGTTGCTATTGCTGCAGAGCAGAGGAGGCAGATCAACTGTGATAGATGCCAAAGGAAAAAGAAGAACCTGTGAGAACAGCAGTGTGAGCTTGGGCGTGTGTCCAGGAATCTGTTCTCAAATCAACAGGGGAGCAGAGGTTCAGGTTCAGGGCAATTAGAAAACTAAAGGTCTGATCTACAGGAGGACATGTGGCTAAAGGTCTGTCTTAAGTGAAGACAGGAAGCCACCCAGAGTCCAGGAGGGGTAGCTCAAGTATAGTAGGGTTTTCCCATTTTAAGTTAAAGGACATATTGCTACCCATTAGATGAGGAAACCGAACTACAGTCGGGCGTAGTGAACTATCTCTGGTCAATCAGAAAAGGACCAAAAAAGGAATAGCACCCAATCCTTCTGAGTCTTCATCTCAACAGTCTAAAACTGAAGAAAGAAAAGAGAAAAGTCTGTAGTAGACTTTTAACCATACGATTCTGCCTTCTGAATGTGGCGCCAGAGAAAAGGGAAGGCAGAAAGAAATTCAGTTTTATCTTATAAGCTGGTAGTTTAACGTTTAAAAAACATGGTGGTTTTGTTTGTTTTCTGCTTGGTTTATTTCTAATGGACTCAAACGTAATTGTTCAGAGGTTGACTCTCTTTGCTTCCCTGTGTGGTTAAAAGGACGGTGAGGAAAAACTAAGAGAAGACTCTGGTGAGGTCAGGATAAAGGGGACACTTGCTCACACAAATGACGAAGACCAGAGTGCATTTAATTACCTTTCCATGTGGTTTTTGGAAGAACTAAAAACACTTTAAGTAGGAAATGCTATTGCCCAAATGGGGATAATTATAATAGAGACGAAAGAAGCTAGAGAAGGGAAACAAAATTAAGTCTAGGAGAATGCAGACTGAACACCAAGGGAAATAGCAAAGTATAGAAGACAATTAGGTTGGGAAACTACCTTCCAAGGGAAATTAGAGGAACCCCATTGCTTGAGTAATTAAACCATAGACATCGTGCTGTAGAGAACATACTTGAGGTGATGAAGGAAGAATAGAAAGGCTCATCTGAGAAGCCTAAGCTTTCTCATGGGGAGTCATGAAGGAGGAAAAAGCCCTGCCTGAACACAGGTTTATTATGAATAAGACATAATCCAGCTTTATCGCTGACGTTTCCCTGAGTCTAAAATGCAGTTGAAGTCTCCTTCTCATTCCCTCCAATGGCACTCATATAATGTAAGCATCAGTCTCCTGGTGTTTTCTTGTGGATATTTGAGTTTAGCAGATGCCTCCCACTGTGTCAACATTTCACACATGTCCATCACTCTTCTCAGTGATAATCATTCAACAGTAATAACAAATCACCGGATACAGCTTAAAGAACTTACAGTGATTTGCATTGTAGGTTGCAGTGATTAAGATGTGATGATTTTTCTCTTCCCTGTTAAAATCCTGGCCAAAGCCTGTACCATAAATAAATATAAAGGATTTGTTCACACTTCATGGCTAATGTAATTTTAGCTTTTTGTGATGAAAAGAGCAAGAGGTTTGTAATCAGAAAATGCAGGTGTGAGTCCAGGACCACAATTTCCTCCTTAGTTTAGCGAGAGCCTCTCTGAGCCTTCATCATGCTCATTGCAAAAGAAATAATTATCTTCTCCCTGACTACTTCACAGAGTTGTTATAAGAATTTAATAGTATGTGGAGGTGCTTTGTCATAATATCAAAATATTGACAAAAATATCAAAATGTTATATTACCACATTATTATCTCACAAGAAAGTAAAGTTCCTTCTTTATAAAGAAAATAAAATAAGTTCCATTACGGTGTGCTCTACTTGAGAACAGAAGTCCAATATTCAACCATTAATGACAGGTGACCCATGAGTTCTCTGCCACTGGAGAAGCTATGTAAGCCATGCCACATTCAATCCATTCTGTAGAGAAAAAGAATTGTTCTTCCATGGAAAACTGTGCATTGTCTAGAGGACACCCCTCCAGGTTATCTGATTCTACTCTTTCATTTCCTTGTCTTTGAGCAATTTTGTAAATGCGGAAACTGTAGGTTACTAATAGAAATCATGCAAGATAATTCTTGTCTACAGACATATAAATTCTGTCCTATTCAGTGGAGGTTGAATTGTCTTCCTTACCACTCTGAGGAAAAATTAGTTTTGTCACCATTTATACCTTTATTTAAATATTCCTGATATATAAATGTGTCCTTTTTTTATTATTTTGGGGACTCTCTTTTGAATCAGTTATCATATCTGTCTGGTTCCCTCATGAGTTAAACAAAAATCTTTAACACGTTCACTTTTCTATCTGTATGAGAATAGTAAATTTACCCTTTTTCGGAAAGTATCGTTAAACAATTTGTTCATTCATCCTTATCTCACAAACATTTGGTGAGTTGCTACTCTGTGGCCAGCTCTGGTCAGAGACTTATGCCTAAGGAGTTAAAAAAAAGTCATCAGAGCACAGCACTACAATATTATGCTGAGTCCACTTACCTGCCCCCACCGCAACTCCCTTCACCTAGTACACAGTAAGCACTTGATACATGTTTATTGAATGAATTTCAAATGTCTTTCACCAAAAGACACACAGCTTAATAATATCTGCTCTTATAAAGGCCTGTCAACTACAGCCTAGACAGTGCTTGGCATGTTGGAGACACTTGATGTTTGTTGAGTGAATGAATATACAGTCTACTTTTAAGGAACTTGAAGTCTACTTTTAAGGAACTCACAGTCTACTGATTTTGCTGCTCTTATGAACGTCTACCATCTAGGTTTGTCCAGTGCCCTCACACTTAGACGTAAAATCAGTGTCTGCTGACTGATTTCTAAGGCATGGCAGATATAAAAACCTAATATAAATCATAGATTCTCCTCAACTAAATCACCTCCCTGTATAAGTAAAGCAATCACTGGCATAGTGAATCTTTAATATTTCTTCTTAAACAATTAGATTTCCAAAGCAGAAAAGTCATCCCCTATGTTATCTAACTTTTCCCTTAGTGTTGAAAGTTAAATTTTTATGATTATTTTCAGGAGATGATGTCATCCATGTTCTACCAATAACATTCTTATTCAATTATTGTCAACCACAAACCTTGTATTCATTTTTGTCAAATGGGTTCTGACATAGTCTCTGTCTCACAGATACTGACAATAACATCAATATGAACACTGGGTTTTTTCTTAAAATGGAAAATAAGAGTTATGTTACAAATTTTCTAAAGCCTTTACAAAGTGAGAAAAATCTATGCCTGGCAAGCATAATTTAGTGGATAGAATCAGATATAAATCTTACCCAAAAAAATGAAAAGAAACTACATGCTTACAATGAAGTGCAAATCATTGTCTCCAATAGTGAATGGGTATAAACCTTGAAGAGGCTTATTAATAATGCCCACATCTTCCCTGAAACCTTCTCAGCACCAGTGGGGAAGAATGTTCCACACTGACCATGCTATAAATATAACTGGCAGGAGAAGGAGTTTTATTGCCTCTGAATGACTGTGTAGCTCATTGCACGAAGTTATTCCCATAACCAGAGGGAATTAAATTAGCTGCTCCGAGAGTTCTCAGAAGGTTCTCACATTCCAATGTGCTATTGTGCCCATATTATGTGTCACAATTGATGTAAGCAGTCCAACATCTTCAGCTATAAGTGAAAAAAATCAAATTTGTCTTTTTAAATTAGCCAATCTGAAGATGGCCATGACAACTGGCAGGAGATATACAAAATCAAAATCAGAGATCATGCTTTCCAGAGGTCACAGTATTGTGGAAGGACTGAGCCTTGAACATAAATAAATAGATAAGCATCTCCGCATGTGAGAAATGTTAAGTAGAGTAATTGGGAGAAATAGATGGTAAGGCTAGAAAGAGAAAGTGAGTTCAGCTGTGGCTTCAGGAGGATTTCTGTGGGAGTGGACTCTAAGCTTGGCCAGGAAGAAAGAGTATTCTCTTGGCTGTGTGGAGATGAAAGGCTGGGCATTCCAGAAGTAGAGCACAGCATTAGCAAACATGTAGAAGAGAGATGAAAGGACCTGTAGGTAGGAGAAAAATAAGCTCTACTTGGCTAAAGTGTATTTTCATGAAGACAGCTGTGAAAAATAAAGCTGGAATGGTAGTAAGGGACAGATAGCAAAGGCCTGCTGTGAAGGCCCTTCAAGTCTCTGTCCTCAGACCTTTCCCCCTCCCACCCAGATGAATGTCCTGTGTACACAGCACCTCTACCCTGCTTTGATGGCTTTTTCCTCCATGATAAAGATTCCAAACTCTCCACATGTGGGGACCATACCGGGGAATATGAACATAAGCACCTGGACATCAGAAGATTTCGAGCCTGGACTGGACAGAGCAGAGGACTCAGTTTTTCTGGAACAGTAATGGTTTCCAAACTTTATAAATCCGTGAAAGCTTTAGTTTAAACAAAATCTCATTTGGAATCCCAATAAGCAAATGGAGCTGTTCTTTTTAAAATGGGAATGGGAAACCAGAGGCCACTTACTCATCTTCCTCTCCCTGAAGGCAGCCTCTGAGTAGGAGGGCAAGTACTTCCCTGAAGCAAAGGATGTACAATGGAGTTGTAGGAAAATAAGAGATTTGAGTAAAATGGAGAAGGGCCTAGAATTGGAATTCCAAGTTACCTGTTTGGTTTTTCTTCTTTAGAGGAGAAGGTAGTCATTGAGAGTTCTTCAGGTAAGAGATAATGAAACCTGAGTTACAGAAGAGACAACAAGATGGAATGGAGAAAGGAATACATCACTCAGAAAGGACTCAGCAGAACTTAGCAAGTGATTGATGTAGAAGGCAAGGAAAATGAGAAGTCCTCAAAAGAAGGCAAGACTTCAAGCTGAGTGACTGAAGTCATTAGAGGAAGACAGTGACAGTCAAAGGCTTGAGGGAAAAGAAGCATTCAGTTTAGGACACATTGCACTGCATAGGCCAGGCACAGAGCTCAAGATGGCCAACCAAGAACCAGATGGGTGATGCTGGACTTTAGTAAACGTGGTCAGTGCTTCCGGTGGTGAATTCAGCTCAAAAAGCACAGAGGGTGATAAAGATGGCAGAATAGACAGTTCCCAGCATCACTCACCCCTACCTCCAATCAATTTACAAACTGATCAATTTTATTAAAAAGCAAAGACTGCCAACCTGGGACCACTGGAGCTTGGGGTAAGAGGAAAAGAGAACCACAGTGTTCATGAAAGTGGGAGAAGCACAGCAAAAGAAAGAAGGAAATGCTCTAATCATTTTGAGCCCCAACCACATTAGGGCTGGCCCAGAAGGGGCAGGAAGTATGTATAGCACATGGGGCAGGAGCCAATAAAAGCCACATCTGTGTCCTTTGTGTGTAGTTTCTTGGAGTCTGCAGGGGAGAAGAGGGCCTCGGAGCACAGCATATCAGACCCCAGGCCAGCAAGACCACTGCCAGGGTTCCAGTAGAACAACATGGTGAGGGCCACAGCCAACCAAAAAAAAGCCGCCCAGAGGCCAGCAAGTCATCACAAGGGACCCATGCACATCCCACCCAATGGGAAGTGTTTGGAGTGTGGGAGAGGCTGGCCCACTGGAGAACATTAGGGTAGAGTGTGGTTAGCTAATCTGCCTTGCCTTCCAATCAGCACAGACCCACTCAGTGGAGACTGGGCAGGGAGAGAGACCTGCAGAGGGCACATTTCACTAGAAAGACTCTGCCCTGGACCAGAAATAACATAGCCCAGGTGTATCTGACCTCACATGACCCAGAAGTAATTAAAAGGAAAACAAACTCTGAGATGCAGAAAAAGCCTTCCCAGAGAATCAACAGCAAAGCAGTAATTTAGCTCAACCACAGGGCTCAAATGTTGGTCCCCACAGAAACTTCCCCTAATTTTGAAATTAACCAAGGAGCAAGAAATTAGTTCCAGTGCCGAGCTTAAATGAAACACGCACACACACATACACACAGAGAGAGATCAGAGATAAAGCTTTGATGTTATTCAGTAAAGGTCTAACGCCATCAAAGAACACCTGTTAAACCTAGAAGAGGTTGTGGTCTCCTCACATGCCCAGGCAACAATGTAAAGACAGAAAGATAAAGAAAAAGCAGAAAATATCACACCATTAAAGGAAACAAACTAAACACCAGCAGTGGAACCAGAGGAATAGCAGAATTATGAAATATCTGACACAGAATTCAGAATAATACTCTTAAGGACATTCAGAGAGTCACAAGAAAATACAGATTAAAAAATTAAATGATATCTCTAAAACAATCCAGGAGCAGAATGAGAAACTTGACAAAAGAATTGAATCAATTTTTAAAAAGGATAGAAATCTAGAAACAAAGAATACATCATCTGAACTGAAAAACTCAATAGAAAGTTCCAACAGCAGACTTAATCAAAGAGAGAAAAGTGTCAGGGAGCTCAAAGATAGAACATATGAAATTATCAAATCAGAGGAGAAAAAAAGTAAGAAAAAATGAAACAGAAATACAGCAAATATGGGACTCCCTCAAGTGAAATAACCCCCACATAATTAGCATATCCAAAGGAAAAGAAAAAGGAAGAATGTAGAAAGCATGTCCAAGAAGATAATGGCTGTAAATTTTCAAAGCATGCAGAAAGATGATAGCATGCAGGTAAACAAAGCTCAGAGGTTGCCAATCAAATTCAATCCAAGGAGGAACGCCCCAAGGCACATCATAATCAAATTATTAAAACCCAAAGACAAAGAAAGGATATTGAAAGCAGTAAGAGAAAAGAAACACATAACATTCAATGCAGCCCCAATATGTTGCTTCAGCAGATTTCTCAGTAGAAACTCTACAAGCCAGAAGAAAATGGAATGAAGGAAAATGATTGTCAGCCAAGGATTCTCTATCCAGCAAAACTAACCTTCAAACGTGAAGGAGAAATAAAGTCTTTCCCAGACAAAGAAGAGCTAAGAAATTCACCAACACCAGACTTGACTTTCAATAAATGCTAAAGTGGATTCTTAAATATGAAAGAAGATGACACTAAGGAGCAGCAAGAGATCATTTGAAGGTACAAACCTGTTTAGTAAAATAAGTTCACAGGCAAGCTCAGAATACACCAGTGTTGTAAGGATGGTGAATAAACCACTTACATCCTTAGCATGAAGACTGAAAAACAAACCAACAAGACAACAACAAATACACCAACCATATAAGAGGCAATATTAAAAGATGTAACTTGAAACAACAATATGTCAAAAGTGGGGGGAATGACACCAAAGTGTAGACTTTGCTTTGGTTCATTCATTCTTCCTATATAGTAAAGTTAAGCTGTTATCAGTCTAAAGGAATCTGTTATAACTATAACATGTTTTTTATAAGCCTCATAGTCACCATAACAAGAACCACCAATATTCTACAAAAACTCACTTCACCTATAAAGGCACACACTGTCTGAAAGTGAAGTGATGGAAAAGATATTTCATACAAATGGAAACTAGAAAGAGCAGGAATAGCTACACTTATATTAGATAAAATAGACTTTAAGCCAAGGAAAGTAAAGAAAGATAAGAAAAGTCATTATGTAATGATAAAGGGATCAATTTGACCAGAGGATATAACACTTCAAAATATATATGCACCTAACTCTAGAGCACCCAGTTATATAAAGCAATTACTATTACACCTAGTGGGAGAAATAGACTCCAATACAATATTTGGGGACTTTAACACCCCTATTTCAGCAAGGGACAGATCATTCAGACAGAAAATTAACCAGGAAATGTCAGAATTAATCTCTACTCTAGGCCAATTGAACCTAACAGATATATATATATATATATATAATATTTCATCCAACAACTGCAAAACACACATTCTTCTCAGCAGCATATGGAACATTCTCTAAAAATGACCATATGTTCGGTCACAAAACCAGCCTCAACAAATTTTAAAAAATTGAAATCATATCAACTACCTTGCTCAACCACAATGAAATAAAATTAGAAGTTAACAACAAAAGGGACAGTAGAAACTAAACAAATACATGGAAATTAAACAACATGCTCCTAAACAATGAGTAAGTCAAAGAGGAAATCAAAAAGGATATTTGGATGAACTTAAAGAAAATTACATTAAGTGAAATAAGTCAGGCACAGAAAGAGAAATACCACATCCTCATTCATAAGGGGGAATTTAAAAATAAGCAAATTTTTTTAAAAAGGAAAGAAAGATACAACAATAACAATAATTTGTTCAATTTTCAAAAAAAGAGAATAGACCTGAGGCCACTATAAGTGGGAAATGGGAGTAGGGAAATTAGCGAGAAATTGGTAAAAGCCCATAAAAAAGGATTACATTGTGTAATGTTGAATATGCTAACTACCCTGATTTGAGCATCATATACTGCACATAGGTAGTGATATTCAACACTGTATCCCACAGATATGTGCAATCAATGATGTTTCAACTAGAAAAAAAAAGGAAATTAAAAAATTCCAGGATACAAATGAAAATGAAAACACATCATTACTGGAACCTACCTATGTGCTACAGCAAAAGCAGTTCTAAGAGGGAAGTCTACAGTAATTAATGCCCATGTCAAAAAAGAAGAAGGACTTCAAACAACCTAACATTACACCTCAAGGAACTAGAAAAACAAGAACAAACCAAACCCAAAATTAATACAAGGAGAGAAATAACAAAGATCAGAGAAAAAATAAATGAATTAGAGATTTTTTAAAAAAATACAAAAGATTGGTGAAACGAAGATTTTTTCAAAAAGATAATGAAAATTGGTAAACAATTACCTAGATTAAAGAAGAAAAAAAGAGGAGACTCAAATAAATAAAATTGTAAATGAAAAAGACATTACAACTGATACAACAGAAATACAAAGGATCATAAAAGAGTGCTACAAACAACTATATACAAACAAATTGGAAAACATAGAAAAAATGATAAATTCTTGGACAAATACAACTTTCTAAGGTTGAATCATGAAGAACTAGAAAACCTAAACAGACCAATAGCAAGCAATGAGATTGAAGCCGTAATAAAAAGTCTCGCAACAAAGAACACCCCTGGTTCAGATGGCTTCGCTGCTGAATTCTACCAAACATCTAAAGAAGAACACCAATTCTTGTCAAACTCTTCAAAAAATTGAAGAGAAGGAATAAACTCTTCCTACAAGGCCCACATTAACTTCATATCAAAACCAGAAAAAGATACAACAAAGAAAGAAAACTACAGACCAATATCCCTAATGAACACAGATGAGAAGATCCTCAACAGAATCCTAGCAAACCGAATCCAACAGCACACGAAAAAGATCATTCACCAGGATCAAGTGGGACTCATGCCCGGAATGCAAAGATGTTTCACCATATAAAAATCAATAAATATGATACATCATATCCACAGAATGAATGAAAAAAAAAGACCATTTCAATAGATGCAGAAAAGGCATTTGATAAAAGCCAATACCACTTCATGATAAAAAAAAATACTCAATGAACTAGGTATAGAAGGAACATACCCTAACATGATAAAGGCCATACATGACACACCCACAGCTAATATTACACTCAATGGACAAAGCTGGAGGCTTTTACCCTAAGATCTGGAACAAGGCAAGGATGCTCACTTTCCCCAATCTTATTCAACACTGTTCTAGAAGGTCTAGCCAGTGCAATAAGGCAAGAGAAAGCAATAAAAGGCATCCAAATCTGAAAAGAAGCCAAACTATCCCTATTTGCAGATGACATGATCCTATACTTAGAAAGCCCTAAAGATTCCACTGAAAAATTACTAGAACTATTAAATGAATTCAGTATAGAGGCAGTACACATATGCCAATAACAAAATAGTGGAAGAAGAAATAAAGTAATTCTGTTCACAATAGTCACCAAAAAATGAAATACCTATGAGTAAATTTAAACACAGAGGTGAAAGACCTCTACAATGAAAACTATAAAACATTGGTGAAAGAAATTGAAGAAGACACAAATAAATGGAAAGACATTTCATGTTCCTGGGTTGGAAGAATTATCATCAAAATGTCCATATTACCCAAAGCCATCTACCCATTCAATGCAATTCCTATCAAAATATCAATGAAATTCTTCACAGAAGTAGAAGAAATGTGTGGAACCACAAAAACTCCATATAGCTAAAACAATTTTTAACAAAAATAGCAAAGTTGGAGGTACCATGCTTCCTGACTTCAAAATATACCATAAAGCTATAGTAACCAAAACAGCATGGTACTGGCATAAAAAAAGACAAATAGACCAATAGAACAGAATAAAGAGCCCGAAAATAAACCCACACACTTACAGCCAACTGATTTTTGACAAAAGTGCCAAGGACATAGAGAGAGAAAAAGACAGCCTCTTCAATAAATAGTCTTAGGAAAACAGGATATCCACATGCAGAAGATTGAAAGTAGACCTCTATCTCCTGCCATACACAAAAATCAACTCAGAATGGATTAAAGACCTAAATTTAAGACCCAAAATTATGAAATTACTAGAAGAATACCTAGGGAGAATGCTACAAATGGAAATGGGCAGCACTATATTGAATGAGAGGACAAAGGTACAGGCGACTAAAGCAAAAATACACAAATGAGACTAAATCAAAGTGAAAAGCTTCTGCATAGCAAGGCACACTATCAACAAAGTGAAGAGACAACCTACAGAATGTGAGAAAGTGTTTGCAAACTACACATGAAATAAGAGGCTATTACCCAGTACATTTAAGGAACTCAAACATTTTTCTTTCTTTTTTTCTTATTATACATACATGTACATATTATACAACAATGTTGATTTTCAATAATTGTGTGGAGTGTGTGGTGGTTAAATCAGTATAGTTAGCTTATTCTTCATTACAATATGCGATCATTCTTTCTGCCAGTTGACCAATTCCTCATTAGCCCCCTTTCCTCTCCCCCTCCCCTCCCCTTTTCCACCTCTAGTTTTCTAAAAGTTCAACATATTACTCTGATTGTTGTTTCTTTCTTTTTTTCTCTCTGTCTCTCTTTCTCGTCCATTTGTTTATTTATGGATTCAGCTCCCAGTTATGATTGAGAACATGCAGTATTTCTCTTTCTGTACCTGGGTTGTTTCACTTAGAATAATTTTCTCCAGGCTTATCCATGTTGCTGCAAATGGTAGAATTTCATTCTTTTTTATATCTGAGTAGTATTCCATTGTGTATATATACCACAGTTTCTTTTACAGTCATCCATTGATGGACATTTATTTTGGTTCCATCACCTAGCAATTGTAAATAGAGCTGCAATAAACATGGGAGTGCAGGCATCCCTTTGACCTGATGTTTTCCAATCCTCTGGATATATCTCCATACTGTTCTCCATTATGACTGTACTAATTTACAGTCCCACCAAGAGTGCAGGAGGGTTCCCCTCTCTCCACATCCTCTCAGCATTTGTTATTCTCTGTCTTTTTTATAACAGCCAGTCTGATTGGGGTGAAGTGATATCTCAGAGTGACTTTGATTTACATTTCCCTGATGATTAGTGATGTTGAGCATTTTTTTCATATACCTATTGGCCATTTGTATGTCTTCCTTTGAGAAATGTCTATTCAGCTCCTTTGATTATTTTTAATTGGATTTTGTGGGTTTTTGCTGGAAAGTTGTCTGAGCTCTTTGTATATTCTGGATATTAATCCCTTGTTGGATGCACAGTTTGCAAATATTTTCTCCCATTCTGTAGGATGTCTTTTCACTTTATTGAGTGTTTCCTTTGCTGGGCAGAAGCTTTTTAGTTTGATATAATCCCATTTGTTTATTTTTTTCTTTTGTTGCCTGTGCTTTTGGGGTGTTATTCATAAGTCATGGCCCAGTCCTAAATTCTGGAGTGCTTTACCTACATATTATCTGGGCAGTTTAAAGTTTCTTATATTTAGGTCTACAATCCATTTTCAGTTTATTTTGGTATATGGTGAAAGATACAGATCAAGTTTCATTCTTCTACAAATGGATATCCAGTTTTCCCAGCACCATTTATTGTAGAGGCAGTCTTTTCCCCAATGTATGTTCTTGGTGCCTTTGTCAAAGATCAGATGGCTGTAAATACGTGGGTTGATTTCTGAGTTCTCTATTCTGTGCCATTGGTCCACATGTCTGTTTAAAGCCATATACAATAAACCCACTGCCAATATCATCCTGAATGGGGAAAAGCTGAAAGCTTTCCTCTTAAGATCAGGAACAAGACAAAGATGCTAGCTCTCTCCACTCCTATTTAACATAGTATTGGAAGTACTTGCCAGAGCAATTAGACAAGAGAAAGAAATAAGTGGCATCCAAATAGGTAAAGAGGAAATCAAATTGTGTCTGTTCACAGATGAGATGATTCTTTATATAGAAAACCCAAGAGACTCTACCAAAAAACTCTTAGAGCTGATAAATGAATTCAGTAAGGTTGTAGGATACAAAATCAACACACAAAAATCAGTAGCATTTCTTTTCTCCAATAGTGAACATGCCGAAAGAGAAATCAAGAAAGCCTGCCCATTTACAATAGCCACCAAAAAAATAAAATACTTAGGAATTGAGTTAACCAAGGATGTGAAAAATCTCTATAATGAGAACTACAAACCACTGCTGAGAGAAATTAGAGAGGATACAAGAAGATGGAAAGATATCCCATGCTCTTGGATTGGAAGAATTAATATAGTGAAAATGTCCATACTACCCAAAGTGATATAAAAATTCAATACAATCCCCATCAAAATTCCAAAGACATTTTTCTCAGAAATGGAAAGAACTATCCAGACATTTATATGGAACAATAAAAGACCACGCATAGCCAAAGCAATGCTCAGCAAAAAAAATAAAGCTGGAGGCATAACACTACCCAACTTTAAGCTATACTACAAAGATATAATAACCAAAAGAGTATGGTACTGGCATAAAAACAGACACACTGACCAATGGAATAGAATAGAGAATCCAGAAATCAACCCACACACTTACTGCCATCTGATCTTTGACAAAGGCACCAAGCCTATTCACTGGGGAAGGGACTGCCTCTTCAGCAAATGGTGCTGGGATAACTGGATATCCATATGCAGGAGAATGAAACTAGATCCATACCTCTCACCGTATACTAAAATCAACTCAAAATGGATTAAGGAATTAAATATACACCCTGAAACAATAAAACTTCTTAAAGAAAACATAGGAGAAACACTTCAGGAAGTAGGACTGGACACAAACTTCATGAATACGACCCCAAAAGCACGGGCAACCAAAGGAAAAATAAACAAATGGGATTATATCAAACTAAAAAGCTTCTGCACAGCAAAAGAAACAATTAACAGAGTTAAAAGACAACCAACAGAGTGGGAGAAAATATTTGCAAAATATACATCTGACAAAGGATTAATATCCAGAATATATAAGGAACTCAAACAACTTTACATGAGAAAAACAAGCAACCCAATTAAAAAATGGGCAAAAGAGCTAAGTAGGCTTTTCTCTAAGGACGATATACAAATGGCCAACAGACATATGAAAAAATGCTCAGCATCACTCAGCATCCGGGAAATGCAAATCAAAAGGACTTCACTTTTATTCGCTCTGTAATGGTAATTTAGCTGGGTATAAAATTCCAACCTAGAAATTAATGTCACTCGGCACTTGGATAATGTTACTCTGTTTTCTTGCCAAACCCATTCTACCTTGCGTAAAATCTACCCTTTGTCTAATTTTTGTTCCTTCAAAGGCAATATTTTTCCTTCTGATAGCTTTTAATATTATTTACCTTTCCTTGACATTTTCAATTTTCACTACTGTGACTAGAGATTGGTACATTTTTATTGATTCTACTTGATAGTGTGTTTTATAAACTTGAGAACTCTTGTTTCTCTTCCTTGGTTATTATCTTCTCCGTCATTCACATGTGAGGTTAAGTTTCTTTTCTCTTATTTTCTCATTGTTTTCATTTTCACTTTCCCTCTGTGATAACCCCTCCAAATGTAACAGTTTTATGGTAGTTTCCATGCAGTCCTCCACAGTCCTATACTTAAACATGATCTTACAACAGCAGTTCAGGACTTCTACCCAAAATGACATTGTACAGATCTCACATCCACTAGTCAAAACTCTAGACAGATTATTTCAGTAATTAGGCCAGATTAGAAAGAAGTGCTGCTCAAAAGGCCTGGAAGGTCATGAAATAAAAACAGTTTAGCATGTGCATAGCATGATGTAAGGTGATTTCCTCCCATTCAAAAGTACCCATAATTTTCATGTTACCGCATTCTTTATATGTACAGAGATTACAATCTATGAACTCATATGTACACCAAGTGTTTTGTTTCAATGTACAAGTTTAAAATATTCAGTTTAAAGTTAAAATATTACACTGGAAAACATTAGTTTACATCACAAGAATAAATCAGGAGCAAAAGCCTTTCAACTTTCACTTCAATGCAAAAAGTAAAGATGTCATGAACACCAGGTAAATGGCTCATCCTGGTGAAATAAGAGTAGGTGCTAATATTATCAATATTAACAAAAGTTGTAATGTTTCCCTTTTCACTTCTGACTTTTGTTATTCTGGTTCTTTTGTTGTTGTTGCTGTTGTTTGTTTGTTTGTTTTTTGTTAACCTAGCTAACAGTTTGTATATTTTATATTTTATTTATCTTCTCAAAAAACTCACTTTTTGTTTCATTGATCTTTTGTATCATTTTGGGGGTCTCTTTCATTTAGTTCTGCTCTGATCTTAATCATTTCTTTCCATCTACTACTTTTAGAATTGGATTTTTGTTGTTTTTCTAATTCTTTGACATGTAGTGTTAGGTCGTTTATTAGAAGCTTTTCTATTCTTTTGATGTACATGTTTATTGCAACAAACTTCCCTCTTATTACTACTTTTGCAGTATCCCACAGGTTTTGGTTTGATGTGTCTTTATTTTTGTTAGTTTCAAGGATTTTTTTTGATTTCCTGTTTAATTTCTTCTTGGACCCATAGGTCTTTCAGGAGTCTGGTATTTAGTTTCCATGCACTTGACTAGTTTTCAGAGTTTCACTTTTTATTGATTTCTAGTTTTCACCCATTGTGCTCTGAAAAGATATTTGGAATGATTTTGATTTTTTTTAAAATTTTTTGATACTTGAATTGTGACCTAACATGGGGTCTATACTGGAAAATGTACAATGTGCAGATGAGAAGAATGTGTATTCTGTAGTTGTTGGATGAAATGTTCTGTAGATATCTTCCAGGTCCAATTGGTCTAAGGTATAGTTTAAATCCTGTGTTTCTTTGTTGCTTTGTTGCCCAGAAGACCTGTCCAGTGCTGAGAGAGGGGTGTTCAGGTCACTCACAATTATCATCTTTGGGTCAATCTCTTTGGTTAGGCCTAAGAGCATTTGCTTTATATACCTGGGTGCTCCCATGTTGAAAGCATACATGTTTATGATTGTTATGTCTTCTAACTGAATAGATCCCTTTATCATTACATAATCACCTTTGTTGTCTCTTTACATGGTTTTTGGTTTAAAGTCTATTTTATCTGATATAAGAATAACTACTCCTGCTCATTTTTGGTTTCTATTTGCATGGTATATCTTTTTCTATCCCTTCACATTATAGATTACTATAAGCAACTGTATACCAGCAAATATGAAAACCTGAAGGAAATGGATAAATTTCTGGACATATACAAACTACCAAGATTGAACCAAGAAGAAACAGAAAACCTGAACAGACCAATACCAAACAATAAGATTGAAGCAGTAATCAGTAGTCTTCCAAAAAGAAACGGCCAGGATCAGATGGCTTTACTGCTGAATTCTATCAAACCTTTAAAGAGGAATTAATACCAATTCTCTTCAAGCTACTCCAAAAATTGAAACAGAAGCCATTCTCCCAAACTCATTCTATGAAGCCAGCATCACCCTGATACCAAAACCAGACAAAGACACAACAAAAAATAAAAGTTATAATCCAATATCTTTGATGAACATAGATGCAAAACTCCTCAACAAAATGTTAGCAATCAGAATACAGCAACACATCAAAAAATTATACACTGTGATCAAATGGGATTTATCCCGGGGATGTAAGGGTGGTTCAACATACACAAGTCAATAAATATGATACACCACATCAGGAAATCAAGGACAAAATCCGCATGACTATCTCAATAGATGCAGAAAAGGCATTAACAAAATTCAAACTCCCTTCATGATAACGACTCTCAGCAAATTAGGTATAGAAGAAAATTATCTCCATACAATAAAAGCCATATATGACAAACCAATTGCCAATATCATCCTGCACAGGGAAAAGCTTTTCCCATATGAACAGGAACAAGACAAGGATGCCCACTCTCACCACTCCTCTTTACCAAAGTACTGAAGACATACATTGCTCTTAGAAGAATTAACATTGTGAAAATGTCCATTCTACTCAAAGCAATCTACAGATTCAATGCAATCGCCATTGAAATACCAATGACATTCTTTGCAGAAATAGAAAAGCAATCCTAACATTCATATGGAACAACATAAGACCCTGAATAGCCAAAGCAATCTTGAGAAAAGAAAAGAAAAAAAGCCAGACTCATGACACTTCCCAACTTCAAATTATATTACAAAGCTATTGTAACCAAAACAGTATGATACTGGCATAAAAACAGACACTCAGATCAGGGGAACAGAGTAGAAAACCCAGGCCAACTGACCTTTGACAAAGGCAACAAGAACATGCATTGGGGAAAAGACTGCCTCTTCAATAAATGGTGCTGGGAAAATGGACATTCATATGCAGAAAAATGAAACTGGACCTGTACCTCTCACTGTATACCAAAATCAACTCAAAATGGATTAAAAACTTAAATATAAGACCTGAAAATATAAAATTACTAAAGGAAAATATAGGGGAAACACTCCAGGAGGTAGGACCAGGCAAAGACTTTATGAATAAGACCTCAAAAGCACAAGCAACAAAAGAAAAACAAACAGATGGAATTATATTAAACTAAAAAGCTTCTGCACAGAAAGGAATCAACAGAGCAAGAAGACAACCTATGAAATGAGAAAAAATATTTGCAAACTATACATCCAACAAAGGATTAATATACAGAATATATAAAGAACTCAAACAATTATACAGTAAATAAATAATAATAATAATAATAATATTCCAATTAAAAAATGATCAAAGGAGATGAATAGACATTTTTCAAAGGAATACATACAAATGGCAAATAGGTAAATGAAAAAATGCTCTGTATCACTAATCATCAAGAAATGCAAATCAAGACTACATTGAGATATCATCTCACCCAGTTAGACTGGCCATTATTCAAAAGATCAAAAATAAAAAATGCTGGTGAGGATGCAGGGAAAGGAGAGCCCTTCTACACTGATGGTGGGACTGGAAAATATGTAAAATAGTATGGCATTTATGGAAAATAGTATGGAGTTTTCTCAAACAACTACGGATAGAACAACCATATGATCCAGCAATCCCACCACCGGGTATGTATCCAAAGGAATAGAAATCATCATGTTTAAGGGATACCTGCACTCCCATGTTCATGGCAGCACTATCTATGATAGCCAAGATAAGGAATCAATTTAAATGCCCATCAACAGATGACTGGATAAGGAAAATATGGTATATGTACACCATGGAATACTAGTCAGCCATAAAAAAAGAATGAGATTCTGCCATTTGCAGCAAGATGGATGAGCCTAGAGAAAATTACCTTAAGTGAAATAAGCCAGACACAGAATGAGAAATACTACATGTTCTCACTCATAACTGGGTCCCAAAAGGGAAGGAAAGAAAGAAGGAAGGAAGAAAGGAAGGGAGGGAAAGAAGGAGGGAGGGCAGGAGGGAAGGAGAGAAGAAAGAAAGAAGGAAAAGAAAGAGAGAAAGGGAAAGGAGGAGGGAGGGAAGGAGGGAAGGAGGGAGGGAGAGAAGAAAGAAAGAAGGAAAAGAAAGAGAGAAAGGACCACAATATTATGTTGAACTTTCAGGAGAGAACAAAGCTAAGGATACTAGAGGGGGAAGGGAGAAAGGGGGGGTGGGGAGTGATAGGTTGGGTGAAGGACATGGGGAAATGTTGCAATTTGTAAGGATGAATATACTAATAAAAACAATTTTAAAAAATAAAATTTTTTATTGAAACAAAAAAAAAGTTTAAAAAGCATTAAGTTCAGAATGTTGTTGATTACAACAGAAACTTCATATGTAAAAATAGTTTTCATATAGAAGGTAAGAGACTAGCATAGCTAATAGACTATTGCTATTGTTTTCCGGATCAATGGACTTTATCAGAAACTTGTTCATATTGTAATACTTTTTTAAGTTTATTTCTTCCCCACAAACTGGTGATGATTTGCCCTTCCTGTTAATGTGATGATTTAAAAAAACATGTTTTATCCTTCTTTTTCTTTTTCTTTCTTTCTTAAGTGCAAATCTATCTTGACAAAAGTATTTTTAATTACTCAAGTGTACCTGACGCTTCTCGAACACCACTGAAAGCTTTCTCAGCTTCATCTCTCATGTCAGCCGCTGCTCCAGCAAGCAGGCTTTGATCCAGCAGGCTTTGATCGCCCACAGTCCCTTCCCCCCACCTGTCTCACTCACATATCTGTAATCTGCAAGTGCAGGGGATTTAACAACGTGTGAGGCCCCCCTTGACCGATGGGGAGAGGAGCTGATAAATAGACGCTTCTCCTTTCTTCCCTCAGGTGGATGGTTATTACACATATTTTCCCCCACAGGATTAAGCAACCAGTCATGCTTAACAATGGCCATTACATTGGCATCATTGTATTGGCTTCCCTTCTTCCTCGTTTATTTTCTTCCTCACTCCCTTTTGCTCCTCGGACGATATTCCCAAATAAACCACCTGCCTTCAAGTTTTTTATCTAAGTTCTGTTTTCAGGGAAGCTTAAGATAAAGATACTTTTCTAGAATCTAACCACTGAGTACACGAATAGACAGTTGATTAGAAAGCTATAACCCATTTAATGAGTCCATCTCTTTCAAATTACATACTTAATTTATGCCTATTTTTGTATTGGAAGTAAAGAGTCACATCATTTCTAATCTGATGTCTTTCTGCACTGTATTGGACATTAAATGCTTTACATAGAGTACTTTAAATCCAATAAACTAATCTGGCTTAATTCAAAGCAACTATACATTCTGCTAGTCTCAAGCACCAGAACAAATGCCCAGAAAGGCTTTTCAAGGGAAAACAAACAAAGATCCACAGATGAATTTATTAAAATAGTAGGTTCTAGAAGGATTTGGGAATACAAATATGAAATAGGAGCCTTCTCTTTCCTCATTGAGCTCATAGTATGGTAAGAGAGACAGATAACAGACTCGTGTAGATACGTAAACACACATATATAAATGATGTATTAAATAGTTACTTATAGGATATATAAAACATAATTTTATTCTATAGAGAATGAATATGGAAATAAGCGGTGCTTAGGTTCACTCCCCTGCCTAAACAAGATCTTATCTGAATAATTTTAAATGCATAATATTGGATACATTATTTTATTTCTCTGAGTCCTGGTTTTCTGAACTGTTAAATTGAAGCAGTTATAACTACTGTGCAAAGTTTCTGTGAAGACTCAAAAAAGTAAGTCAAAAGTTTCTGGCATTTATTATATGGTAACTACTAATGTTGCTCTTTGTTGTATGATTTTCATTGTTATCATTAATAATAAATTTCATTTGCTATCATTAAAGTAAATTATCATGATCATTAGTTTAGCAAATGATTGAATACCTACCCACTGCTAGGCACTATGATAACCAATGCAACATAAGCAAAAAAGTAAAAATGTTGACAAGAAATGAAGTTAGGTTGTTTGGTCGAGAGAGAAGTGGGGAAGGCTAGATGGAGGCTTTGAACAGGCTTTGTATATAAAGGTGGAGAGAAGGCAACAGCCCTAATACGTATTCACAGCATAGGTGGGCTCATTAGTGTTTCAGGTCCTCATGGACACAGTACACAGCATGGAAGAACTTGGAATTCTCATTTGAGGTTATGACTTCCAGAGCCTGTCAGCTGCAGAAGAGGAGCACCTCATATCACCCTGGAATCCATGACAATGACACCTTGTTGCTTTACTGGCTTCTGCCGTCCAGAAAGTGTTGAGGTATAATTCACTCTAGCAGAGCTATTTAGCTGTCTTTCCTGTCTGTTGTCTGTGTTTTGTCCTTACGTACATTCAATTAAGATTGATATCTGTACTAGGAGAATCTGAGTTCTCACCAAGCCCCAAAGAGAAATCACTCATTGGGAAGCAAAGTGCTCTGGCTTTATTATGTTCTGAGGGCAAACAGCAGCTGAATGATGAATTGCATACTCTGTTTTTTTGTTGTTGTAGTTAGATATATTCCAAATGATAGTTAAGATAAGACTCAGCTGAAATATATCAGTAACCAATGCAAACAGACTACGTATTTTATTAATGAACGGAAGTCCTTACATTCTTTTCCATTTTATTTTGTTCATAGCTATTGTCTTTAAGAACAAGGAAAATGTACTCTTATTTAGACTCATTTGAATTAACAAGATTTATTTCCTTCTCGATAAATTATGTTGAATTAATCTTTCTGGGCAGCGCTGAGAATCAAATATTGGATGAGCTACTTAATCATCAGCCCTGTCAGAGACCAAATCCTCCACAGACTTCCTAATGGAAAACTGCGAGAGCAATGAGAACACTGACAGAAGAGATAAACTGCCTCCTGAAACACTTGAGAAATGCCTTTCTTGGGCTGTGTTTCAGATTTTGCACACACATCTATAAAGACAAAAGCCTGGGATCTGTCATTATAAACTAGGATGGCAGTCACAGTTACAAATTCAGGTCTGGGGAGGCCTGAAGCTTATGCAATTGGGGGGGAGGGGCATTTTGAAGAAAAAAATTTTTACTTATAGGTCGTAAATTAGGTGCAAAATTCAATACAGAATTAGACTTTAAGAAAATCCTAATAATTGAAAAATGTTAAAGGTGACAAAGACTACAAACATTACCAAAGTTTACAAAAATAGAGTACTATGTTTACTAAGTAACTGCCTGTTTCACTTCTATAATACTTTTGCTGGAGCTCAGAAAACAATACCCTAAATGAAGGCCTCAAAATCAGCCTCAGAAGAAAGTCTCTCTCTGACCTTTTCTTGCCCTCCTGTCTTTCACTAACCCTCATTCTCCCCCAGGGCAAGCCCTGGAATATTGAATCCCTCTTCCCAAAGGCTGGTCATAGAAGCCAGAACCCCTTTTTTCCAAAGCCAGCCATAAAAACCTAACATTACCCTAACTTTCCTGCCCCTTTCTGTGTAAAAACTGGCCATTAACACGTTCTCTGACCTACCTTGTTTGATTGTAGGTCCTAAGGCCCCATTCTAGAAAGAATCCTACTCCATACCTGGAAGGAAGGGATGCTGAGTAGAAATGTCAAGAAGAATCTGAACAGGCAGGCCTTGCTGGGTTTCCCCTCTCAGTCGACTATTATGAGATAGTACCCTTTTTGTCCAATCATATTTCTACACAGCTGTCCCTGCTTCATCAAACTTAAACATAAAAATGGATCATTCATCCTGAGTCTTTGGGCGATTCAATCTGAAGTCTCCCATGTCACATAAAACTACCATTAAATAAATTTGTTATGCTTTTCTCTTGTTAACCTGTCTTTTGTTATAGGGATGTTGGCCATGATGAGTGGGGAAAGGTATCACAACTTTCCACCCCTACACTTTCTTCATATATTCTTTTTTCTTTTTTTTTTCTTTTCTTTTTCTTTTTCTTTTTCTTTGCTGCTTACTCTTTGATTGCCTCTTCATATGAATCATTCCTTGTAGAAAAATAGAATGAGCTCTTTTTCTAGCATGGCTGATCAAATATCATTTTATATTATGGTGGTTTGGAAAGCATCAATGAGAACTGACTCCTTTGCTTACAATGTGATATGTCTGCTGATTGGAAGAACATCCCACAAACTGGATTCTAGCACCTTCTAGTAAACTTTACCCACATAACTAGAAGGCCAGGCATAGCAGGGCACATTTGTATTGTGTTGTGATGTCTAGCCTTGCGTCTACATGTCACAATGCCTGGCATAGTAAGTGTTAGGAATATTCCTTGAAACCATTCAACACCAGGATGGTTAACAATTACTTTATTTAAAGAAGCAGGCTTTCACTTAAAAGAGCAATTACTGTCTCTCCAAACATGGATGACAAACACTGGTGTAGATCCCTCATACGGAAACTTGAGTCTCCTGTTCTCTCCTGAGTATATACATAATATAATTTTTGGCCTCAGCATTAGAATCCAGATCCTTTAACTTCTTTATTAATATTGTTGGCCTCTTCTGGATTTCTCCAAATTCTTCCTAAGTTGAGAAACTCAGCAATGTGTACAGAGCCCTCCTGAGCATAGCATCCCTGCTGTGTAAAAGAAGATTACCCTACAGTGTGCATCAATATTGGAGTGCACATTTCTGTCAGTTACAGTGGATATAATCATTGAAAGGATACTTAGACAGTATTTTTGTTAAAAAGCACACTCTTCAATTTAAAAAGGTAAAAAGGAAAGAAAAATGTGATCCTTAAAGCTAATGCAGCATTTTGCCTGTGAACTCAGCTGATAAAAATTCTTGAATGATTACCCCATATTAAGAATTAAGAATTTTAATTTTGGCAGGAGGTCTTGGGTTTTAAGGAAAACACGGTAGAAACCATTATTCTTCAAACTATCTTATAATTACATGGCTTACATCCTTTTCTTCCTTTACTCAAATTCTCCTGATGGTTGTAACTTTAAACTGTGCTATATTTGAACGCAGGGACAAATTTAGCAGAATTTCCTAACATCATTTCTTCTCCTAACAAGCTTAGTGAGAAATGAAAAGATGAAAGAAAAGACATTTCTTACTTGTGTACTTCTTCCAAGCAAAGCAAAAGAATAGACATAACAGATTCTGTGCATTCGTGAGCACCCTATTACCCCATTTTGCTAAGAATTAAATCAAAACAGCCATCTGTTCTACATAATATCTCTTATTTCTATATTAGCAAACTGCCCCAGCACTGGAAGAATTCTGTAGTGCCATAAAGAATCCCTCTGGCTTCAAATAGGCCATTGTATAGAGGTCAGGTCTGCATACTACCAAAAACAGCTAATGCAAAAGAAAGATGGGGGAAAAAATGAGTAACAGTTGATATTTTATTAATCAAAATGCTGAGGAAGTCTCTATTAAATTGAATTTCAGTGAAGTAAAGGGTAAGCATCATAGCCTTGTTATGAAACCTGCTGCTTGGTACCCTGTTATATGACTATGCTTCTCAATATTTTGTAACCTATATCTTCTCTTGATGAATATAAAAATATCCTCCCTTTTCCAGAGCTTCTGCTCCATTAAATACGTCCAGAGGCCTTGCTCTCATCTCTGTTGTGGAATCACTGAGAGACAGAGCAGAGTGTTCTTCCTATATATTCTCATCAACCAAGAAGTTTCCTGTAGCTTTTCTGATAAAGTTTACATTAAAAGAAAAATGACTTTTCAATTTAAATTTTTTTTATATTAATTGTGTACTTTCATACACCCCTGGGAAAGTATGACATATTTTTCTGGGGGAAGGCATATCTGTCCCCTCCCAACCCACAAGGAAGAATCATCTAAGGACTAATGATTCCAATTTTCTGCTTTAGTAAATAAGGTAGAAAGAATATAATTGAATTCCCATTTAGTGCCTAGGTTTTAATAGCACCTGAGCCTCTGAATGATAAGCTTAAATCTTCAGGATACAGCATTATAGCTACAGATTCACAAAACAAGCAAATTTGACTAGAAGGTGTACCGCAAAGCCTAGAAACTCTGCAAGGTACCCCTCCACTATTTTTTTCACATGGTCTCAATTACCATAAGCATTGTTCAGAATTTAAACTTAAGAATATTTAGAAGATGGCAAAATAGATGGTCCCCAGCATCACTGTCTCCCACAAATCAAACAATTTACAACTATAAAAAAGCAAGCTGGGGCCACTAGAGCTCAGGGGAAGAGGAGGAGAGACCTACAGAGTGCATGAAGGGGGAGAAATCTTGATGAGAGAAAGAAAAAAAACCCTCCAACCAATTCAAATCCCAGCTGTTTCCAGGGTGGAGCTGCTGAGCGCACGGAGCAGTAGCTGGCAAAAAGCTGCAGCTGTGCCTTTCAGATGAAGTTGCTTGGAGGTGGCGGGGGAGAAGAGGGCCTTGGTGGCCCCCAGGCCAGCAATACCACTAATAGAGTCCTCATGGGCCCACATAGGATGAGGAGCCACAACAACTGAAAAGAAAGGAGCCACTCAGAGGCCAGTGAGTCATCACAAAGGACCGGAGCATGGCCTGTCCCATGGAACGTGTTTAGAGCACAGATGGTAGGGGAGATGGGCCCACTGCGGTAACACTAGGACACAGCAAGGACAGCTGATCTCCACCCCAATCAGCACAGGACCACTCAGAGGAGACTGGTCAGGAATATAGAATTGCATGGGGTGCAGTTTGATAAAAAGACTCAGGCCCAGACCAATGTTTCTATACAACCCAGGTGCACAGGATTTCACTAGACCCAGAAGTACCTGTAAAGTCAACCATTAAAAACTGAGCTGCACAAAAAGCCTTCCCTAGGGAATCAGCAGCAAAGCAGCAATTTAGCTCAACCACAGAGCTCAAGTGCTGGTCCCCACAGGAAGTTCCCCCATTTTAGAAGTAAGCAAAGGACAGCAAATTAGTTCCAGCACAGAGTTTGAGTGGAGGGAACAACAAATAATCCAACACAGAACTGAAGGAAAAAACAAAGTACCCACCACCAGAGACTAAGTTTGATATTAACTAGTAACGGTGTCATTTCACCAAAGAACACCTATAACACCTAGAAGAACTGGAAGTCCCCTGGGCTACCAAACCAGAAAGAGGGGAGGGCCGGGGGCCTCAGCCATGCCACCCGACACCCACAATCAGTCCTGAGGGTGGGGGCCTCAGGCTCCAGCTATGCCCCCCAAACACAAGCAACCAACCCAGTGATGACCACTGAGCCACTGCAGGAGGCACCCTGGGCTCTCCTGAGCTGGGGTTGTGGGGGGCCTTGGGCGTCAGCCAGACCCCCCACACCTATAGCCAGCCCAGCGACAACCACTAAGCCACCACAGGAAGCACCCCAGGCTCTCTCAAGCCAGGGCAGTTGGGGGCTGAGGGCCTTGGCCACACACCCCCACAGCCGCAGCCAGCCCAGTGACAACCACCGAACCGCCACAGGAAGCACTCTGGGCCCTTGTGAGCTGGGGTGGTGGGGGGCCGAGGGCCTTAGCCACACCCCCCATACTCACAGTCAGTCCAGTGATGACTACCAAGTCACAGCAAGAAGGGCCCCGGATTCCCAAGCTGGGGAGGTGGGAAGTGAGGGCTTTTGCCACACACCCCTCACATCTGCACCCAGCCCAACAATGACCAAGCCACCACTGGAAGCCCCCAGTCTCCCCTGTGGGAATGTGGGGGGTGCCACAGGCCTCAATCCCGCCCCTCCTCCTTCCTCCTTCTTCCATCACATTTCTTTCCCCTTTCCCCTCTCCCTCTCCCTCCCAACTGCTCTGCAACACATCATAGAATGTAAAAAATGTATATATTAATAAAATAAAATTTTTTAGAAAAAGAATATGTAAGGTCAACTACCCAAGCAGCTTATCTTCAATGACTTTACCCAACAGCATCTTCTATCATTTATGAAGAAAGATACTAATTTCTTCTTTATTCATTGGTTTAGAGGCCTCCTGTGTTTGCAAATATGTGACCATTTCTTGGTATTTGTTCAAGTTATAAATATTAACTGCAATAATTCTTCTCACATGCTCCTGGAAATTAATCCCTCTTGCAATATGCATACTTTAGCACCCTTTTACTGCATGACCTCTGCTCTCACATCTAATACCATGGTAACACCCAGGCTAATACCCAGGCTAATACCATGCTAACACCCAGATTCCACCATCCAACTTTAAGAGATACTGAGTTCAGGAAACAAAAATAGAATGGGGCTGAAATGTCTTATTTTCATTTTACCTTTTCATGGTCCCTTTGGGTTTCACCTTGAGATTAATTAAGAGAGCACAGTAAAGTGAAATTGCCCCATTTCATCTAGATGGTATCCTCCTTCCCTTTTTTGTTGGCTCTTGAAATGCCAAGATTTCAGACAGATATTTAAACAATAATTAAAGGATCATAGTTTGTTAACAGCTTTCCTTGGCCATCCAGGATGCATTTCTCTCCTCAATTTCTTTGCTCATAAGTGCATAAAACTATGGATATGGTGTAAAGTTGCCAGAGAGGGAAATAGATTTCAGAAACAAAAATCATGTTCATGAGATGAGGAAGTACAATTAATTCTGGGTGGATAATAGAAGAGAGGTTTTGGAAAGAGAATAATGGTGGAAGACAAGATCCTGCACCCCACAAAAGGTTTGAAATCATTACAGAACAAGGAATGGTCGTGAATAAAACTGCTGTGCCTGCAGAGAAATCAGGAAACTGAGACTAATACACTTCCACAGCTACACACAGAGAAAAAAAGCAGCAATTGGGTCCCCCTGCATGTAAGGGCACATGGTGGTGAATCAGGGAGATGAAGTTAAAAATGCTCATCTCTTTGCTTCAGTATCATAGACCTCAGCTGTGACACCAAGTTGCTGCTATCAGATAGAAACTGATATTAAAAAAAACATAATAGACACAATAAAATCCAACAAATTCATTCAGGCCTGTTACTAGGAGGGGCATTGCAGTTGGTAAGACTGGAAACAGTAAAAGAGAAACTAACAAATGCAAATGAGGTGTGAGTATGCACTATTGGGGACCAACAGAGAATCTGGTACTACTCAGATCAGGATGTGACTTTTAAACAAGAAATGCTAAATGAGGCAGGAGGCAGGTTTCTGGCAAGGTTCCTTCACGGTCACACCATGCTTATTTCAGATTCTCCAAGCACGGTGCGCAGGCTGGTCTGCAGGTCACTATGGGTACTGTCCCAACTCACACATGTTTACTGAGAGACCACCATGCATCAGGCACCGTGCTGGACATGGGCAGAAGGGAAGCACAGGCCCTTAAACAAGTACTGACCATGTCCTGTGTTGAATGAAGCAACAGTGAGGCAGGGGAAGTAAAGTGGGGTGGGTAAACTCATTCTAGAAGGAGCAGGGGTAGCTTCACAGAGATGAGGTCTCTGAACTGGGTTTTGAGCATATCACATAGGGAACTTAGTTACAAACAACAGGAACTACATTTGTTTATTTTTAGCAACAAATAAACTTGTCAGAGCAAAATTCATAGATTTCCTGAGAATCCAGACAGCCAGGAAAAACACTCCAAATCTCACCATGGAACTGTTTCAGTGGAGAAACCACTGCCAACACGGCTGGACTCTAACCTAGCCACTTGGCCACAGAAGTTGGAAGACTGCTGCCTCCAGAAACTGGATGGACCTGCCATCTCCTGCCTAGAGTGGTTCCATGCTGCTGCCACTTTTGCACAGCTCTGGCTTCTGATTTCAAGTCTGGCGAAAATGCATTTGACTGGTGGGACCTGGGTCAGTGTGCAAGCAACATTAGAAAAGCCTGCTTTCTGGGGCCGGCCCCGTGGCTCACTCAGGAGAGTGCGGCGCTGGTAGCACCGAGGCTGCAGGTTCGGATCCTATATGGAGATGGCTGGTGCACTCACTGGCTGAGAGTGGTGCAGACCACACCGTGCCGAGGGTTGCGATCCCCTTACTGGTCAAAAAAAAAAAAAAGCCTGCTTTCTGCATTTGGGACTTAAGAAGTAGAGACTGCCTTTAGAATAGGAAGAGTATTTGACATTACTGGGCATCCAGAAAGAATGACAGAGGTCCACTTCAGAAGTCTAAAAAGGTACAAACAAAATAAATCAAGTAGGAATAGCATGTGTGGAGGCACTGAGAGTGAAAGAGCAGAGCCTTAGCACAGAGCTGAAAGGTCATTGCTTTCGATTTTTCAATCTTACATTAGGAGAGGAATTCAAGAAGCAGCAGCTCAGTTGTACATAGTTAAGAGATGAGACATTGTTATTACTATTCTTAGTACTACTATTCCCAAATGACAGGCTCATCATATCTTGAATGCTGCTGACACTTCAGCTGTTGCTAGTCAAAAGTTGCTGCTTTAGCATTGGGTACTGAGACCATGGGGTCAGCCACTGAGCCCTTCTGCCCCATCTCAGGATCTACCATATTTGGACCTATTAAAGCTAAGACTTTTAGAATTGTTAAGGAACATTCCCATATGCATCCTCAACTGAAGTTTGTCTGGAAATATTTCATATTCGAATATTTAAAATCAATTGCATATAATTCCATACTGTATGAATAAGGGGTTTTTATTGGCTAAGACAGCAGTCATATAAGTCATATGTGCATTATATAGTCACCTGCTATATAACACAAGCACCGTAGAAGCTGGCTGAATACAAATACCTTGTCACCATAAGCTACTCTTTCTTTACAGTAGCTGTCACAGTGGCTTGCATTTATGCTCACACATCTGTCAATCTGTCAATCATGAAACAAACAGAGGAGGTAAAATAGGGAAGAAAACCTGTTCCAATTGGTTTGGCTTTCTCACTGAAACTACAAAACTGACTTGGACAGAAGACTTTCAGTACTTTGATGACCAGTAAATCAACAACTTCACACAATGTCACACTTTCCTAACAACTCTGCATAGAAAGACAACACCTTAGGGATCAGTACAACTTATTAACTAGTCTGCACACTCTTGTCTGGTTTCTAACATTTTACAGCCAGCTTGTAGAATTACAAGTTACAAATCCTGCTTCATCAATAAGTTATTTCCATAGTGCTAGAAGCACAACTAAATCACTCTTCATAGCTTCTTGAAGATTTCATATTCACTTACCCAATGCAACAGAAATTCCTCACTATATTAGGCCAGGCATTCTCATCCTGTATTACTGCAATCAACTTTTTTCTGGGGTAACTTTTCCAAGTTTTCCATTTTAAGTGCCTTTTTAAATAAGTAAACAGACTATTCTAGCTCAGCTTGTAACTAAAAACTACCTAAAAACCCCTCTCTCGGGTTTTTCATCTTCTACCTCTATTTTTCTTCCTTTTCATCACTGTGATCAACTTTTAATTACTCCACCAGAGACAGATAGAAGTCTGGGAAGGAAGGTTCATTATATTCATAAGATCTTCTTTTGCTGTTTCCTAATAGGTCTCAAAGGAGCAATATCAGGCAGACCCATTTTTTAATGGATGACCAACTAGAATAAAATCAAGAAAGATGTGAATTATGCAAAGACAAATCAAACTGCACCAAAATATAAATATGATGCAGCTCTGACAAATCAGTCTCCAAACTTTCTACAAACAATTCTGCTGAGACCACACTTGGACAAGACTTGAAGAAAGTATAGGGTCATTTCAGAGAAAATGTTGAAAAAGAATCTGTTGTGTATTTACCAATGAGCATAATTTCGTGTTTAAAAAAGAAGAAATATAATAAACAATAAAAACAGCCTCACCCCACCCTGCCCTGGAATGATACCCATCTATTCACAAATAGGGATGGAAATTTGGGGGCAATTGCTAGGGCAATTTTCAGTTTACAGGGCATGTTCACAGAAATCATCCCATGTGAATCTTACATCAGGCAGAGAAGGTATTTCAGTGAGAAGGAAGTTCAGCTCAGCATTCTTCTCCCAAGGTCACACAGCTAATTAATGAAGGAGTGAAGCTTCTCGTCTTCAGGCTTCTCACTTCTGACTTCCAACCATTCTCTTTCCACTGCCTCTTAAACTGATGATGGCCATTACTCATTCCACAAAAGCTGAGCAGCTGACTGTGCCAGTCCTCCCAGAACTTGAGTCCTGGGCAACCCCTTCTCAGGGCCCCCACCTTTGGCACCAAGAGTTAGGAGAATGACACCAATTGTCCCATCACACCTCAAGTATGAGACAGGTCAGTCAAGCCCATGTTTTTAGTTATTACCTTCCATCTTAGTCCATTTTGTGCTGCTATAACAGACTGCCTGAGGCTGGGTAATTTATAGTAAACAGAAATTTATTGGCTCACAATTCTGGAGGCTGGAAAGTCCAAGATCAAGGCACCATCATCTTTCAAAGACCTTCTTGCTGTGTCATCACATGGCAGAAGATAGGAGGGTAAGAGAGCAAAAGAGTGAATCCACTCCCACATGCCCTTTTTATAGTGGCATTAATCTATTCATGGGGGCTTTGCTCTCTTGACCTAAACACATCCCCCTAGGCCGCACCTCCCAACACAATCCCATTGGGGATTAAGTTTCTAAGACATGAATTCTGAGGGACACATTCAAACCAAAGCACTTTCTTAGCCACCTTGCCCATGGAGAGTAAGTAGTCAGCAAGAATATGCCTCCAGCCAAGCTCAAAACTGTGCAATTTACAAAGGAAATGTCCTGCCTATCGCTACTCCAAGTCTGTCCCTCATACCAACTCTTCCTCCTCTACTTTCTGTAAAATCCTCTGTTTCAGTTGTCTTTATTTTACAAAGACTTTCTTCATTTTCTTTTGTTTGTTTGTTTATGTTTTTATTGGTTATGAATATTCATGAGATACAGAGCTGATTGTCACCCCACGAATGCAATTTTTTGTAATAGGCATACTGCCAGTATGAATCTGGCCTTCACGTCTTGGGCATGAGTGGTGACTTTCTTCATTTTCTGCTTGCCATGACCCAGTTATGACTTTTAGCAAAAGCAATATGTGTGTGCACAAAAACTTTTACCTACTTTAGCAGCAATTAAAGCCAGAGTCTATTATGAGCCTGGAAGAAAATTTAAATCTCCATTTACCATCCATCCTGTGCTAACAGCTTTCTCCATTTGCAACATAGTATCTTCAAAGAACACAAAAATGTCCCAGGCCTTGCCTAATTCATCATTTGTCTTGCTTAACAGACAGTCTCTAAGAAACCCAAAATTACTTATGTTATTTCTAGCTTCTTAAACCACCACTCCCTGCCTTGTCTTCATGTGCAGAACTTGGATAAAACACTCTGTGCCCTCATGAGACATATTTGAAACTGATCCCATGAAGACAAATTTTGTGCAAATTATCAGATTCTACACAGTGCCTAATATCATGTACTATATTTATAAGACACTAAATAAATACTTATTACATTGAATTGTAATTATGGAAAGAGTCAGGTGTAGACAGTAAGAAAAAATCCTTATTATAATTACTGATTCGGGAAAAATATAAACTAACTGTATATGAGCACAGAATAGAACTCATGATAAGATCTAGAGTGTAGCTGGGTAAACTAAAATGTCTCAAATATCTCTTATTATTGAGTTGCCTAATTTGTATTTAAAGAACAGTTTCTACAAAAGTGAAACAAATAGTTATGAAACTCATCAAAATTACCACATAAGTTATATCCCTGTGTCATTCAAACACCGGACAACCTCATGGGTTAGTTCTATTATTCCTAAATTACTTGGAGAAGCTGAGGCTCATGGCACCTAAGTAGCCACATGGATGCCCTTGAGAAGGGCACTTTTTGAAGATGGTGGCTGAAGGTAGAGAGATGACAAACAGGGCAGATAAACATTCCAGGTGTCACGAACAGCCCGTTAAGCATAAGTGGAAGCAGAGTTGAGAGCAGACCCAGCTGGCCCAGGACCTTGAAATCCTCCTTTGTCTCCAGAAGCTGTCCAGCTTCAAGGCACCATCTGTAGTTCTTTCTTTGAATGACAGATTTAGGACTATCTTACCTCTGGTGAAATATAATAGGCATCTGCTTGTAACATTTTATAAAGTAAATATAGAAAATGCTCCTTTACAATACTTTTTCCACTGACCCAAGTTTGAAAATTACCCCATTATACACTGAATCAATGCATACTAAGTTTGTGTCTTGTCTCTTGCTACAAAAGAGCTGTGTAACTTTACTGAGACTCATCTACAAAATGTAGATAACACCTGCTCCATATGGTCATTGTGAGGATGAAGCATGGTAATGTGTGGAGGCAACGAGTATGTTCCTGGCACAAAACAGGCAGTGCTGGGGGCTGGTATCAGTGAATTTCAGTGTGCTTTGCTATTATCACCTATTCTTGACATACTTCCTCCTCCTGACTTTTCATAGCTCTGCTATTGTCTTTGACAACAGGAAATCACTAGTGTCTCCAATTCCAGGCAATTCAGCCTAAAAAAGAGAAGGAAGCCAGCAACTGGAGACCTTATGTAATAACTTTTAATAATCTTGTTTTTAAAGCAGTAACTAGAAGTCTAAATTCTACCAGCTATTTTAAAAAGTTGTAAAGAGTTTTCTATTTCCTTCCAGAATTGTGCTAATGCCTAAAAAACACATTAAAAATTCTGTACAGATGACTGTGTTGGAGTAAATGGCTTCAATGTTTAATACTTCCCTCCTGTGCATTGGGGAAGCACTGGCACCAAGGGCAAATCCAGACCCTTTTCTAGGCAGACATCTGCTCCCCACGGCTTATTTTAAACCATAATCTACTTTCTCTAAGGGGGGAGATGTTCCTATAACATTAAGCTGAGATGTAAACAGAGTTTGGTGCCCCCAGTTATTTTGTGTGGGGACTTAATAGCTGGGATAATTTCAACTCCTGGAACATGTGCTGGGAGTTGAGGGGAACAGAACAGTCTGGTAGTGGAGATCAGTCCAAGCAATACCTAAGTTAGGAGGTGCTAGTGGTCTGAAGGAGGGAACACACAAAGCAGCAGGAAAAGGTCAGAAGGGAAGTAGAGTCCAGCAACCAACAGGCAAGTCAAGAGCCAAGAAAGAGATGGAGAGAGGCAGGACAGAGGCCAGGACCAGGCTGCACCAGAGCAGATGAGGCATTTGCTGGCTCAAGGTTCTGTAACCAGCAACCAAGAACGGCTGCTCCTTCACCTGGAAATGAAAGATTCCAGAGTTTATGCTGTTATAAGGTTTGGAAGCTTTATTATCAGGAAGTACAACCTGGGAGACAGTTTCAGCTGCAAACTGTCTCAGAGTCTACAGAGCCTCAGCAAGGGCTTTCAAAGGGAATAGTGTAGGGAAAAAGAGGGGGAGTTTAGTCCCATTCAGAAAGCTGCTACATGACATCTCACTTCACTCATTTTCTCCAGGCTCATCCATGTTGCTGTGAATGGCAGAAATTCATTCTTTTTTATAGCAGAGTAGTATTCCATGGTGGATATATACCACATTTGCCTTACCCAGTCGTCTGTCGATGGACATTTAGGCTGACGTGAGATCTTGCTGGTTCTGGGCTTTTTTTTTTTTTTTTTTTTTAATCTCAGGGGCCGGTTCTGTAACTCTTTCCTTCGAATTCTTTCATTCATCCTGGATTGTGCTTGCTGTCTGGCTCCCACAAGCTGGATAGGTGTTATCTAGCTCCCGGAGAGCTGTGACTTGAAAGGGAAGAATGGTTAGTTCTGTAAGATGCTGATGAACTTATTATCCTTTTCCTCCTAAGCACCAAGGCCTGCGGCATTTTCATCAGCTACGTTGTCTGTCAAGGTCACAGAAAGAAACTTTTTAGCTAGTGTTCTGATTGAAGCTGCACCTTACTCAATAGCTCCTTCGAGGCTGATTATCCATGACTGTCCACTGAGGTGGGCTCTCACAGTTCCACCAGGAATGCCCACAGTGGCCAAGGTTAGCATCTGACACACCTGCCCAAGAAAAGGTTCTAAAATTGGGAGGACACAGTGCTTAGCTGGGACCCCTAGCCAAATAATCAGTGGTCTAGTGGCTTAATAAATACGAGGGAGAAGGTTTAGTTTTCATCTCTCTGATCTTTCTTTGTCATCTGACAGCACTAGCCAAAGAACTTAAAACACTTCTCCTTGGCTTCTGGGACCCTGAGGTTCTCTTGCTAACTCCCGGCCTCTCCTTATGGCTCTTTTAGCTGGTCTGCCAGCTTCTAAATATCAGTGTTTCCGTCCTACTCTCTCTGGATGATTTTGTCCCCTCCATGCTTTATCTACCGCCTATTTAGAGAAGCCCTGCCGACTAGTATCCCCCCCTAGACCCCATTCCTGAATGCCAGTCCCATTTATCAGGTGTTTAAAGGACATCACGTGGGCTTTTCATTACCTTCACTTCATATTTCCCCAGAAGCAACTAATCATTCTCTCTTTTTCTCTCTCTCCTTCCCCCTCTTGTTCCTTCCTCTCCCCTCTTCCTTTCCTTCTCTCTCTTCCCCCATCCCTAATCCCCCTCCCATCCTCACTGTGGAGCACACACACCTGGAAATACCTACGCAGCATGTAATATAAAACAGCACTCCTTGAACCTTACACACCCCCTCCCTCCTCCTCCCACCCTATTTCTCTCCTCTTCCCCCTCTCTCCCTCCCCCTCAACTGCTCCTCAACATCTTAGAAGGTAAAATCATAATAATATTAATAAATACATTTTTTAAAAATCCTTAATGTGCATACAAATCACCTGGGTATCTTGCTACAATTCAGATTCTGATTCAGGAAATCTGGAGTGGGGCCCCAGATTCTGAATTTCTAACAACTTCCAGGTTTTACTGTTGCTGCTGGCCACTCTCAAAGTAACAAGGGTAAGTGGGAACCAGTTTACCTGAGTTAGATTCTCACCTCTGCCACTACTTCCCTTCAGACCACTCCCCTGTCTGGGCTGCAGTGTCTTCAGCTGTGAAATGAGGTAACTGGACTCAACAATTCCTGAAGTTTTTATCTGTTCTAATAGCTTAGATGGAGAGCTGAAATCTATGAACGGTAGCTACCAAGAGGTAACCCATTTCTGTGCAGTGCACCCTGTGAAAAACTAACCAGGATTTAGTAGCGACATTAAAATAAACTAGGATTTAGTTGTGATACCAAACTGAAGAGAACACTATCTGCAATAGATGTGGTTTCAAAAAGCACATATTCTGAAAGGCATTGGGCTGGGGGCAAAATTGTCATGGTTAAAGTCCTGTTTGTGAAATAATAGTTTGAAATTACTTTCTTTTTCAGTGGGTCCGTAAATCAAATGATAGCCATCAGAAAGACACTTAGAGAATAATCACTAAATAGTACTGAAACAAAATGGGAAAACAAGTTATTCTAGATCTAATGGTTATTTTTATGGCCTAGAAGCAAGGTATTTGGAGCTGTTCTGTACTTTTCCCTGCCGAGTAGATGACACATAAGCTCCACAATGGTTTTTATTTTCCCATGATGGTGGTGAAGTAGAGAAGAAACAGGACAGGACTTGGAATATTATGATTTGAGTTCAAGCATAAGTTCTGCCTCTCACGAGCTGTGTAATCTTGGGCAAACAGTGCTTCTATTTCCCAATTGGTAAAGTGCAGGTAGTGATAATACATACACCAGTACATAGCTTTGGGAATCAAATTAACTAGTGAGAATAAAAGCATAACAAAAATTACAGAATAGAATAAAAATGTAAGAGGGAGAGTGTGAGAGAAGAGGAAAGGGAGAAGAATAGTGATTACTGTTGTGTAAATGAGTTGAAACATGGATCACGTACTATCATTCCCTTTCTAAAAAACCTTCAGTTGCCCCCATCATCTACAGAAGAGATTGCTCAAGGACCACAATGATCTAGCCGCTACCTGCATTCTCAGCCCACTTTCTAATACAGCATATTGGCCTCTGTTGTCTCTGGAGTCTCCATGTTGATTGAAGGATTGAGTCATTAAATGTGTTCTGATGTAAGAGGAAACTGAAACTACCCTTAGAATTGCCTGCAATGTGCCAGACACTAGATATTAGTTGCTTAATTTTTACAACCACGCCATGACAGGTGAACTTGGGCCTCATGTCTAATAAGCAGGAGAGCTGGGATTTGAACCCCTAAACCATGTTACATTTGATAGTCTATTCCAATTGCCTTGGTTCTACAGCTGAAGGTGAAATGATAGAATCCACTCCCTAATTCTGTTCATACCCCGTTTTTGCACTCTGCCTCTCCCCTTTGGTTTAAGCACAGTACTTTTCAGACTTTTCAAAGTATGGAAATGGAATCTATTTTCTTTTCCTTACACACCAATGGAAACAAAACTTCCATCATGCACTTCTGTCATATGGGGATATAATAAAATATTTTCCCAAAGAATAACTAACAGCTGTAGTAACAATTATGTGTACCCCTCCCCACCTAGTCAAAGTTTATTATGGCATTAGAATATCATATGTTGGATCAGTAAGGTACAATAATAGATTGGCAACTACAGTTTTGGACTGACTGTACAAGCAACGAGGAGAGGTATTGAGGTTTGCTCTGACAGAGAGCTAGGAAAAATTGGGTCTGATATTGTCATACAAGTTTGTTGGGTAACTTGTATACAGTGATCTGCTTTTGATTCATTGAATCCTTCCCACAAGCCTGTAAGGTAGTTATTCTTGTCTAAACTGTTAAGACAAAATTATAACAAATTTAGTTGTTTTAGGTTTTTGTATGTAATTGAAATGTACTGATTGTACATATTTATGAGGTACAGAGTTGTATTTCAATACATGTATACAATATGTAGTTATCAAATAAGGGTAGTTAGTGAATTTATCACCATCACTGAAATTTATCATTTTTTAATGAGAACATTTGAGCTCCTACCTTTAGCCATTTGACAATGTACAATAAATGATTGCTAATTGTAGATGCCTAGCACCACTATACATCGTTAGAACTTACTTTTCCTGTCTAGCTGTAGTTTTGTTTCCCTTAACCGACCTCTCCTTATCCCCCATCCCCTTTCCTGCCTCTCTTAGTTTGTAGATCTCATCTGGCTTTTATTTGTGATTCTCATCAGGCAGCAATTTGGACCAAAAATGATTCAGAATGCTCCACCCCACCACATGTGCAGGTTAGATTTATAGCCAGAGAAAAGGAAGTGACATACAGAAAATGAAAGTGATAGGCAGCGACAGTCCAAATGGCTACAGCTTGCATCTGTCTTATTTGAACACGGTTTGAAGAGTTAGCTGCCTGTAATTGGCTGAGAATCAGCTATTTGTTCTCGAGTTAGGTTTTCTGATTGTTTATGTAATGAGTTAGGTTGCAGTTAGGAACTCATATGGAGGCCTCCTTGGGCCAATTTTAGCTTGATTTCACACCATTGACAAGATGAGGAAACCAAGAATCAGAGGGCTAAAGTAACTTGCCCAAGGTCACACAGTCTGTAGATGCAGCAGGTAACTTTTAAATCTACATCTTCTAAGCCTAAATTTCTGCTGCCTTTTTGATCTACTCATCCATTTCACATGTAAGTCTGATGAAGCCCTGCTCAGTGCCAGGCACAGCTCTCCTCACCATGTACCCTCTGGGAGCTCCAGGCTTTCCAAGAGAATCATTTTATGCAGATGAAGACTCCACGCCTAGTTCCCACACATTCAAGATAATGTGTGGCCTCAGAACTGCTTCCATTTGGACTCCAAAACTTAATATTTTATTTGCCATCATAAGAGTTGATAATACATTTGACATATGTGAAAACATGTCATGTCTTGGATAATCTCTGTGATCACTAATTAGCTAACAAAGACACCAACATGCTTAAGCAGATGACAGTTACTTCTCTGCTCTCCCTGCTTTTGTCAGGCAGAAAGAGCAGAACTTGTGGCATGGGTAAGGACTGAAAACAATGCATTGGAGACAGGAATTGGGAACTTTGTAACTATTAACCCAAGGTCTTTACATAAGTGCTCATTTATGACACTGATTTATAGATTCATAGGCTGCGAAGGGGACCTGGAAAATGGAGCCCTTAAAGAAACACAATATAAAAAAAACTATCTTCACTAAAAGTCAGTATAGTATGTGATTAAGAGTATAAACACAGAAGCTAGGCCACTTCCTAGTATCAAACTCCAGCTCTCTCACCTACTAGCTGTATGACATTGGACAAGTTTCTTAACTCCCCAATGCCTCAGTGTCCCATCTAGAAAATGGGGCGGAATATAACAGTATCGAGCTCATAGGTTTGCTGTGAAGTGGAAATGAAGTATTATGCTTAAGGTACCTGGAAGAGCACCTGATAAATAGCAAGCACTAGATAAGTACAATTATTATTACCACTCCCTTGCATGAAAACCTGTAATGGCTTTCAACTCCAAAAGGCTAGATCCAAACTCCTCAGCTGGACATTCTGAGATCCTAAACCACATCTTCAGCTTTATTTACCACTATCAATTCAATAGTATTTTCCAACCAATCACTACTGAGCTCTTACCATGTGGCAAGCAATGTGTTAAGTGCTGGAGGTATACAGAACATGAGACGCATGATTCGTTGACTCACAGCCCAGCCTCCCTATTATCCCTTGATATGTCAAGTTTATCTTGACCTTTATTCAAAATGCCTTCTACTGGAGTGCTTGAGAAAAAGTTAGGACTCTCCTTTCTGCCTAATCAAATCTTAGCTTTCCTTCAAAGAGCCCTCCTCCAGAAGCATTCTCTGACAATTCAACTCCAAGTACTCTCTCCTTCTTCTGATTTCCTATGTCATAGCATTTAATTAGCTTCTGTCTTCAATTCTGTCTTCTATTCTATTTTACCCATGCTATGAACAGATTACAGCATTAGCAGTAAGAAAAACTTGGATGGAATACCCAGCTCTGCCTCCTCTTGGGTATATAGCCTTAAACAAGTTTTTTAACCTCTGTGAGTGTCAGTTACCTCATCTGCAAATGGGAATAATAGGACTTATGCACAGTGTTATTGTGAGAAACAAACCACGCACATAGCGTGGTTTCTGACATGTAGAAAGCACTGCGTAAAAGCTGGTGTCCCTCTCCTGTACTCACATGTGCCTTTTCTTCCCATCTGATGGGTAGATACTCTGACTCATCAGACTGCGGTTGACACATGTCTTATAGTTCCAGCACCACATACTCAGAGTTACATACATTTTAGGAACTCAGGAAATAAGGGAGAGAAGAAAGAGAAATTAATTCTCTTTTCTAGAACTGACAGAGGGCATCCATGTCCTTCTTTGATGACACCATTCTCTTACCTAATAGCATCTCCTAATAAACATTTTCATATGACAAAGCTTTACATGCCAAACACTAGGTTTCCTGCTTCTCACATTTTCACTCCATAATAATAGCTATTATGTGCTGAGCACTTAATTTTTGCTAAGGCAGTCATATATGATCTCCTTTCATATCTGCTACAACCCTGTGAGATGGCTGTTATTATTTCCATTTCACAGATGAGGAAACAAGCTCAAAGAAGTTAATAATTTATTCAAAGTGACCCAGCTAGAAAGTGGTGCCATAAGAATTCACATATAGTGTCTGACTACAAAGCCATGATAATACTAAATGCTTGTATTACATCAAATCTAAGATGCACTTTTTCATATTTTTACACCTCTAAAATCTGGATGAGTCTTATAATTGATGGGTTTTTTAAATTATAATTGTTAGCATTTTTCCTTTCTTAATGGTCATAATATATGGAGTATTTCTCAGTCAATGGTTTTTGATTCAATAAACTATGTTAATAGCACTTTTTATGAAGCAGGCATCGTTCCAAACACTTTACATCTATTAACTCATCTAATCCTCACTGAAACCCTATGATATAGTCTGTTGTTATCACATCCATCCTACAGATAAGAAGACAGAGGCATGGGGCTGTTAAGTAACTTGTCCCCTCTCTTCAGTTAAAGAGGTATAGCGTATTGAGTCTGGCACTTGAAACCCAGGTATTCCAATTCCAGACCCTGTGGTCATAACAACAGCATTCTATTCTTTAGTGCTACATTCTTTACCACTATGCTACATCAGCTTTATTCACGCTGCTTTTCTTTCTCAAATGTCTGTTTAAGTTTTTTTGTACATTTTTAAAGAGACAGTGGATTTTTTCTCAGCTCTCCGTAATTCCACAGTGCCTGGCATGGTGTCTTGGTCATTGCCTCACAGGCAAATGTGCAACAACGTTTATTAAATCTAATTCATTTTAACATCAAAATCAAAAATAAAAATTTAAGCGCAGACTTGATCCAGCCTTTTAGCTTTCCTTGAATAATGTTTATTAATTCTTTTATTTAATCCAGTGGTTCTCAATAGGGCAATTTTGTCTTCAAATGGGGACATTCGTTGATGTCTGGAGACCTCTGTCACAACAGGGGATAGGGTGCTACTGGCATCTAGTGGGGAGCAGCTGGGATGATGCTACAATGCACAAGCTGGCCTGTGACAACAGAGGATTTTCCAGTCTAAAATGTTGAGTGCTGAGATCGAGAAACTCTGGATTCATTCAAAAAATATAAAGCACTTTTCAGCTTCACTCTTCTCGTCTATAAATCTAGAAGTTCATAGTATCAATAAAAAAGTCTTTCAGTTGAAAGTACTCCCATCCAAGCACATGAAATCCATTTTCAGCCGCCACATCAGATGGCCTGTAGCCTCTACCTGAACGTTTTCAGGGACCAAAAACATAGATTCTGGGGAAGCCCACCCATTTCTACAGCAATTAATTATAATTCATAATGGGCATGCAGAAATGTGGATATAATTCTGCTTAACAAAACATCAGATAAACCAGCCTCTACTATCATGAGCTGATAAAAGGACTTTGAAAAAAAATTGCCCATGACATTTTCCAAACGACTTTTCTTTAACATCCAGTCTCAGTTCACTAACCAAACCCTTTTTCATCTTAAATGCAATTCTCAAGGCAGAATCTTCCTGACTAATGGTTCTTATAGAAACCTAAAAAATGACACTACCCTTCAGTAATTCAAATTACCAGGGATAAGCCAATCTCAAATAAGGAAATTTCAGAATTATGAAATAGCTATGTAATTGCCTCTTTATTACTCTCAAATGCTGCTTTCATTCGTCCATGCGATAAACCCTTTTGTATCCCCATGCCAGACTTCACAAACACAAAGATGATTAGGACAAGATCCCCAGGCTTAAGGAATCCACCCTCTATCGGAGGAGGGAAACATGCCATCTCGTAACCGCAATCGAGGGAAATGATGGATGAGGAGTCACCAACTCTGTCTGGGGAACTCAAGGGAGGCTTTACAAAGAGCAGCTTCTTGAGCTAAGATGAGGAGGAATCATAGCAATTCCCAGGCAAAACAGTGGTTCCAAAGGCAAACTCCTTGAGTCTGAAGGAGCAGAAAGCACTGAGGGAACTGCCCACAGTCCAGCATAGCTCACACCCAAGGTCTATAAAGAGGATGGGCAAGGCTGACACAGGAGATACTGGAAGCTCTATGTGCCTTGCTAAAATATTTAGACTGAATCCTGTGGTCCCAAGAGCCACCAAAAGGGAAGAGACAAGGTCAGAACTGACTTTTGGAAATATCACTGGCAAAGTGAGGAGAACAGATCGGAACTGGGTGAGACTGGCCTTCTGCAGTTGTGGTAATTGTATCTAGATGTCCTAGCAGGGAACAGGCCTTCCTACTGCAGCATTTACATGGGTTTTCCAGCTTAATGAGGACCTAGGGTTCATTTTAAATGGAACACATCAATTTTTATCATTGCGTGAAGTTATAAAAGGCCATGAAGAACAACTTCTGATTTTATAGAGGAATCAACCTGGGCCCAGGGAGAGAAAGTGGCATACGTAATGACACAGTTGCTATGGAACAGTCTCGGGGCTCTGAACATCCAGCCCTTACTATTCTTCATTGCTCTGAGATGGCTCTTATTTCTTTGTAAAAGGCTGTTTTTTCCATGAGAGCAATTAAATGCTTTTTTCTCCTTCAGCTTCTTTTCCCCATCATTCACCTGACATTCTGTTTTACCCAATTAATTTTCTGTGTGTGAAGAAAGGCTTTTCAAAGCAAAGGTCAATTTCAGCCTAGGCCTTTGTCAGCCTGCTAGCTGCTTCCTAATTAACTGAGATGAAATACATGGAGGTATATTGTTATTGAGCTTTTCAAAGCCCTCTGCTTAGATTGGATTACCAAGTACTTTGCAGGAGGAATGGGTGCTTCTTCCTCCATCTGCCATGTTCAACGGGCAGATGACAGACAGCAAGAGAGCCATCACTGGGCTGCAGGACCTCGGCCTGGCAAAGTGTTTCCTAAATTTCTTACTGAATACTGCAGTGAAGCAGGGGAACACTAGAGAAAATAGCAGGTTTGAGCCCAAACCTCCTATCTGTGGCAGCCCTGTGTGTATCTCTGAACCGAACAGCTTTAATAACCTCACTGTTAGGAAGACAGGATTGCTTCTCCAGAGAGGAGGAAATCAATGGCAACTTTCTTATCATCGTAATTCTCATTCATGTAAATACAGGGCTGGTTATCATTCTGTGGAAGTGGGAAGTTACACATGAGGCTATCACAATCTCATATGCCTTATAAGCTGGTACTATCATAACAAAAGGACTGAGAGAAAGAGTGGAAGAGAGAGAGATAGACACAGAGAGAGGGAGCACAAACTGCATAAACCCACTGAAGCCTGTGGGATAGCTTCAAAGAAGAAATAAGGCTCAAAGTTAATTTGTCCAAGGTCATTTGAGAGAACCAAGAGCCATCTACTCCTGAACCCTCTGTCTTTGTGAGATGATTCATCTCTACCTCTCTAGTTTCCACAAGTAGGAATCTTCCCTAGAGTAGCATTCAATTCCTCTTTCAAAGACTACATTCAGCTTGAGGGTGGGGAGTTTGGGAAAAGGAGCTCCATCCAGCCCCTTCTTCTTTTTTTTCTTTCGTGGCATTTTCCCACCTGCCTTAAGCAACACTTAATTGCCCGTTGCTGCAAGTTTATCTATGTTGGCCCATGAGGTTGGTCTATGTTTGTTTAGGTTCCCTGTGACTGGGTGGATTAGTCTGTCTAAATCAAGATAAAATGTACTGAGCTGACTGCAAATCTTAGCTACTTTCTCCAACTTTATTAGAAAGGCATTGACCTTATAATCCCCACCTCTCTGACTACATAACTATTTCCTAATATTTCATTCTAAATATAAGCAAAGAAAAGAAATATATTCACTAGGTGCCCTTAAAGCGCTTAAAATTTTAACCACTGCACTGTAGGATACCTACTGCCTTGGACAATGGACACTACTCTCAGCTAATATAGAGTATGTATCACTGAAAATCTAAAAAAAGAGCGATCGATTTACCCGCTCCCTGGAACAACCACAAAATGGACAAAATATATGAAACAATGGTCTTCAAGACACTGGAAATCAGGCAAAGGATGACAGTGGTCTCTGAGAGATGAGAAATAAGTGAGGTAAGGGCTCAACTTTCCCTACTCTCTTGAAGCCATTCAATGCAAGGAGAAGGAAATCAGGAAGAGACCACTGAACTCCCAAATTGAGGTAATAACACTGAGGGTCCTGAAGGACCAAGGTAGTTGGAGAACAGGCTATTGGAGAGGATAGAACTGTGTAGAGAGAGAACTCCGAAGATCTGAAAAAGTTTCCCATAGATTATTTGGCTAAGTACTGATGAACACATGCATGTAAAGAAATCCCCTGAGACTGGGAGAACCACCCAAAAGAATTTGAAGCAACAGTGCCTGACTTCACATAGGTAGATTGCAAACCATCATAAATCATGAGGGATTGGGTATCACACAAACGAAATTCTTGTGTTTTAGGGGAAATTTGGGATTTCCAGACTGAGTACTACTTCAGACCCACCTAACAAATCTTAACAGCAAGACTCAAAAGGATCAAGCTATTTACTTGATCTAAGCAAATTAACTGCATCCCAGAACAAAACTCAAGAAAATTTATAGAAATACAAAAATATCTAGCATGCAACAAGGTAAAAATCCACATCTACCATCCAGTCACACATGCAAAGAAGCAGGAAAATAAAACCCATCGTGAGGAGAAAAATTAATTAATCCAAGCTCACCCAAAACTAGCATAAATGTTAAAGTAAGCAAAAAAAGGAAATTAAAACATATTGTAACTGTATTCCATATGTTAAACTGTTAAGTAGAAAAGTGAGAGATATTTTTAAAAGACATAAATTGTACTTCCAGAAATAAAACTAAAATGTGTGAAATGAAAACTACACTGATTGAAATAAACAGCCAATTAGACATCACAGAAGAGAAGACTAGTGAAGTGGAAGACATAGCAATAGAAGCTATCCAAAATGAACCACAGAAAAAGTACATAGGAGGAAACAAAGGAGGAGGAGGACAGTGAGGGAAAGGGAAGGAGAAAGAGAGGAGAGGATCAAGATTCCTAATAATATACAAGTAAGTAGATCCCACAAAGATAGAAAAAATATTTAAAGAATAATGGTCAGAATTGTTCCATATTTGATGAAAGCTATAAATCCATAGCCAAGAAGCTCAGTGAATTTTAAGCACAAGAAACATGGAGAAAACTACACCAAGGCAGTATCATAATCAAATTGCTCAAAACAAGTGATAAGAAGAAAAATCTTAAAAACAGCCAGAAGAAAAAAAGGACAAGTTACATGTAAATAGGAATAAAGGTAAGAATGAGCCCACCAGGAGGAAAGCCCTCACCAAATGTGCCTCCCAACCTTGCTTTCAAATTCTAAATTCACAGCTTTCAAAACTGAAAGATACTAATTTATTTTCTCTATAAATTACCCAATTTCAGGCATTCTGTTATAAGTGACAGAAAACTAATATAGAACTGAAAGGAGAAATGCATTCACAATTATAATCAGAGACGGAGGGAAATGCAAGTTAAAACTACAATGAGATACCACGACACACCTGTTAGAACCCTTAAATTATAAAGTTGATCATAAGAGTTGACAAGGATGTGCAGGAACTAGAACTCTCATGTATTACTGGTGGGAATGTAAAATGGTACAACCACTTTGGAAAACAGTTTGGCAGTTTCTCAAAGACTTAAACATGAGCCTACCATATAACTCAACATTGCACTCAACTATCTACTAAGAGAAATGAAAGCATATGTCTGTATAAAGGCTTGTACACAAGTGTTCATAGCAGCTTTATCTATAACAGCCCCAAACCGGAAACAACCCAAATGCCCATCAGCGGGTGAAGGGATACACAAACCACGGCACACACTCGTACGTACAGTGGAATACTCATCAACAGTGAAGAGGAATGAGCATGGTTAAATATGGATAAATCTCAAGATAATTATGCAAAGTGAAAGAAGACAGAGAAAAAAAGACTGCATGTTCTATGATTCTATTTATATGAAATTCTATTAAATAAAAACGAATCTTACAGGGACAGAAAGTAAATCCGTGTTTGCCTAGGAGTGCAGGTGGGAGGAAGCAGTGAGAGGGACTCTTCTAGGGCTTATGCTTTTTCTCATTATCTTGATTTTGGTGATGGTTGATTATGGTATCAATTATCTTGATTATGGGTATCTACTCATGTTAGAGCCGACGAAGTTGTACACTTTACGGGTAGTTTTTCACAGCAATTATACCTCAGTAAGGCTGTTTAGAAAATACAAGATGTAAGGAGGGAATCACTGGTCAGCCAAAGGTGACCTGAGAGGGCCCTCAAAGCACCGCTGCTTTGTGTGCAGAGGATACAGAAGCAGCAGCTCCCCACGGCTCCTGGCCTCGCCCACTGTCCCCTCCAGTGCCTGAGAGAGAATTTGTTCTACAGACAATTTTGCTTTGTCTGAGGCCACACTCAGCTGCTGTTCCCTTCATCTCAGGAGTGTGGAAGGAGGAAGCATTCCTCATCCCCCACCGTCTTTTCAGGGCAACTCTCTCTGCCAGCACCAAATATTACCAGACACTGGGGGAAGAAGAGGTACCCACTGCTTTGAAAAGTTGCCAACTCCTGACGGACACAGTCAGATTATGTAAAGGTTTCTTCTCCATGCAGTCATTTAAGAAGCATTCATATGGGGAGAGAGGAAGTCTCCTTAAAAAAAAAATGCCAACAACATAACTCATTATCATTTTAATTTTTTACCAGTCTACTTCCCAACCAAAAGATGAACAGTATAAATTAAAGAATTAGGGTAAGATTACAGACGTTGGAAAATTCATTCAGTCAATAAATACTGAGCTCACATTCCATACCAGTTACACATGGGAGGCAACAGCTGATAGATCTCCAGGTGATGAATCAATTATTAAAAATACTACTTGTATATTTGTCAGAGCAGGAATAGACTGAGCTCTCAAGCTGGAAACTGAGAACTGATTATTCTAGAAATTCAGAGTTCCATTAGTACCCACAGGATCATCACTTTGCCTTGATTGCCCACAAATTATTGACCTTTAAAACAGAGAACACTTAGATTGTGATGTGACACATATTAATCTCAAATCCACTCAATGTGTTTTTAAAATATAAAAGTCTATCTTAGTGATATCAAGATGATGAAAGTCTATTTAGACAGTGACATTCTCATGCTGTTAGGAAAAATGGAAAAAACTTGACTGATGTTTGTGGATCAAGGGAAAGTGGGATCCCACAGTGCCCATGGACCCTCCCTGATATGAAGAATATAAGACAGAAAGACGTGTTTTTTTATCTGAATTGATAGGCAAGAAATCTATCCCCAAACTCATCTTGCTCAGAATTTGAAAAGGGCAAATTCTGTATTATCACTATATAATGTATTCAATCACATTTCCGTTTCTGAGAGCAGATGAAAAGTGGGATGCCTGGGATTCTAAATTAATTCCTTTTTCAAGACGTAGCTTCTGTGCTGTAGAAGGGTATCACTGCTCCCTTCTCATTTCTTATTTATAGTCTAACTCCCTGTCCTAATCATCTCCAGCTCTTCCCCAAAGCTAAACGGTTTCAAAGAAACTGAAGTTTGGCATTTCTTTTTAAAGTGCCTACTGCTTCACTCTTTAAATACTCATATTTACTTTAGAGTTAAATAAAAAGCAAGTAAAGTTAGTATGTCCAAAGATAACTTCATATACCTACCACTGTATCTGATTCTGACTGCTAACCCAGTCTGGTCATTGAAATAGTCAGAACTCTTTGATTGCAAGTGATAGAAATCCAACCCAAATTAGCTTATGCAAAAAGAGAGAAGTAATAAAACTGCAGAAAGGGAAAGGGTGGCAGTCCTCAGGAATGGATGGACTCAAGGCTTTCCCTCCCTCTCGCAAGTGCATGTATGTATGTGTGCCTGTGCGTGCATGTGTGTGTGCCTGTGCGTGTGTGTGTGTTACCTATCTTTGCTTTTCCATGTTTTGGTCTATTTGTTCCTATTACATATGATGCTTTTTCTACCAGCCTGTGAATATACCCATAAGCAACTCTAGGCTTATATCCTTCAGCTAATGACCAAAAAAGCAGGAAAGCTTTCTGCTCAACTCCAATTCAAAAGGTGCCTGGAAAGAACTCTGATTCCTCTGCCCCAAGACTGAGGTGTTATGATTTCCAGTCTCCACTAAAATCACTTAGTTCGTATGAGAAAAGAGGAAAGAAAGGAAGAGGGAAAAGGAGGAAAAGGGGGAGAGGAAGAGAGGGAGGGGAAAGGGAGGAGGTCAGGACACACAAGACTCCCAGATGAATAGTTGGAAATCGGAAAAGCAGTCTACTACAGCCATTGATCTTACACTTTATTGATAACTCTGCCCTCAAAAATCACTAACATTATTTATATGTTTAGGTTTGCTTACTCAACTTACAGACCTTTTTGACCTCCACAAAAGGTAGCACTAACATATGAGCATGCTGCCGTCAGTAAAGGCAGATGTCTTAATTGCATGGTCCAAAAAAATGAACTACTGATTGTTTTAGTTGAACTACACATCAGAATTTTCTCCTTAAACATTTTTATGTTAAAAATAATACTAAGATGATGATATAGATAATATATAGAATTTGTTTTCAATAAAATAACCTCTGCATAAAATTTGAAGCTCCCTCACTACTTCTTAACTATTAGAATTCTGAGACCTCTGACTTCTTTGATTTTGTAATTTCGAAAGAGTAAACAGCTTCTCTCACATTTGCCTTTATGTCTCAAAACTTCGGGATTTATGGATTGTTTTCTTTGCTGTGTAGAAGCTTTTTAGTTTGATATAATCCCATTTGTTTATTTTTTCTTTTGTGTTTGTGTTTTTGGGACCTTATTCACAAGGTCTTTACCCAGTCCTACTTCCTGGAGTGTTTCCCCTATGTTTTCCTTTAGTAATTTTATGGTTTCAGGTATTACACTTAAATCTTTAATCAATTTTGAGTTGATTTGGGTATACAGTGAGAGGTAGAGGTCCAGTTTCATTCTTCCGCATATGGAAGTCCAATTTTCCCAGACCATTTATTTGGAAGCAGTCTTTTCCCCAATGTATGTTCTTGTTGCCTTTGTCAAAGATCAGTTGGCTGTAAGTATGTGGGTTGATTCCTGGAAAGCAGAAAGACAACCTATGGAATGGGAGAAAATATTTGCAAGCCATACATCTGACAAGAGATTAATATCCAGAATATATAAAGAACTCAAACAACTATACTGTAAAAAAAATGAAATCACCCAATTGAAAAATGGGCAAGGGAAATGAATAGACATTTTTCAAATGAAGACATACAGATGGCCAATAGGTACATGAAAAAACGCTCAGCATCACTAGTCATCAGAGAAATGCAAATCAAAACCGTATTGAGATATCATCTCACCCCAGTTAGACTGGCCATTATTAAAAAGACCAAGAATAACAAATGCTGGTGAGGATATGGAGAAAGGGGAACTCTTCTACACTGTTGGTGGGACTGCAAATTAGTACAGCCACTATGGAAAACGGTATGGAGTTTCCTCAAACAACTACAGATAGAGCTACCATATGATCCAGCAATCCCACTACTGGGTATATATCCAAAGGAATGGAAACCATCATGTCAAACAGATACCTGCACTCCCATGTTTATGGCAACTCTACTTGCAATAGCCAAAATACGAAACCAATGTAACTGTACATCGACAATGACTGGATAAGGAAAATGCGATGTATATTCATAGTGGAGTACTACTCAACCATAAAAAAATAATGAAATTCTGCCATTTGCAGCAACATGGATGAGTCTGGAGAAAATTATGTTAGGTGGCATAAGCCAGACACTGAAAGAGAAATACCATATGTTCTCACTCAACTGGGTGCTAAGAAGGAAAGGAAGGAAAGGAAGGGAGGGAGGAATGGAGGATGGAAGGACCACAATATGTTGAACTTTCAGAAGGAGAGAACATACCTAAGGGTACTAGAGATGGGGGGAAGGGAGGGAGGGAGTTTGGGGAGTGACAGATCGGGTAAAGGACATAAAGAAAAATCACGTTTTGTAATAATGAATATGCTAATAATAAATTTAAAATAAAATTAAATAAATTTTTTTTTAATTTTTAAAAATTTTTTTAAAAACTTTGGGATTTGAATGGCAATTTTCCAAAACGAGCTTTCACATAGAGTATAAATGCATAAAACATTCTGCAAAGTGGTGGATTGGTCCTTTTTCCTCTTTCTCTCTCACATGTGGGAAGAATGCTGTCAGGGAACAAGAGGAAGATGTTCTCTGTATTTGAAAAACACACAAGAAACCCCAACTCAGTGAATGTCACCTTATACACTACAGTCTTCTGATGAGTCCTTCTGCTTATCTAGAGTGAGGCCTCCCCTCCCCAGGGTGTATATCCAGTGGATGCTGTCCGAGCTTACCACAAAAACTGAAATAAAATGATGCTATGCCTGTTTGAAGACACCCCAGATACCTTATTAACTTCATTGTGTTACGTCAGCAGGAAGAAGCTAATGCTGTTCCTCGTATAAACTCCTGTCATCTCTTCCAGCACGAATTATCATAGTAATATTTATTCATTATGTGAAAAAGCATGTTTCTTATGGAAGATGGAAAAATACAGAAAACATAAGGAAAACATTTTATGAGATAATATATCAGCTTTTTTCATTTGACACTATACTGTAAGCATTTTCATGTAATTAAATCTTCTTTGAAAACATGACTATATTGGCTGCAAACTATAATTCATTCATATTAATGCGCCATAATTTATTTAATCACTGTTGTTCAATAGTTGCTTCTATGTTTTTTTCTATTATAAAAAAGTCTATTAAATATCCATATCCATAAATTCTTTTTACAGCACTGATTATTACCTTGGGATGAATCCCTAGAAATGGAATTACCAGATCAAAGGAGATAAGTCATTTTAAAACTGTTTTTACATATTGCCAAATTCTTGCCAGCAAAGGTGCATTAATTTTCACTCTTACTAGCAGAATCTAGAGGCGTTGTTTCCCTTCATCTTTGCTATCACCAGCATCATCATGTGAACATATATTTTAAACAAAAAATTGAAGCCAGGTTTTTGAAATAGAAATTAAAAGTGGATTCATTTTTCACTTACCAGCTGACTTACTTTGCACCATGGCTAGCATTCCAGTAGCTGATGTTCATTTTTAATGCAGTTACTTGTCAACAGCCTAAATGTCATCAAAAAGTGGATAGTTAAATAAATTATGGTACATCCATACTATGGGACAATACATAAGCAGTAAAAGGATAGAGGGATATCTGTAGGTTCTGATGTGGAAAATATCAATGGGTGATTATTTTTTGAAAAAATCTATAGTTTATTATTATTTGAAAATTATACATACTATGAGTATTATCCATGTGTTTTTAGAAAAACTGTATATATTTTTATACATATCTATCTATCTATCTATCTATCTATCTATCTATCTATCTATCTATCTATCTATCTATCTATCTATCTGTTTGAATGTTCATAGTTAAAAGATCTGGAGAGATATGCACCAAAGTACTATAAAGAGTCTTCACGTAGAAAGAGCGAATTTGTCGATGGAGAGTTGGGGGATTCCTGAGAGGGAAACTGCGAATTGGATTTTATTATAGTGAGTATAGGTTACTTTTGAAATTTTGTCCCAGTAAGATTAGATACAATACTCCTTTAGAATTGACAGATATTTTTTATCATTTACTAAGAAAATTATAGTTCAACAGATTATTAAGCCATGAAAAAACTTCTGAGAGGAATGGGAGGGAATACTATTTTTGCACCTCCACCTTTACGATCTTATGAGATCCACCTGGTAAATTGAGACACAAAAACATGTCGTGGGGTGCATCTTAGGAATGAAGCCAGCCTGTGAGCTGGTGGTGGCTAGTGCCCCAATTTGGGTCCCCAGCGAATGAGACGCACCTTCAGGAATACAGACCAATTAGCAGTCTCCTCCTTTTATTCACCTGTTAACTCTCTGTGAGTGACAGTGACTTAGACAAATCAACACATTTTCTTTTGGCTACAAGCCAGCTCCATAGGCCATTTTTTATTACAACAGAGAATTTTTAGTCACTGCCAGAAGGTTTACATGGTCACATGAAATAACTATTAGTAGTAATCATTTCCCCATACCAGGAACCAGAGCATCCTCTGAATTCATATACATGAACTCTTGAATTTGTCGTTTGGTGAGGGACTACCAACCTATCCCCTGAGCTCGGCTGCCCTTTTCCATACACAGTTTGCATGCAGCCATCTGCTTAACAAGTCCAGAAGAGAACTCCTTATCTCCCTAACCTACTCTGCTGTCTATTTTTGCTAAAGTCTGACCTTCCTCTCAATTGCTCTGGGCACAAACCTTGGCATTATCTTCTACTTATTTTTCCCCAATCTCCCATATCCAAGGTTGGTTATAGCTCCCAATTCATCTCAGATCTACACCTGCTCTTTTCCTCCCCCAACACCAGTCAAGGTCCTAATTCAGGCCCACGATTCTCTCACACTCAGTAGCTCCCCGGGGAATCTTTTGTCTCAAAGCCACCCTCTGCCTCCTTTAATTGAACTGATTCAGCCATTTCTTTTCCAAGACTTTTAATAGATTTTTCAATGCCCATAGATTAAAAATCTAATTTCTTACCATAGCATTCAAGGACCTGATCTTTCCAACATCACTACCAACTAGATGTGTCCCCAGCTGCTACTCCTCCCCAACTCAACAACTAAGTCACATTTCTCTAAGCTTGCCCTGAATGTCCTACCTCCATGGCTCTGTGATCCATCTAGGCTCCATTTTCTTTCTTTTCTTTTTAATTTTATTTTACTTAATAATATAGAAATGTATTATGATGAACTCTTGAAAACAAGGATGTTCTTAACTGATTTAGAAAATCCAAAACCGTCATAAGAAGAAATGCAGAAAAGAAATAAAGGGGAAAAAAACTTAGATCACAATGAGAAATGAGTTTTGAGCTTGAATTCAATCTCCCATAACAAAGTCTGTCAGAGAAAATGCATGATAATTACATACTTTACAAGTTACACTATGTATAAAAAGATGATTATACTCTAAAAGAATTATGTAAAATTAATGTTTGTTTACAATATTTACATCAGTGCATCAGTATGCTTTGTACACTGCTTAATACTTAACACTTTTTTTTTTGAGTCTCTGAAAAGATCAACAAAGTTTGCAAACCTTTATCTAGATTGACCAAGAATAAAAGAGAGAAGACAGAAATTACTAAAATCAGAAATAAAGCAGGGGCATGGTAGAGCAGTTGCTTCTTCTGTTAGACTGAAGTGGGCTTTGAGGAGAGAGACCTCCTCTTCTTTTTCTAGTCTCTGCTGGTGACTCTCTTTGTGTCACTGCAGTCAGGTGTCTGGTGGGCATCCTGCACAGTAGCTGTAGCTACTGCTGTGTCATCGAGCTGCTTTTGCAGCAGCTGTGGCTGTGGCAGTGGCTGTTGTGGGCCACCCACAAGGAAGTGTGTTTTCAATGAGCTCTTTGCCTGTTTGCCAGTGGGAGATGCTGCCTTTGGCTCCAGCCTACAGACCCCAGGCATATTCTGTTTTGTACCTGCATCTGGGCAGAGGGCTCAGCTCCACTTTCTTAAACTAAAGAAGTATAATCTTCCCTGAGAAGATGAGAAAGGAGGAGAAACCAGGGTACAACTTAACTTTGATCTTAAAGATATGAGGGTGAAACTTTTATTTTCTAAATTTCAATTTGAATACAAAATTAAAATGAAACTTAAAAAAAATGGTAAGCCTGTTTCTATTTTCTCTGCCACAGCTACCAGCAGCAGCAGTGCCCCAGAGGTTTGTGGTCACTCCTTTCTGCCCTCAGGAGTCCTCTATTGGAAATTTTTAAGAAGCACAGCTCTAAGCTTTCCAATCCCTCTTTCTGTTGGATAATTCCTGCCCATTATTAACAGCCAGCTCCAGAACTATCTCCTCTATAAAACCTTCCAAATCCCTCCAAGTTAGAAAAACTCCCTTCCTTTATTCCCAGGGCACGTAATGACTACAGTATTCTAAACTGGTGTCAGACTTAGGCAAGCCTGTCAACTCCTAATCCCTGCCTGTCCACAAAACAATGTAAAGAGACAACTTGGATGACACGGTTGTTCAGCAGCCAGTGCATGCCAGGATACAGACTTACCAGGGTATGGGGACATAAAACTTGCCAGGATTTCTCAGTATTCCTGTAAAAAGCCGTAGCCTCCTGAGCTCCAAAAAATATGCTATAAAGCATAAGAAATCTTGCTTTCCTGAAAACATTTTCACGTATCAGAAGCATTAGATCTGTAGCCATTTGCTTAAAACCTCTCTTATCATTCAAAAATCATATTGTTACATCCCAGGATAGGTACCTAAGTTAGCTCAGAAGGTGACTGTAGAGGAAACATTATCTCCCTAAGTATTTCCATTTCAAGGGGGAATGAGCCAGAGCGCTAGGTCACAAAGCCTACCTGCAAGGGGCTATCAGACCCCTGGATGGATTTTATTTGCACATCAAAGAGAAGAAACCCTTCTAGGAAGGGAGATAACTGCCTGCTACCTCTTTATAAGTAGAGAAAAATTATTTTTTCCTCATCCCTCGGCTATGTGTTATCTAGGTACTTGCATAAGACATAAGTTGAGCTGGTTCTCACCATGTCACTCCAGGGGCACGGACTAGGGCAGAGGGGAGATCGATGCTCTTGTTATTTACTGGGAGGTATTTAATAAGGAATCGATCTCTGATCCAGAGCACCTGATGTGCACATTCAAGCCAAAAGTTATACAGATGAATGTTATAAGCCTAACACAAGGCTGATGATAATTTCAATGTGGCCATTGCTTGCTTTATTTTTGTCATATTTGTTTCTCTTACTCTTCACCCTTCATGAACGTCAGCTTTCAGCAGACAGACTCATCTCCCCTAACTTCAATCACCCCTCCCACTCCTTGTCATCCATTTCTCTCTTCCAGAAGCCTCCTCTAGGTTTACCTTTTTCCTTATTGCCTTTGTTTTTGGTGTATTGCTCCTCATTGTGATGCTGCTGTTTTCCAGTGGGGATCCCTTTTCCACAGTGACACAGACGTGCTGTAATCTAGTCATAGACAGCCAGAATAGTGGGCCAGCTGCTCTGCAAGAGCCATGAAAGAGGCATAATAAGCCATAAATTCCCAATCCTATTTTCTTGCACTAGCTCACAGCAGTGAAAAAAATGCAGATGGTGGTAAATGAGTGTGTACAAAGTAGAGGCTGGTGGGCTGGGGCTGCATCGTTCATGCTAATCATTTTCCTACTTAATATACTCGTGGAAAGTCTCACACCTGCTTAACATATTCGTGAAATTTTTAGTACTCAAAGTATTCATGAAACTTGCTCATTTTCAGTCCAAAAATGGTCACAAAGTTATCACAAATAGATAAGGTGAGAAATGTCATCTGAGGCCAGAGTATATGCACCTCCCTCAACAGTGTTAGTGTCTAGTCAAGGGCAGAGACTATAACTAATAAATTTTGACTTCTCCAAACATCTAATACCATACTTCATACACCATAAAGTTTTATGAGATTAAATATTCGTTGAATCAAGCCATTTCTACTAAAAAGAAAAATGTGACCAATGGAGAACAAACTGAATTCTGCCAACAAAAAAATTGCTCTCTGCCAAAAACTAAGTTATCACAGAGTTGGTATGTGGGGAAATACCGTAATTACACATATGTAGTTACTGTCCATATAAATTTGTTCATCCTCTTAGAAAAACAATTTGAGGGTTTTAATCAAAATTTTATGGCACACACCCTTTGATCCTGCATTCAATTTCTAAAAATTTATCTTACAGATAAACGTACTTATATACAAAAAAAAAAAAAGGAATGTGCACAGATAAATGTTTGCTGAATTGTTTTTAAAAGAAAAAGAATCTCGATGTTCGTTACTAGAAGACTAAATAAATGATATCACTTCCATTTATTTGGAATATGAAGTAGCTCTTACTGTGTCATGGACATGAATCACAACATGGCAGACATATATGTGCTTATAAGGAACACTCCAGATAAATTGGCACTTGGGGGGAAATCAATTAAGATATAGGACACTATGTTAAGAATAATATTGTGTAAAAGTAAAAACACACACGTGGACGCTTCCTGAAAGAATAAGTAAGAAACAGTTGATAGTTATCTGAATGAGGTAGACCCACATTTTGTTGTCGATACACTGTTTGGATTTTTATTCTATGTACTGTTTTCTTTATCGTAATTAAAAGTGAAGAACAAAAAAAAAAGGGAAGCAAGTCATAGCTATGTAAAGATGGAAGGGGCATTAATGGTCATTAGCTCAGAAAGAAGTAACAAGTGCCTGAGAGCACACACTATGTACAGGTAGTCCTGCAATTAGGACCAGGTCCTCTGACTTCTACTTCAAGATTCTTATCCAATTTTTTTTTTAAGTAACGTGCATGCTAGTTACCATTTATTGCACATCTACTATGTACAAGGCATTATACTAAGCACTTTTTGAGACTATATATTCTTACAAGAATATTCTTACAAGTAGGGATTGAAAATGTGTATTATTCATCCTTTAGGATCTTTTTATAGCATTGAGCAAATTCCCTTTTTAAAGTAAGTGGTGTGGAATACTAGGTACTTCTCAAACCTTAGCTCTGTTATCTCTCTTACTTCACAAAGATAGATATTATCATTCTAATTTATAGATAAAGAAACCAAGCACCTTGCTAATGATCACACACAAATTTGCCAAATTCCAAAATTACTCTTCTAGGTACTACTCCACATTCTACACATTGAGACTATGAGTACTGCCTTATTACTATAACTTGTGAGTTAGCTATTACCAACAAATCAGATGTATTTTTCCTTTGTGCATTGACATTCTCTTCAAAAATCACAAATTTCATTGCCCAATTATATCGTCTTAGCTCTTTCACTACCATGAAAGAGCTCTCTTCTTAGCTCTCTTCTTTCTGATTCCTGAACCAAAAATGTTCTGTTACCAGCATTGCCTATCAACATACATGCACTGGCTCGCTGCAGAAAAATAAATCCTAAAAACTTTGCAGAGTCCAAATCAAATTCTGCCCATCCATATCCACTTCTCCTCTTTTGGAAAATATCACCCAAAAAATCACAAAATAAAAGTCTTAGCATTACAGACTAATTACTGTACATCTGCCACAATAATTACTATATTCGGCAATTTACAATTACAATTCAATTCCTTTATAATTGGTCTCCACACAGCTCCCAATGACAGCTATTTTAGTTTCAAGACTTAAAATTCAGCTGAACAATTTCATTCATCATTAACATGTGAAAATGCAGGGTTCTGACTATATAGGCTAACAAAGTTCCAGTGGGAGCCAAAGTTTCAGCTTTTTGAACCTACATTTTTCTGTTTTCCATCTTTTGGCCTGGAATCATGCTATATAATTTAGCCTTATTTCCATGTAGATATTTAAACAATTAAAATATTTCTAAACATGGTTAAATTTCTGTTTTTCATATGATATATCTTTCTTCTTAAGCAAGGATATAAATAATGAATTTCTCTTGACGGTTGTACAATATCAACAGTTTCTTTAAAAGTTTTATTGAGATATAATAATTAACACACAATAAGCACTACATATTTACAGTGTAAAATTTGATAAATTTTATCATATATATAAACCTGTGAAACCATGACCACAACCAAAATGATAAACATATGCATTACCCCTAATGGATTTTTTTGCATACCTTTGTAATCTCGCCTCCTACCATTTACCATTCCAGGCAACCACAGATCTGTCTTCTCTCACTGTAGACTAAGTGACATTATCAAGAGTTTTATATAAATGGAATCATACATCATGTACTCTTTTTTGGTATGGCTTCACTCATTCAGCATAATTATTTTGGGACTTATCCATGTCATCCTGTATATAAATAGTTAATTCTTTTTAATTTCTAAATAGTATTCTATTGTATGTATATACCACAAGTTGTTTATCCATTCAGTTATAAACAATTGGGTTGTTTCCAATTTAAGGCTAATAAAAATAAAGCTGCTCTGGACATTGATATGCAAGTCTGTGTATGGATATATGCTTTCATTACTCTTGGTTAAATACTTTGAAACAAAATGAATGAATCATACAATTGGTTTATCTATAACTTTTTAGAAACTGCCAAACTGCTTTCCAAAGTGGTTCTAACATTACCATCAGCAATGTATGGGACTTCTATTTTCTCCACATTTTTTCCAATACTTGGTATGGCCAGTCTTTTACATTATAATCATTCTCATTATATAGTTTTGAATATACTTTACATATTCTGAATAAAAATTCTTTATCAGATATTTGATTTGCATATGTATTTTCCCAGTCTGTGGCTAGTCTTCTCATTCTTTTAACAGTATATCAAACAGCAAAAGTTTTTAAATTGATGAAGTCCTTTTTATCATTTTTTATATAGATAGTGGTTTTGATATAACACCTAAGAAATTTTTCCTAACCCAAGGTTATAAAACTTTATTCTAAAGGAAATATAGAATCAAGATGACAGAATAAATTGTCCCCAGCATCACTCTCTGCCACGATTGGCTAATATACAACTATTAAAAAGCAAAGACTGACAATCTGGGACTGCTGGAGCTTCAGAGAGGACGAGGAGAGACCCACGGAGTTTGTGAAGGTGAGAGAAGCCACGGTGAGAGGAAGAAGAAACTGCTCAGACTATTTCAAGCCCCAGCTGCATCAGGGTTGGCTCTGTTGAAGAAGGGAAGAAACACAAAGCAGGAGCCAGCAAAAGCCACAGCTGAGCCCTTTGGATGAGCCTGGAGTCTGCAGAGAAGAAGAGAGCCTCAGAGTACAACATACCACCACACAAGCCAGCAAGACCACTGACAGGGTTCCCGTGGACACATGTAGGAGTGAGATGATGTAGCTAACAGAAGAAAGGAACCACCCAGAAGGTGGTGAATCACCTGCAGAGACCCGTGCACAGCTCACCACACGGGAAGTGTTTAGAGTGCATGAGGGAGGCTGGCCCACCCAGAGAATTTGGGGTGCACAGTAGGCAGCTGATCTGCCTTCCAGTCTTCACAGGCCCACTCAGTGGAGACTGGTCAGGGCAATAGAACTGCAAGGGGTGCAGTTTGCCAGAAAGACTTAGTCCCAGGCCAGAATTTCCACGCAGCCCAGGTTTATGTGACCTCACAAGACATGGAAGTGATTAAAAGACCAACAACTAAAATCCAGTCCACACAAAAAGCCTTCCCCAGAAAACCAACAGCAAAAGCAGCATGTTAGCACAACCACAGGACTCAAGTGCTGGTCCCCCCAAGAAATTCTCCCTACTTTGCAATTAAACAAAAGCACAGACCAGAGACAAAGCTCTCATTTAAAGCAGTAAAGGCCTAACACCACCAAAAATCACCTACCAAACCTAAGAGAGGTAACATTCTCCTCAAATGCTCAGGCATCAATGTAAGGACACAAAGACAAAGAAAGAACAGAGAAATATGACACTATCAAAGAAATAAACCAAGTACCAGCAATAGATCCAGAGGGATAGCAGATTTTTGAAATGTCTGACAGAGAATTCAGAATAACCCTCTTAAGGATATTCAAAGAATCACGAGAAAATACAGAAAGAAAATTAAATGAAATTTGGAAAACAATCCAGGAGCAGAATGAAAAACTTGACAAAGAAATTGAATCAATTTTTAAAAACCAAATAAAAATTCTGGAAATAAAGAACACATTATCTGAACTTAAAAACTCGATAGAAAACTCTGACAACAGACTTAATCAAAGAAAAGTATCAGTGACCTCAAAGACAGAACACAGGAAATTATCAAATCAGAGGAGCAATAAATAAATAAAAAGAAGAAGAAGAGGAAGAAGAAATGAAACAAAATACAGAAAATATGGGACTCCATCAAGTAAAATCACCTGCGCATAATTGGCATACCCAAAGGAGAGGAAAAAGGAAGAGATGTAGAAAGCATATTCAAGGTCAGAATGGCTGAAAATGTCTCAAGTATGGAGAAAGACGACAGCATCCAGAAACAGGAAGCCCAGAGCTTGCCAATCAAATACAATCCAAAGAGGAACAACCCAAGGCATATCATAATCAAATTATCAAAAACCAAAAACAGAGAAAGAATACTGAAAGCAGCAAAAGAAACACATAACATTCAATGGAACCCTAATATGTCTCTCAATGGATTTCTCAGTAGAAACTCTACAGGACAGAAGAGAATGGGAAGATATATTCATGGTGTTGAAGGTAGAAAGACTGTCAACTAAGAATTCTCTATCTAGCAAAACTAACCTTCAAATGTCAAAAAGAAATAAAATCTTTCCCAGGCAACAAAAACTAGGGAAATTCATCAACACTAGACTTGCCTTATAAGAAATGTTAAAGGGAGTTCTTCAATCTAAAAAAAGATGGTGCTAAGGAGTAGCAAGAAAACATTCAAAGGTACATAATTCATTAGTAAAGTAAGTTCACAGACAACATTAGAATACTTCAGTATCATAAGGGTGGTGAATAAACCGCTCACATCCTTAGTATGAAGACTGAAGGACAAACCTAACAAGATACTAACATATACAACAACCATATGAAAGATAAGCAACATTAAAAGATGTAACTTGAAACAACAAATTGTCAAAAAGTGGGGGGAGTGATGCCAAAGCATAGACTTGGCTTTGGTTTTTTTCTTTGTCCTTAGATATCAAAGTTATTAGTCTAAAACAATCTGTTGTAACCATGACATGTTTTTTGTAAGCCTCATGGTAACCATAACACAAAACTTATGAGACATACTAAAAATAAATAGTGAGAAATCAAAATACTCTACTAGAGAAAACCACTAAATCACAAAAACAAGACAGTAAGATTGGAAAAAAAGGAAAAAGAATCAACAAAACAACCAAAAAAAAAAAAGGAACAGAATGGCAGTAAAAAGTCCCTATATTTCAATAATAATTCTAAATATAAATGGATTAAATGCCCCAGTTAAAGACACAGAGTGGTTCAATGGATTATAAAGTAAGAACCAACAACATCCTGCCTACCAGAAACCCACTTCACCTAGAAAGACACGCACCATCTGAAAGTGAAGGTGCAGGAAAAGATATTTCAGGCAAATTAAAACCAAAAAAGAGCAGACTAACTGTACTTATATCAGATGAAATAGACTATAAGCCAAGGAAAGTAAAAAAAGATATGGAAGGTCATTATATAATGATAAAGGTATCAATTCAACAAGAGGATATAGTAATTCTAAATATATATTCACCCAACTCCAGAGCACCCAGTCATATAACTAGACCTAATGGGAAAAATAGACCCTAACACAATAATAACTGGGGACTTTAACATCCCACTTTCAGCAAAGGACAAATCATCCAGATGGAAAACTAATCAGGAAATATCCAAATTAATCCCTACTTTAGGCCAATTGGACCTAACAGACATATATAGAACATTTCATCCACAGCTACAGAATACACATGCTTCTCAGCAGCACATGGGACATTCTCTAGAATAGACCATATGTTAGGTCACAGAACAAGCCTCAACAAATTTTTAGACACTGAAATTGTATCAACTACCATGCCTGAACCATAATGGAATAAAACTAGAAACCAACAACAAAAGAAACATTAGAAACCATACAAATACATGGAGATTAAATAACATGCTTCTAAAAACAAATGGGTCAAAAAAGTAATCAAGAAGGAAATTCAAAAATTTCTGGAGACAAATGAAAAGGAAAACACGACATACCAGAACCTGTGGGACACAGCAAAAGCTGTTCTTCAAAGAAAATTTATAGCAATAAATGCCTATTCATAAAAGAAGAAAGACTTCAAATAAACAACCTAACATTACACCTCAAGGGGCTGGAAAAATAAGAACAAATCAAACGCCAAATCAGTAAAAGGATAGAAATAGCAAAGATCAGAGCAGGAATAAATGAATGAGAGATTTTTTTAAAAAAATACAAAAGATTGATGAAACAAAGAATTGGTTTTTCAAAGAAATAACAAAATTGATAAACTTTAGCTAGACTAATGAAGAAAAAAAGAGAGAAGACTCAAATAAATGAAATCAGAAATGAAAAAGGAGGCCCAAGGAGCAGCTCTATTGCACCAGAGCCCTAGTGGCAAGGCCCAGCTCCTTGAAAAACCAGTAACAGTAATATATGGTTGTCACCATGCTCTCTCACCTGGCCAAGAAGGCAGCTAAAAAGAAGCAAGCTGCCAAAGCTCAACAGCAGCCCAGAAAGGGACATGAAGAAAATGGAGATGCTGTCACAGAACGACAGGTGGCAGAGGAGAAAAGTGAGGAGGCCAAAGGCAGAGACCACAGAAGTCAATTTGCTGACCAAGGAGCTAGAGGACTTTGAGATGAAGAAAGCTGCTGCTCGAATTGTCACTGGTGTGCTGGCCTCTCACCCCAACAGTACTGACGTCCACATTAGCAACCTCTCACTCACCTTTCATGGTCAAGAGCTGCTCAGTGGCACCAAACTGGAATTAAACTCAGACCATTGTTATGGCCTCATTGGCTTAAATGGAATTGGAAAGTCCACACTGCTCTCTGCTATACGAAAACATGAAGTGTTCATCCATGAGCACATGGACATCTACCATCTGACTGGTAAGATGCTTCCTAGTGACAAGACACCCTTGAAGTGTGTGATAGAATTTGACACAGGGCAGGCCATGCTGGAGAGGGAGGCTGAGAGGCTGGCTCATGAGGACATGGAGTGTGAACAGCTCATGAAGCTCTACCAGGGCCTGGAGGAGCTGGATGCTGACAAGGCACAGACGAGGGCTTCACGGATCTTGCACGGACTGGGTTTCACACCTGCTATGCAGTGCAAGAAGTTAAAAGACTTGAGTGGGGGCTGGAGGATGAGGGTTGCCTTTGCCAGAGACCTCTTCATTCGGCCATTCATGTTGCTCCTGGACAAGCCCGCCAACCACCTGGACCTAGACGTTTGTGTGTGCTGGGAAGAAGAACTAAAAACTTTTTAGCACATCCTGGTCCTCGTCTCCTGTTCCCAGGATTTTCTGAATGGTGTCTCTACCAACATCATTCACATGCACTACAAGAAACTGAAGTATTATTTGGGTAATGATGATCAGTACATGAAGACTATGCTGGAGCTGGAGGAGAACCACATGAAGAGGTTTCACTGGGAGCAAGATCATATTGCACACATGAAGAACTACATTGCAAGATTTGGTCATGGCAGTGCCAACCTGGCCCAGCAGGCCCAGAACAAGGAGAAGACACTACAGAATATGATGGCATAAGGACTGAAGAAGAGGGTCATGAGCAACAAGACACTGTCATTTTATTTCCTACCATGTGGCAAGATTCCTCCACCTGTCATTATGATGCAAAATGTGAGCTTCAAGTACACAAAAGATGGGCCTTGCCTCTACAGTAACCTAGACTTTGGTATTGACCTTGACACATGAGTGGCTCTGGTAAGGCCCAATGGAGCAGGGAAGTCAACTCTTCTGAAACTGCTAACTGGATAGCTACTATCCACAGATGGGATGATCTGAAAACATTCTCATGTCAAGATAGGATGTTACCATCAGCATTTACAGGAGCAGCCTTTGGAATACACGACAAAGTGCTACCCCGAGATCAAGGAGAAGGAAGAACTGAGGAAGACCATTGGGTGGTGTGGTCTCACTGGGAAACAACAGGTGAGCCCAATCTGGAACCTGTCTGACAGATAGAAGTGTCAAGTATGTCTGGCCTGGCTAGCCTGGCAGAACTCCCACATGTTCTTCCTGGATGAGCCCACCAATCATCTGGATATTGAGGCCACTGATGCACTGGCAGATGTCATCAGTGAGTTTAAGGGTGGGATGATGCTGGTGAGCCATGACTTCAGACTCATTCAGCAGATTGCACAGTAAATTTGGGTCTTTGAGAAAAAGGAAATCACCAAATGGTCTGGAGACATCCTGGCCTACAAGGATAACCTCAAGTCCATGTTGGTAGATGAGGAGACCCAGCTCACCAAGAGGACCCACAATGTGTGAGATCTCTGCCTGGGCTTGGGTCAGAAACCCCATCTGGAAACTAACAGCTGCTACCCTGGCCAGCCCCTCAGAACAGGACCCTGGGGCTACACTCCTGCATTACTGAAATACTGCTCCCCAGTCTCTCCCTTGACCCTCCACCTGCCTTAGCTGCACTCTGTTATCTTCTCTACCGCTGGACAGTGCCTCTCTATTTCCTATCCTCCTTCCAGTTATGTTTGTCTATGTCTGGGTTCAGCTGGCTGTTTCCTCCAACCCCTTGCAGCCAGAGGAACCTGAAGTTTAGCCCAAGGACCCAAATGCTGGATATGGACCATGAAGGAGCTTAGGATTCTCATTTGCTCGGTTTTGGTGATGTTGGAGGAATAACCCCCAGCCCACCACCCCCATTCCTTTTTGCTTCTGGTTTGGAGTTCTGAATCAGGGCCTTAGTCCTAGTGGTCAGTTTTTAAATAATTATTTAACAGTGTAACTTTTAGACCTATGTGACATCTACAAAGCATCCAATAAAGAAAGAGGAAGTCATGGTCCCTAAATAAATAAATAAATAAACATAAAAGGAGACATTACAATTGATACCAGAAATGCAAAGGATCATAAGAGACTATGACAAATGATTATATGTGAACAAACAAGAAAATCTAGAAGAAATGGATACATTCCTGGACATATACAACTTACCAAAGTTGAATCATGAACAAGAAAGTCTAAAGAGACCAATAACAAGTAATAAGATTGAAGCAGTAAAAAAACTCTCCCATCAAAGAAAACACCAGGACCAGATGATTTCATTGCCAAATTCTTCAAACATTGAAAGAACTAATACCGATTCTTCTCAAACTCTTCCAAAAAATTGAAGAGGAGTGAATACTTCCAAATTCATCCTGCAAAGCCAACATTAACCTCATACCAAAACCCTTTAACAGTCACAGTGGGGGCCAGCTTTCTATTACATAAAACTTGGGAGACACAATTTAAGCTTCAGTGAGTTTGGGGGGGACATAATTTAATCAGCTACATTAACCAAGTAGATGAAAGACCTCTACAAGGAAAACTGTAAAACGTTGGTGAAAGAAATTGAAGAAGACACAAATAAATGGAAAACTATCCTATGTTCTTGGGTTGGAAAAATAAGCATCATCAGAATGTCCACATTACTCAAAGCACTCTACACATTCAAAGCAATCCCTAGCAAAATACCAATGACATTCCTCACAGATATAGAAAAAAAATGATATTAAAATTTGTTTGGAACCACAAAAACACTGTACAGCTAAAGCAACCTTGAACAAAAAGAACAAAGTTGGTGGCATCACACTTCCTGACATCAAAATATCCCATAAAGCTATAGTAACCAAAACAGCATGGTACTGGCATGAAAATAGACAAATAGACCAATGGAACAGAAAGAGAGCCCAGAATTAATCCATGCACTTATAGCCAATTGATTTTCAACAATGGTGCCAAAAATACACAGTAGGGAAGGGACAGTCTCTTCAATAAATGATGCTGGGGAAACTGTGTATCCACATGTGGAAGATTGAAACTAGACCCCTATCTCTCACCATACACAAAAATCAACTCAAAATATATTAGAGACTTCAGTGTAAGACCCAAAACTATTAAATTACTAGAAGAAAACATGGGGGAAATGATACACAAAATAGGAGTGGGCAGCACTTTTTTGAGTGAGACTACAAAGGCATACACAACTAAAGCAAAAATACACAAATGGGGCTACATTAAACTGAAAAGCTTCTGTACAGCAAGGGACACTATCAACAAAGTGAACAGACAATCTATACAATGGGAAAAAGTGTTTGCTACCTACACATCAAACTAGGGGCTAATATCCAGAATATATAAGAAACTTAATTCATCAGCAAAAAAAACTAGATAGCCTAATTAAAAAATGTGGAAAGGACCTGAACAACAAACATTTCTCAGAAGATATACAAATAACCAACAAGCACAGGAAAAAAATTCTCAGAATCAGTAATCATCAGGGAAATAAAAACTAAAACCGCAATGAGATATCACCTCACCCCAGTTAGAGAATATCTTGTTGATAATTCAACAAGACAGAAAATAAATGCTGGAAAGCATGCAGAGAAAAGGAAACTTTTCTATGTTGGTGGTGGGAATGTAAATTGATACAGCCATTGTAGAAAACAGTATGAAGGACCCTCAGGAAACTAAAAATAGATATACTCTGTGACTCAGCTATCCCACTATTGGGTTCATATCAAAAAAAAATCAATATATCAGAAAGACACCTGCATTCCCACATCCATCTCAGCACTGTTCACAGTAGCCAAGTAGTGGAATCAACCTAAATGCCCATCAACAGGTGAATGGATAAAAAGACTGTAGTACATATACACAGTGGAATACTATTCAGCTATAAAAAGGAATGATATATTATTTGCAGCAACATGGTGGAACTGGAAACCATCATGTTAAGTGAAGTAAGATGAACACAGAAAGAATACTACATGATCTCACTCATTCATAGAATCTAAGAGAAAAAAAGTGGTTCTAATAGAAGTAGAGAGTAGAATAATGGTTGTCGGAGGCTGGGAGGGGATGGGGTATGGGGGAGAGGGGGAGCAGTGGACTAAAAGGTACAAAACTATGCTATCTACCCTAAGTGAATCATTGTGCAACATATGCATCTTTGAAACAATACAGTGTACCCCACAAATGTATACAAGTAAACTTTAAAATATTTTGAATAAAAATTTTAAAAAGAAAAGAAAAAAGTCAATTGTCTATATGTGTGTGAGTCTATTCCTGGACTCAATATTTTATTCCATTGATTTTTTTTTTTTATCTTTCTAAGCCTTGTTCTTCTGTGCATTATTTTTCTCAGCCTTTTACTATTAACCAATTTGTGTCTTTATATTTAAAGCACATTTCTTATAGGTAGCATATAATTTGGTCTTGCTGGGCTTTTTTATCTAATATGACAATCTCTGCCTCTTAATTGCTGTGTTTAGATAATTTATATTTGATGTGGTTACTAATATGGTTAGATTTGATATTATTATTTTTCTATTTGTTCCATCTATTTCTTGTTACCTTTTTTCTTTCTTCTTTCCTTTTCTGATTAATTGATTATTTTCATTATTACATTTAATCTGCATTGTTGACATTTTTATTAACTATAACTGGGCTTTTTGTTTTATTTTTGTAGAGATTTTTTAGAAATTGTTTTAAGGTTAATGGTATACAACTTTTACTTATCACAGTCCACCTTCAAATAATATTATACTAATTTACACATGGTATACTTTCATTTCTCTCCTCCAGGCCTTTGTGTTATTGCTGTCATACATTTTGCTGTGATAGATATTTTAAATCTCACACTATATTGTTTTTATTTTAGTTCTTATCATTAATTACCTTTTAAAAAGATTAAGATAATAAGAAAACCATCATATATATTTACATATATGTCGCTACAATATTTGATGTTCTTCATACCTTTGTGTGCATCCGTATTTTTATCCAGTATTATTTACTGTATGCCTGAAGGACTTCCTTTAATTTTTATTGTGGCACAAGTCTGCTGGTGATGAATTCTTTCTAGCTCTCATATGTCTGAGGAAGTCATTATCTCACTGTCATTTCTAAAAGATATTTTCTCTAAATGCAGAATTTTAGTTTGAAGTGTTTCTTTTTTTCTTCATTACTTTGAAGATGATACTTCACTATCTTCTCATTTGCATAGTTTCTGATGAGAAGTCTGTTGTATTTCTTATTTTTGTCCCACACAGCTAGTTATTCGTTAAAACAGCATAGACGTCAAATAACAAAGATGTGTAAAATAATAAATATGTACCTTGTATTGAGCAGACCGTGGAGCTTCAGAGGAAATAAGAACTACTCAGGGCCCATGACACCAGCCTTCATCCTGGTGTTCCTTCCTCCTCACCTTGCCTCAAAGGAGGAAAAACGGATGGGGTATATTCAAGAGGAAGACCAGGAATAGTGAAAGAAGGGACTTGGAGTTACTAAAATTGAGGACAGCTTAATAAATTTCCTAAGCCATTTTTACAAGGAGCTACCTGTGACTTACTAATCTTTTGGTGCCCTGGGATGACTAGCAGGGTGTTTTGTCCATAAGGGGAGCTCCTTAAGTGGAATAAAATTTTATATCTATATAAATGAACCAAAATTTACAAAATAGAACGAGACAGATGAGATGGAAGGGGACGGGCTGAGTTTGGATGAGACATGAAAGCACAGAATGGGTCCTGATGACCTTGAATTAAATGGAATCAAATCAAACCCCATCCATGGTGAGTGAGCAGGAATCTATGTTCATCCATCCACACTCTCACTTTCTCCCTTACGGCAAGAAGTTTCAGGAGGCTGCAGCTGTCTGTAGCAAGGGATGCTACACACCATCTTGGCCTCTCAGCCTGACTTAATCACTTACTGGGTCCACTAATCCCAATGAGAAAGTCCAGGACTGTTAATATCTCCCAACTAATGTGGAAGAGGGAACCTGAGACTGGGCAAAAAGAAATGCTGAGCCTTTTATAATACCTCACCTACAGAAACACAAACTAAAATCAAAAAGACATCAGATTTTTAGCCTGCTTTCCCCATGTCCACAAAAAGTTCCTGACCACTTTCTGAGGGCAGCCATTATGTAGATCAATAAGATATTCATTTCTTCAGGAAAACAGACCAATCATCACTTCTTCATGTCCTGAAGAGACAGAGGTGTGAAAAAGGGTCCAAGATAGAGTCCCAGACCTTGTCTAGCTTCATCTTGAGCAGTAACTGGGGGCAGCACTACTGCCTGCATCTGTGCTCGGACCTCCAAAAAACCTAAAATCCAAGGCTGTGATTCACCATTACCTCAGCACAAGATTTCACCACATTTACTTCAACATTCACAGCACCTTCTTGCTGTTTCTTGGATGACTAGAGCAAATTTATGCAGAGAAATCATCTCCATCAACACACAAGCTGACGGGCAGCCCACCAGAGCGAAGCGTCTGAGTTAAGGCTGTTGCAGACAGATCATTTTGCCTCTGCTGCAATTCCTTGTGACTGCTGTGTCAGAATATTTTAGATCCTTTTTAATTCAGAACATGCACAGTTGGGGCAAAATTGTGTGGCAGAGCCATTCTCTTTCCAACTTCTACACTCATGGGTCAGCTCACTCCCCACCTTGATCTTCCTGCGTCACTTTGAGGCCAGTAAGCTCTCAACAAATCTTGTACCTGCCTTGTTCTTCCTAATATAACTAACCACTAAGCCCCAGAACATGGTGCATGGGGGGAATATGTTACTTTCCTCCCCCTCCTCTTCGGATGACAGCTGAAAATCAGTTCCTAGGGTGTTGTAGCATCATGTGCTGGAAAACCTTACAATGAAAATGAATGACTCTGTTAATGGTTTGACTTTAGCTTGGTGATTTTCAGTGGGAATGGGGTGAGACGGCAGAAATGGGGATTAGGCAGTTACTCATTTCTGCATGCTGACAATTTGTACAACAGAAGCAGTTACATCTAACCCATCAAATTCTATAATATCATTCAATCCTTCACCCAACCTGCTGCGTGACTGCCTTACTGTGACAGCAACTGTCCTAGTAGCTGGAGAGTGAGGTGATTTGAACATCCATCTCAGACAATGGCACATAGGAGCTGTTCCCCACGTTAGATCCTTTTCTGATTGTTACATTCAGTACTATTATTGTCAGCTCTGCTCATGGTCTTCCCTCTTCTTCTCTTCTTAGACAAGGGATTATTCTCAAAAGAGGCAGCAGTAACTTTATAACATTGAATGCTGTATTAGATGAGCTACTTCCTCCCAGACACAGTCAAGCATTTAGGGGATGGTTTTCAGGTCTTCTGGAGAGTCGTAGATAAGCCATTTGGAGCATGACTGAGATCCATCAAAATCAAGCTAAGGAGACTTGATTTTCACTTATCTAGAGCTTTCTCCTCTCACTTTCCCTAACACATCTCAAGTTATCTTTTCTATTCCCTCCCTGACATTTGAGTCTAACAGACTGAGAAGCAACAATATCTTGGAAAACAGAAGTCTTTCATGTCAAAGTAAATCAGGTCAAGAAAGTGCAAATAGAAAAATACCCTGAAAGTAATGGAAAAATATGAATGCCTTTCAACATCTCTGCCAGTTATCACCAACACAGTGTCCACCTCCTATACATTAAACTTTTTTCCAAGAGACAAAAAGACTCCAACTTGTTTCTTTCAGTCTCCATGGACAGCTTTAACTGGGATTTGTAGCTCCTGCTTTTACCAGAGTTTGGAAATTCTACTTACTTTGGCAAAGCCTACAAAGGTAACTGGAAGATGTCAACACGTCAGTTGGTGCCTTCAGATGTGGCCGGGCCTGTGCTCCCACCTGCTGCTTTATTACTAAAAACAGCTGGTCTTAGGCGACACTGAAGCAAAAAAATTGATCCACATGACCCACCATCTCGCGTCAAAGTATACCCCACAGGTATCCCATCAAACTATAGATCAATTAAAGAAAAATGGCTACAGGGCCTTTGACAATCCTCCCACCAGAGGCAAAAGCTTTATCTCCTCCCCTTGAATCCAGGCACGTTTGTGACTTACCTGTAACTCCAATAGAATGTGGTAGAACAGAGAGGCTCTAAGACTCTTAAAGCTCAGTCACAAGGGATGATACTGCTTCTACCTTATTCATTGGGACACTCATTTTTGGAGCTCTGAGACACCATGGAAGAAGTAAGACTTTCTTCAGGCCTCCATCCTGTTAGGAAGTTCAAGTCACATGGAGAGGCCACTTGTGGGTATTCCGGTAGACAGCACAGGTAAGGTCCAAGCGGATGGCTAGCATCAGATGCCAGACATGCAGGTGAAGGTGCCTTCCTATGAGTCCAGCCACGGCCATAAAGTCACCCCTGTCCATTAACGGGTAAGATAAGGCATCTCTGCTGTGCCTTGTCTGGAATTCCTGACCTACAGAATTCATTGGCATAATAAAATGGTGGTTATAAGCTTTTACATTTTGCATTAATTTGTAAGCAGTAATAGCAACTGGAACAAATATTGTTTAAAATCACAGTCCTGCACTTAAATTCCAGTTCTACCCTTTGCATGCATTGATCAAGCTACTCAACCTCTCTGAGCCTGTTGCTGATTTGTACAATAGTGAAAATAAGACTTCTAATAGAGCTTTTGTGAGGAATCAGCTAATACATATGGAGACAGCACTCCACCCGTAGGTGTGTGTTGTCTTTCTCTCTGCCACTCTTCTTGTTCTCAGTTCTGATGAACCAATTGCTGTCGAAGGTACCAATGAAACAAATCTATTATCTTTTATTTGAAACCTAATTCATTTATATGAATAAAGAGCAGCTGAAGGGTATGCCTTGCCCAAAAGAGCACTTAAAAAAAAAAAAAAAAGTTTTCCCTCATTCTGGCCAACTGAAAAGAGAGACTTTGGACAAGGTTGAGATTCGCATCATTATTTTAATTAGAAGTCAGCTAAAAGCCAGTTTTCTATGGTCTCTAATAGATTGTAGTGCTTCTCAAATTTCAGGGTACATACGAATCACTTGGGGATTTTGTTTAAATACATATTTTTATTCAGACGGTCCCGGGTGAAGCCTGAGGGTCTTCAATTCTATTGAGTTCCCAGGTGATGTCCACACTACTGGTCCACCAACAACACTTTGAACAGCAAGTTCCTAAAAGATTCTGTGAAAGGCTAGAACTCATTCCATGAATAATTCTGCAATAATTCATCCTCATCCTCACCCTGGTTAGCCAAGCACTATTGGTGATTGCCAGGCCCAGGCCCTGCCTCCTGCAAGGGCAGCTCACCTGGCTTCTGGCTGACTAGTCATTTCTACCTTCAGCCTTCCTTTGTGAGGGCCCTACAGTAGCCTAACCTTTTTCCCCAATCATTTGCTCATGCAATCTTCACAACCTGTGAGCAAGGATGATTCTGTTCATTCACGGTTGAAAGGAAGTGAAGGAGAAGCCTAATTGTCATCAGCTTACTGTCATGGTGGATCTAACCAGAGTCACTATGTCACAGCTGGTCCATATGTTAACTGGGCTGTAGATTAGCAGCTATTTGGGAAAACAGATTTAAATGAGAAAGTATGAGAGACTTATCTCTACTCTCTCATGTAGCTTTAGGTATTGATTACAGGGGAGGTGTGGCCCCAGGGGGAAGAAACATATATTGAATATTTACCATGCACTGAATGTTCTGCTATGTGCTTTCTCTGCATCATATAATGTAATAGTCCCAAGATATTCTAAGGTAGATGATAATAACCTTATTTCACAGATAGAGAAACTGAGGCTCAGAGGAGTTACGTGAATTTTCTCATACTCACCCAGGAAGAAACAATGGAGCAGACTTCAAGGTGAGTATGTCTGAGACTAAACCTATAGTTTCCCCTTTAGTACCTCTTGTTTCCAGGCATAGTGTTTTATTGATGTACTATATGTCAGTCGCTGAACTTGGGCAGACTTAATGAATTTGCTGATTTATTGATAGATTAGTTGATAGCGCTGGCAGGGGTCAATGTCTCTTTTGGCCCAGTCAGCCCACAGTTTCCAGGCTGACTTCCATGTGTTCAATTCTGCCTATAATTGATGTGACTTCTGCTCTCAGGGCAATTTTGCTATAGGATAACTGTTCTCAGAGCTTATACGAGTATTTCACTGGATACTGCCACTTACAGGTCTGTGAAAATGGTGTCACTTGTTGGCTTGGCAGCTAGAGACAGGGATTCTGGGCAAAGGCAGAAAACCTATGGGCATCGTAAGCCTTGGAATGCAAGTGAATTCGAGTCTTTATATTCTGAGCTTGAGTCTTCATATATTCTCACTGGAGACCAAGACTAAATGTTAACATTTGAACCAGCAAAGAGAGAAAGAACAACTTTAGCCCAGAATTGAGTAGAAAACAAGTCAGGATTTATGAAAGCTAGATGCAAGATGCAACTTGCTGTGGGACCTCTCAATGGCGAGGAGAAATGGTGCAGCAGATGGCCTTATTTACACCAAGATTGTGAGTGGGACACTCATTTGCTCACTGTCTTAGATTTTAAGGAACAGAATTAAGCTAGCTTAAGACAAGGATAATTAATTATAAGAAATCAGGAATACTTTATAGAATACAATGACAGGAAATACAGCTGAGCCATATAAGAACTGGAAAATCTGTAGGCTGCTGGCCCCGTTGTCCATCCAGCTGTCTCTCCCTGGGGCCACGTGGCCTCTTTTCTCTTCTAGAAAATGTACTACATTCCTCTCTTCTGTCTCTCTCTCTCTCTGTGTCTGTCTCTCTCTCCCCCACTTCCCCACCCCCACTTTCTCTGCAAGGCTTCTCTATCCTGAAACCTCATGACATCCATTTGCGTGGAGCTCTGCGTTGCCATGGTGTTGACTCTAGCTGCAACATGACCTTACAGCTCCCCTGCCCATTACCATCTGACAACAATCGGATCTCCTGGCTCCAGTTCTGAAGAAAGTATTTGATATTCAGTTCAAGGTCAGTTATGACTGAGAGTTGAAGTTACCTTGTACAAACATCATTCTATTCTTTCTGGAGTCTGGAGTAGCAGTGGAGTTTGGGAGGCACTTCTAAAGAAAGGAGCATGACCTTAGCAGATTCCCAAAATATGTCTGCTACATACCTGAGGGAATGGGGGTGGAAATAGCCAAAAGAGAATGTAGCTTAAAACCCCAAAGAAGCGTAAATAGAACAGAAAAGATAAAGTCCAAAATACCTCCTCAAGTGTTTATATTTTATGGCTTTTCTTCTCTTTTGTATAAACTATCTTTGCATTCCAAATATAGGTCTTACTCCACAACTCTCAGACTCAAACCTGGCTTTGAGTGTCACCTGTGTGTCCCATGGGCCTCCAATTCTTTACTGGTAAAAGGAAGATCAATAAAAATAGTAACATGATAATGTTTCTCCCTGCCTCCCTAGATTGAATTATGAAGGCCTGCTATGTGCTGGGCTCGGCGCTCAGTTCCAGAGACAGTCTGTGCCCAGAGAGGCTAATGTAACTGCAGGGGAAATAGACCAGTTAAAACAAACAATTATTCTCCAGCAGAGTTTTTCAAAGTATGAAAAATAATTAAGTGACTCCCCATATCACATGATGGAGCAATGGGACTCCAATATTAGGGTATATATACATGAGTTCCTGCTTAAAATGCTTATTTCTAGGTCTCACCCTAGATATACTGAGTCAGAAGCTCTAAGGTTGGAGCTCAGGAATATGTATTTTAAGCAATCCCCCAGGTAATCCCATGAGTGCAGTGTTTGAGAACTGTCACAGTTGAGGCCATGTTATAGCCACAGAGAATAGTGACTCCCACATAAAGGAGTTACAGAAGACTTCCCCAAGGATTGATGTTTGAGTTCAGCATAAATGTGTTTTCCAAGAAAAGAATGGGATAAGAGAGATCCAGGCAGAGGGAAAAGCAAAAGCCCAGAAGCATGAAAATCATGGCAGGCTCCAAGGGAGCAAAGAATAGACCTGTTGCATTGGAATATAGAACATGTATAGAAACAGAGGCAAGATGCAAGACTGCTGTCAAACTGGGAAGGGCCAGGGATGCAAGGTTTTAAAAAATGAAAGGTTCAAGGGGTCCTTTAAAACAGTTTCTCTGATTCATATTTTTCTTTAATACCTTTTTTCTGGAGTTCACTTTTCTTGCCACTGACCTGGCCCATGAAAGGCCACCAGAATCTCAAAGTAATGGCTTATTGAACAAAATTAATAGAGACAGAGGACCTGGAGCTGGTGACATCTAATGCCACTCACAAGAAGGAGAATTGAAGAGCATCCCAGATCTGCCAGCTCTGAGTCATCTTCCACAGAGCGGGAGAAGGGCCAAAGAGAAAGGAGTCCATTCTTCTAGCATCTCTAGAAAGACTGAGCTGACGGCGATTGCCTGAGCTGGAGTCATCATTTCTGTGCTAGCCAAGATCCAAGAGCTGTCTTGTTTTCTCGCCAGACAGAAGCATCTGGGAGTCTCCAGTGACCTCCCTCCCCATGCCAGGAATCTCAACTGACCTTAAGCCGTACTTCCCTCTGCCTACTTCCTTCCCAGGACTTGGCATTCCCATTTCTAAAGTCTTCCAAGTAGCCATGTACAGAGTTAGGTTAAGGACAAAAACCCACACCCAGAAATCTTTCTTTCTTTCTTTCTTTTTTCTTTTAATGTCAACAGGGACAATTAGCTTTTAAATAGTCACTGAGGTGTGATTGATAGGAAATCACTATTTGTCATTTCCGGCTCCATGGGAATTGTCATTCAGTCCAACTTAACTAAGCCTTTTTATTTTCCATATTTGCTCCCTCATGAATTGGGGCCTGACAGCCTCCCATCTGAGAAACAGCAGAGAGCCTAAGAGTCCTGCAGTATTTTTCATAGAGCAATTCCTCCAGCCTAACAGATCAAATTTCCAGGTCTCTTTGTTCTTTCTCCATTAAAAGGTACCCCTCCCACAGCTGCATGTCCAACCCTATTTAGGTACTATTTAGAACAAAGAGTAAGAGCTTAATTTTCTTCTTTTCCCAGTCTATGAACCTCCTCTACCCAGCAACACCGCAGGAAACCCAGGCTTCCTAATAGAAGCTAGTAATTTCCTGAGATTTCAACATTGTCCCTCTCACACTTACAGGATTTTCAGGAGCCTGCATTTAGGGCTGGCAGACCTAGTTCCCCACAGCCTGGAGATGTTCCTGTACAAGGACAGGGTTGAACCTCCCAGGACTCACATGAAGGACAAAGGCTTTGGAATCAAAATGACCAAGGTTTAAATTCTAACTTTCCTAGATACTAGCTGTTTCACCTCAACAATTTATTTTCCTAATGAAACCTCAATTTTCTTATCTATAATATTAAAATAGAATTCACATCTGTCCAGTTTCAGTGCAAGAAGTAAATAAAGTGATTGTGACAGACATCGTTGGTTGTTATTCTCAATTTTATTATCCCTTGGCACCTTAGAGGCAGGAAGAACTTAATACTCACCTTCCTGGTCTCCCTTTAGCAAGGGATGGCCAGGTAACACAGTCTGGGTGGTGTTATGTAAGCAGAAGTCTGAGTGTTCCTGACAGTTTTTTCTGCTTTCCTGAAAAACAAAAGGAAGGATGAGACTGACTCTTCCCCCTTCTCCTTTCTTCCTGATTTAAACAAAGATGTGGTATCTGGAGCTGCAGGCATCATCTTGTGACCAAGAGAGTTCAAGACTTATCTGCCCTGACATCATCAAGACATTAAAGCAAAGCTGAAGCCACCAAATTTCAAATTTCTCATGATGTAAAAAAAAAATTTTTTTAAGTGTCTCTTTAAGGCAAGGCAAGTTGGGTTTTCTATTTGTTGCTACCAAATGCACTCCTAACTTGTGCACATAAGTGACATATGTAAAGTGGCTAAACAAGTCACTAGCATTTGACAGACATTAGTTCTACCCCTCCCCTCCCTGCCCATGTGTCTTAGCCTCGACATGCACCAAGCCCTCCTCTATACCACTGAATTATTTTTATATAGAATGGGATTTGGTCCCAGAATACGGGTCCAAACTGGCTTTCAGGGCTATGTAGTCTGTTTCCTCCTCCCCTGCCCATCTGCACACTACAGTCAGACTCCAGCGAATGACAGGCAGGCTGCTGGTGACACCCCACCTGAGTCATGCCTGCTCTGTCCACAACTGTCACTAGACTCAATGGGTCTGTTTCTCAGTGAGCACAATCAACGAATGCAACCGAGACCAGAAGTCTGGATAGGAAGGTTTATTACTTGTTGTTAAAGCCAGGAGAACTCCGGGCATTCTTCCCAAATCAGTGTCTCCCTGAAAGAAGGGTTACTGCTTCTTTTATTGAGGGCAAACACAAATATGCATGAGCTTTATTGAAGTCATCACATGCAGAGGCGGGTGCCTGCCAGCACAGGTACAGTTCATCTCCATGTTTGCTCATGCATCCCATGTTATGCTAATTAGTAACTATGCCACCCCTGGGTGGAGAATTTAGTATAGTAATGAGTAAAGTTCAGTCTAGGTTCAGAATTTTAGCCCCAAAACTTAGTGGGTAGGGTCTTAACTGGTTTCTACTGGTTCTGTGGTCACGAGTTTCTCTTCTCGACTACCTGGAACTGGCTGTTCTCATGATTAGCCCTTACCAGTCTCCTCCTACTCTGATCCTTTCGGCTCACACAACCACTCTATGCTCCATTCCCTACCTTCCCCCATGTTCTTCCCCGTCCCTTCTCTCAGCCTGCCTGAATTTCCTCCATCCTTCAGTTTCTAGCTGCAGCGCCCCCCCCCCATCTCTCCAAGATACCTTTTCTGATGTCAGTCACAGCCAAGAGAGGGAAGAGAGTCAGGTAGTGCAACATGGTTGCCCCATTTGGCAATGGCAATGGGCGGACAGAAGAACATGGCTAGTCCAAGGAGTCCTTGAAAAGGAAGGCTGCAGAGTTTTCATAGTTGAAGATAAAAACAAAAAGCTCTACAAGGTAGATGCAGAGCAGGCATCAGGGCTTGACTTTGGCTCTAGTAGTCATGAAAATGAAAAAAGCTAGAGAATCAAGGTCACCCGGAGCTAATCTAGAGGTGGTGAGAAGAAGCATCCAGGGAATACAGGAAACAAAGACAGAAAGCCCAATGCAAATGGTGGTCCTAGAAGCTCCTCGAAGTCCCTGGCCAAAGGAAAGAAGAACGGAGTTAGCCAAAGATTCGGAAGACTTTATCCCCACCTGCCACACCCCTCAGTCCAGGGAGCTGGGGGGTGGATTACCGGGTGGGCGAGCAGATAAGCAGTGAAGGATGAGACAACGGTCCACATCAACCCTTCAAGTAGAACTGCTGGGGAGTATCAGCAGCTGCCAGGCAGACCCAGTGGTGCTCTTGCTGGGTAAATTGTGACACCTGCTGGCTCATAATGGAGAAAACCCAGGCTTCACTTTGGTAAAAAAAAAAAGTTGCCAGGATCTATTGTAGTGCAAATGGCTCCCTAATGGACCAGGTTCTTGGCTAATAAGATACTGTGCATCTTTGAGGCTCTATGTCCACACTCAGATTCAGCTTCCCATGGCCACAGTTGTTTCTAGATCCCGGAAGGACAACGGAAGTAACCAGAGGGCAAGCCACTATGATAGGAAGGTGTCACAGAGCATGGACTGGGCACAGACAGATCTGACTTCAGGTTCTTCCTCTGCCTCTCTGTGTACTGGGGACACTAAGCAAATCGCTTCTGTTTTGTTGTCATTATTATCGGCTATCTTTTCAAAGGAATTATCTTTATTCCACCTACCTTACAGTTTTATGTGTGAGGAATCAAATGAGATAGGCTTGTTGAAGCAGCAAATGTGCTTTTGTGTTTTTCAACAATTGTTTGAGAATCTACCATGTGCTAACTACCATACTTCTGGAGATACATGCATATACATACACATACATACATATATGTATATTAATATACATACAAAATATGTGCACAATACATATTGTATTGTATTGCAACACAAAAGTGAGTAAACCACAATTCAATCTAGGAGGAAATATACATCAAAGCCAAAAAATCCTCTACCCTTTGCCTGAAACTGTCCTCCCTCAGCTCATCCTTCAAGTCATCTCTCATGTCACCTCCTCTGGGAAGCCTTCCTTCCACCCTAACCCCAGTCAAGCCAGGCCCTTTGTGACACTCTCAGAGAATGTCCTACCATTCCGCAGAAGTCAGTGACTAAAGGATTCAAATCCCAGCACCCTGTTCACTGACTGTGAGGCCTCGGGCAAGTTTCCAAGCATCACCCTGCTCTGGCAACCTTTCCTATAAAATGGGGGATGATAACACCTACCTCCTAGGGTTCTAATAAAGATTTTTTAAAATGGCACACATAAAGCACTTAGAAGTATGCCCAACAAATAGTTGACTCTCAAGAAATGTTAGTTTTTACTATCATTTGTAATATTTTTAACTTAACGTCCATCCTTCCCACTGGACTATCAACTTCAAGAAGAGACAGGCCCTATCCATTTTGTTCATGCCACATTCCCTGCGCCTAGTACCATACTTCAAAACCTGAGTTTTTCCTCTACAAAACACAAATAATCACAGAACCTTGCAGGTGTGTTGCAAAGATTAAAGGCAATGATGATAGCCTGACTTAACACAGTAGAAGTGGTAGAGGGGACTGAAAACAAATACAGTTGGGAAATACAATCAATAGCACTGATGGATTAATTTGATGTGGGAAGCAAAAAAGAGCAAATGATCCAGAATTTGGCTTGGGTGACCAGATGCATTTTGGAGCCACTCTCTGATTCAAAGATAGCATGAACAGCAAGTTTGCAAAAAGAAAAGGGCCAGCATGGTTTTGTACATAGTTCACTTGGGGTTTCTATGGCACCTATGTCAACCCTGTTCCTTGATACTATGGAACACATCATTTCTTCAGGCACAGGCCACCTGCAGGTTTATACAGTCATCCAAATCTTTGTCTTTCCATATCTACCAACTCACATATTGATCCAGCATTGCCATAGTTCTCTCCAGCTTTGCAAGGATTTTGTCACATGGTCATGCTACCTCTCTTCTCTAGCTTTTCTCTGGCCACCAACCCCCACCCACACCCTAAGAGAGTGACTTAGACTATTAGGCAGCAGAGTCTCCAGCCAGCAGTTTCATGAGTGGAGCTGGAGCTCAGAGCAGAGATCTGAGCCAGAGTGTACATTTGGGAGTGATCAGCGTAGAGTTCATGTATGGGCAGCATTGAGAACAGATGAACTCGCTCAGGGAGACTGTGAGGAATAAGGTTTGGGCACAGATGGAAGCCTAAGAACAAGAACGAATCAGAGAAGAGAAAAGGAGGGAGAGAAGAGCTGGCGAGGGTGAATGTGGCCAGAGACCCAGGAAGAAAACCATGAGAAACTCAAGGGAGGAGGGAGTTGAACAAGGGCTGGTCAGAGTCAAGTGCCACAGAGATGGGAGGAAAACTCAGGACTGAAATCTAAATGTGGGGTGGGGATGCCTGGGTGGTTTCAGGGGACTTGCGGGAGCAGTTGAGGATGAAGTGAGAAAGTGAAGATAGTATTTTGTGAAGGCAACTCTTTCAAAAAAATTGTGTGAGAGAGAGAAATGGGGCAATAAGTAAAGGTGGAAAGAAAGGGTTTGGGGGGATTTCCTGAGCATTTATGCATGAAATGAAGCAGCCTCTAGCAGAGCAGTGTGTCACAGCAATTAAGAGCTCAAGTTCCAGAGCCAAACACTCCAAGTCCCAGTTCCATACAGAAGCTGTGAGGCCTCGGGTATGTTCCCTGACTTCTCGGGATCTCATTTTGCTCATCGGCAAGGTGGAGATAATAGCAACGCCAACTATTCAGAGATGTTGTGAGCATTAAGAAAATTACAAGACGTCAAGTGCTTAGCCGGTGCCTAGCGCATTGCAAATACTCGGTAAATATCAGCAGCTTCTGTTGTTGATGTTCCTATTTGATAAAAGGAAAGAGCCTGTGGGAGAATTTCATTCTTTTTTATAGCAGAGTAGTATTCCATGGTGTACGAGCATGGAGAAACTTATGTTGAGTGAAATAAGCAAAGCACAGAGGGATAAATACAGTATGTCCTCACTCATAAGTGTGAGCTAAGAAATAAAGAAGAAAGGAAAGAAAGACCACAGTGGTGTGTTGGACTTGCAGAGGGAGACAACAGACCTAGGGATATAAAGTGCAGTGCGGAAAGGGGGATGGGGAGGGAGGTCAGGGATAATTGGGTGGGGGACACAGGGTACAAATGCAATTTGTGGTTATGGGTATACAGCCAGTGTGAATCTGGCCCCCACATCATGGGCACAAGGGGTGACAATCAGCTTTGTATCTCATGAATATTCATAACCAATAAAAAAATATTTTTTGCAAAAAAAAAGAGCCTTTAAGAGGAAGATACTGAAGATACAGGAAAGATGAGGAGTTAGTGATGGAGGAAAGTTCCTGGCAGAGGCCGAAGGAGATGGGGCAGGGCACTGAGGGAAAGCTTGGCCTTGGACAGGAGGAGGGACCCTCCCCGCCTGCACTGAGAGGACGGCAGAGGAAAGTGCCGATGGAGTTCAGATGCAAATGTGTTTATCAGAGAATCAGGGTAGAGGAAGTTGAGAGAGCATTTCTTTTCTCCTGTGAAGCAGGAAACAAAGGCATCTGCTGAGAAGAAAGAAGGCAGTGATGAGATGGGGCGAGGGTTAATGCTGGAAGAGTGGAAGCTCCGACTGCCGCTGCTGTAGAGGGTGGGGACAGAGCATGCAGAGCTGACAGATGGTTCCAGGCAGGGCTCTGAGATCCCCCAGATCACCAGCGCTAACGTTTCCTTGGTGCTCCCAACAGCCTCTGAAGGAGTGGTGAGGACCGTTATTTGGATTGCCCCATGGTCAAGGCTTTGCTGAGAGGCTGTGTCAGAAAGTTCAAGAGACAAGGGTGTTGAGTGGTGAAGTGGTGGCCCAGGAAGTCCAGCCTGGAAGGGGGAGGGCATGAAGCGAGAAGAGGTGGAAAACAGAGACATCAAAGGAACGGAGGTCTTACCAAGTAGGCACAACGAAATAAGAGAATGACAGGTGAGAGAAAAGGAGCAGTGGCCAGAGGGGTCAAAACTAGTGCCTATGATGGTCAGTTTTACGTGTCACCTTCATGGGGCCACCAGATGCCCAGACAGCAGTTTAAACATGACTTCTCTGTGTGTCTATGAGGATGTTTCCAGATGACAGCAGCATTTAAATCAGTGAACCCAGTAAATTAGATTTTCTCCCTACTGCAGGTGGGCATTATTCAATCCATTGAAGACCCGAACAAAAGGTGGAAGAAAGAGGAATTTACCCCTTCTTTCTGCCTCACTTTTTGAGCTCATCTCATCTTTTTCTGCCTTCATACTGGGATTTACACCATCCGATCCCCTGGTTCTCAGGCCTTCAGACTCAAACTGAAATACAGCACCAGCCTCCCTGGGTCTCCGGCTTGCAGATGGTGGGACTTCTCAGACTCCATAATCACATGAACCAATTCCTCATAATACATATTTATATATCCTATTGGTTATGTTCCTCTAGAGAACACATAATATAATGTAGCTACGATTAAAAAGGGCCACAAAGTCTTTGCTATTTCCCCCACTGAGTTCCCTTTGCTTGAATCTGGGCTGGGCATTGTGATTAGCTTGACCAATAAAATCTGATATAAGTGATGATCTGGGGCTATATAGGTTGGATCATGAGAAAGAAACCCTGTAGCTTCCACCTGGACCTTTTCAAACACTTGCTCTTCAAGCCCTGACCAGCTATTCTAAGGCCACCCACACTGAGGAAACCACGTGGACAGGCCATAAGGAGAGGTCCTGGGACTAAAAGAAGAGAGAGATGCCTGGCCAGCCCTCTGCCATTTCAGACCCAGCTATTTGATTTTTTTTTTTCTCTCTTTTTGCATCTGGATGGTATAGGGATCTGAACCATCACTTTGGTGTCAAAACACTGCACTGTAAAGGTCCAGTTCTTTGAATGATCCCAGCTGAGGCCCCAGATGTCATGGAGCAGAGACAAATTGTCCTTGCCCAGTCCTGACAAAGTTACAGATTCATAAGCCAAATAAATGATTGTTGTTTGGGGTGGCTTATTATGCAGCACTAAATAACCAGAACAATTAGAGGTATCTTTCAGAGGTGGTGCGGTCTAGACTGAAAACAGGAGCCAGGGAATAGCCATGATGATATGATTGGCTGAAAATATGAAAGTGAAACTTACTGGTTCTGCGGGAAAAAGGAACCTTCACTCAGGACACAGAGGAAACCAGATCAGAGAGATGGACTGGAGAGAAACTCGTCAGAATGTACAGACCCCTTAAGAGAGTAGTTTTATTCTCAGGTACCATAGAAACATCTATTTTTATTTGAACACACTAATTAGGTATCTAACTGTTCTTGCAAACTGGTCCCGAGAAACATACACAGCAACTATTTAAATTTAGAGTGTATGATGTTGCCCTAGGTGATCATTCTGTAAATTTGAAATGATAAGTTGCATTTATTTAAAATGGTATTCTCAAATATAGATGTCCTATTACTCAACTGATTCCACCTCCTCCCCCTCAACTCCCATGCATTGCTGCATATAGTCCTGTTTCTCCCTCTTGTGATGAAAAACATTCAATAAGTTTGTTGAATGAGCATCTGCTACGTGCCAAGCTCTGTGGTAAGAGTGTTAGACAAATAATGTCCATCTCTCGGGACTGTATCAGAGATGTTTATCAAGGACTTTACAGAGGCCAGGCTCTGTACTATGCACTTTGCAAGCCTTATCTCATTTAAACAACAGTGATGGGTAAGTACTGTTTCAGTCGAGCTTCAATGACAGAAGCAGACCACTGTAAATATAGGAAGCGGTTCGTTACAGAGATTTGATCTTCTACAACCGTGGAAGACATCTGATTGTCATCACATGTGTTGCTGGAGTGTGCAGTCCTTAGAAAAGGCAGTCAGGAAGGGAAGATGGATATAAAGTGGGGGAGAGCAAGACTAAGCTAGACCGAAACTCATGTCAGTTTCTTTGTTTCTGATCTTCGTGGTTTTAGTGTCCTGCAGAAGTGAGGGCCCTTCCTCCTGGAGCTAAACAGACACAACTAGTCCAGAAGTCAGAGAAGGCAAAGGAGGATCCGGGGAGGGGAGAGCTGTTGTAGACCTGGTGTCTACCTCCCGCCAACCAGGTGAGCCAGCAGGTGAGCTACAATGCACCGGAACTATAAAATGGCTGCTGATGCACCTGCACCTTGCAAATCTCCCACTGGGTTGCTCTCGTGGCCCAGCCACTCTCACCAGAAGCATACAGGAAGAGAATTCTGGAGAAAGTAGTTCAGCATCATTATACAACCACCACAGATACTATTCATACAGCAATGATGAATACATACTATCATCCAAATTTCAACAAAGACAGAAACTGAGGTTCTGGTCAGACAGGCACCAGCCCACTGCTGTCATGCACAGCTTCTTTGCCTCTATTTAAGTAAATTTCAAAATGGTGGTCAGATTACAAAACACCTCGTTTTTTTTTTATCTGCAGTTGGTTTGGCCCATGCGTGACCAATGTCATCTCGTCAGCCTCATTGGATACAGGACTTAGGGTTTATGAACATTTCAGAGGCCTAAAAAAGAGGCTTAAGGTCTGCTACTAAAAATATACTAACCACAAAATACAAAGGAGAAGCTTAAAATCAAAATTAATACATAATTATACATCTACAGACCTTCAACTCAAGTTGCCACATGAAATTTTAAATAAATTTTATATAATGCAAGATTTAGATGGATTAACATGTTTGATATAATGTGAAATGACAGTTCTAATAGTGAGTGCCTCAGGTCTGTTAATTTTCTCATGGTCAGAGGAAAATTGGGGGAGGCCTGATGTTGCTAACACTCATTTCAGAGACTACATGTGGGGCAGATACTGCAGTTCCATCTTTTTCCACAATGTAGAGTTGCAGATGTGGAGAGAAAAGGAAAAATGTCACCTGATATTTGCTAGAGATATATATAAAATGAAGAGAAAACGGGCAGCCTTAGTCTTGGCACACTGCCCACCTTGCTGATATATCGAGAGCATTTTAAACATATCGCTGCAGGTGGTGAATGAGAACAGAAACCAGAAATGTACAGATTAAATTTAGCAGCAGATTGAATTGCACTCACCAAGATGTTTGCCTCCCTGCCTGTTCCCTTCTTCCTCTCAGCTCAGGCTGCAGGACATCTAATCACAGAAGGCAGCCTTCTAGTGAATTCAATTAGCCTAGAGTGCCTTGCGTGGTTAATGGATAAGAGAAATGGAAACAGACATAACTTCTTCACAGCAAGGCCACGAGCAGTGGGAAAGATTCTGTGCTGGGCCAGGCAATGCTTGTCCTGCTCTGGGAGCCGGATATTCCCCTAGTCATGGCAGCCCATGCCCCAGGTTGTGGGGAGAAGGGAACAGTTAGCTCTAAGACAGAACCAGACTCTTTTGGTTGGGTTCCTGTCTCTGGAACTTCAGCTCCATGAGAAGGTATAAGCACTAGTGTTCTGATCTTTGTGCACATAGAGCATTTGCTCTGAGTACTTGAAACACTCTAAAACAGTGATCATGAATAACTGTCATAGATTGAGCACTTACCATCTGTAAGGCATTGTGCTAAGCCAGGCTATCTGCCTTTACAAACTTGCTCTTAAGCATTGTGGTAAACTGACTCCATGTGACCTAGGACTATCACCCCACCGCCACCACCTACTAGATGCTCATCACTTCCCCAATGCAAGAACACCCCACTTGAGTTTAAACTCCTGTATCAAGGAGAAACTTGGTACCCATCCCCGCTTCCAGCTGCACACATTGAGGCATAGTAATATATGCCTACTTGACCTGTCTCTGGGGTGTGTCAGGGTCACTCCCTTACCCTGTCTAAATGACTTGTCTCTCTCTCTTGAGACCTCAGACAGGGCATCCTTGTTAATCTCAAACTGGATTTTATCAAAACATATACTAAGACATAGTATTGGTTAAGAGTGTGGCCTTAGGAGATGTGCTGCCTGAGTTTGAAGCCCTGCCTTGTCATTTATGGTCTTACATATACGTATGGTTTTTCACAGGTACTTGAAATCCCTGTTGCCACAGTTTTCTCATCTTTAAAATGGGTATAATAATAGTGCCTACCTCATAGAATGTTGTGAAGAATAACAAATTATATGTAAAATGCTTAGTACAACATGTGGCACATAGTCAGCAATCAATAAATATTAGCAACTTTGGTTATAACTTGGTGCCAATGAATGTGCTAAACAAGAAATAAGACAGTATACCCAACTCTTAGTAACTTACAGCTCAATGGAGGAAGCAGATATGAAAATATAAATCATAACACAATAGGATGAGTACTAGAGTAGAAGTCCAGACATACAGTGGTCCACACCTTCTCCCTGCCCCCACACTCCTGAGGAATTTGATAAACTCCCATTAGGAGCACAGCTCTCTATAGCAGTGGCATGAAGGATGCCTACCACGCGGGAGAAGAGGGAGGTCATCTATGCCCCGTTTCCTACTCGCCAACCAGCCCAAATGACCTTAGTGAATAATGACATAATAGAGGAGATTATAGCCCATTGTTTTTTTCAGAAAATATTATTGAATACAAATGTGCAAGACCCTCTTTCAGGCAATGCATAGTGTTTACAATCTAGTCAGAAAGACAGCTTTGAGCAAAAAACTGCAAGAGTGCTGAACATCGGAAAGTAGAGATGTTGGTGCCAAGAAGTTGAAAACTTCCTGAAGGACATGAGACCAGGTTGAGTTAGTTCAGAGGAGGGAGCAGCGAGGAGCCTTAAAGGCATGATCTTCAAAATAAAGAGGCCTCACCCAATATTATGGTCCATACCATCCTTAAAATGAAAATGTATAAGCAGATTCAGAACCACTTAAGATGCAGATTGAGAATAGAATTCTAGTTCATTTTTAATAGTTTGAAAAACTATTTTAGGAATAAAATGAGCATCTAAAATCCTAAAAGATACCATTTTATTTTTTTTATTTTTATTTATTTTTATTTATTTATTTATTATTTTTATTTTTTTTAATTTTATTTTCTCGATATACATTGTGGCTGATTATTGCTCCCCATCACAAAGATACCATTTTAATTTGTACCCTTTGATATGGATAAGGAAAATAATAGGGAGCTGTAACAGGTAAGGGTACAACAATAAACACAATTGAGTGTAATTTGAATCATTAATAAGAATATAAAACATACATGCAGGCAGATGTACACACTATTTCTTGGATCTCTTCCTCTCTGCCCTTATAATTTATCCTATGGTTGGCAACGAACACTCTTATCTCATGAATTACCAAGTCAGGCCTTTATATATTCACTCTGTATACAATGAATCAAAAAACGAAATAAAGCTGCCAGCTTGCTTTTCCTCCTGGACCGAACCATCCTGTCCTGACCAGTCCACTGCAATTTAAATTCCTGTCACGTCCTTCTGGCTGCTTTTGCTGTCTCATAAAAAATGCTGTCTGTGGCAGTCCCATCCTCCCTCCCTCACAGGCTGGGAGATTCATGGACCCATCTCAGGACAGGTCAGGGGCAGCCTGGCGACGAGGCTCTTCACGGTCTCTGAGTTACTTGCAGAGAAAGTGAGAAAGAGTTTAAATATAAAAATCTACAAATAATTTTGGCTTAGACAAAAATGGGAACTGGAAGGGGCTCCCGCCGTTGATTCTGTGAGGACAGGGTGACAAGGTGCCCTGGGAAAGGACAGCACCTCCTCGTCTACACAAGATGGCATTTAGGAAGATCGAGGCCACAAGCAGGTATGAGAGCCACATACCAACAGAAGCAGTCAAAGCAGCAAGGGTTTTGGGATCAGACAGACCTGAATTTGAAACTCAGCTTTGCCACTTAGCTGTGTATCCTTGTACAGGTCATTTAGCCTCTCTGAGCCTGGGTTTTCATCTGAAAAGAAGAGAACAATAGCTACCTCCTGGGGTGATCATGAGGACCATAAAACGTTCATTCAAGCCAATGAGTCCTCAATCGAAAAGCCCGACTCAAACTATTTTAGGAAGGAAGGAAGGAAGGGAGGGAGAGAGGGAGGAAGGAAAAAAAAAATAAGAGGAATGTATAGGTCACTTAACAAGCAAGTCCAAAGAAAGAATATGCCTCAGGGACCCAAACATTGCCAAGACTCTGTTTTCTGCTGTGTGACCCCTTTCTGGCCTGCTTCAGATGGCTTTCCTCCACACAGCAGTGACAGGAAAAGAGAAGAGTCTCCTAGTAGAGAGATAGAGCCTTTCTCACCAGCCTCTGTAGGTGAGATCCAGAAAAGGACTCTGACTGGTCCAGCGTGGATCCTGTGCTCATTCTGGGAACGGCCACTGTGGCCAAGGGTGTAGGGAACTGACGTGAGCTGAGGCAAGCCTCAAGCATACCCTGAAGGTGGGGATGGGATTCCTGGATTCCAATTAACACTACCCATGAAGTACTTGAAACTCTCCGTCTTTCTTCATTTGAAAAGTGGAACTATCATCATACTGAGACAAAAAGAAATACAGTACTAGAAATAATAACCTCCTTGATACTTCAAACTGCTCAGTAAGTGTGAAGACATTAATCTGAATGTCAGGATTTCCTCTGAAATAATCACCATCCATTAACCAAACTCCAGGTTGTTCTTTCATGCATATGTCTATTGTTTCAATCACTTACCCATCCTCACTTGTTGAGCCTTTTCTATCTGCCAGACACTGTGCCATGCACTTTGTGTGCATTATATAGTCAGTTTTCACAATGATCTTGTAAGGCACTGTTGCTATCTCCATTGCATAGTAAGCAAACTGAAGCTCAGAGTGGTGAAGTAATTTGCCTAATATTTCACAGAAGTGGACCTGAACACAGGTTAAGTCAAACTTTATGCTCTCAACCACTGGGCTACCACTAGGTAAAGCACAGGGGGGAAAGTGATTAATTTTTTTCAGGGGAAGTCTTCACTGTAGAGAGGTGACATTTGAATTGTCTTAAAGAACTGCAGAGAATTGGTAAAGGGCATTTGAGGCAAAGGAAAGATGATGTGTAGAGGTACAACATCTGCAGCAAATATCTCACCTCAGAGTCCAATGAATCTAGCTCAAACTATGGGAGGGAACAGTTTGAATTAGTGCAATATCTGAACTATGTTCATTTGTAAACAAAAATAAATGCAGTTTTACTACATTGATTTTGCTTACAAACATACTAAATTTCTAAAAAAAAAAAAAAAAAAAAAAAAACTGTCAAGAGCCTGTTTAGTTTTAGAGCAAAAAAAACTATTTTTGGCCTCATAGACATCAGGGGTGAACCCCAGACATTCCTGAACCATCTTATTAATATTACACAGCTTTCCTCTCCCTGAATTCTCACAACTGCCTTTCCAGCTTAATACTGGAAGGTTGCTTTGTCTGTTAATCTGCTAATGAAGACCTACATTAGTAAGATATCACCCACTTCAGATAATATAAATGAAGTTCTATTTTGATTACAAGTATCTTTTTTTTTTACCAAAAGTAACAATTATTGCCTTTGAAAAAATCAGAGGGAAAAAAAGGATTAAATAATGATGGGAGGTAAAACAGAAGGTAAGATTGAATTTCCTCCTTCCCATCATCAGTTGCTTCTCCACCATACATCGGTACATAGGACCCGCACGTACCTAGGAAACTGAGGCAACAGCACACTCCTCGCACCCCTTTTTCCCCCCTTCCCTTCATGCAATCCCCAAGTTCTGCGACTCCTGCCTCCTTCATATCTCTGCCCCCACACCTGCTGACCATTCCTTTTGCCACTGCTCCAGGTCAGGGCTCAGCACCTCTCTCCTACCTGCCTCTGGTCTCGCAGCCCTTCTATCTATCCTCCAGAGTGAGCATTTTAGCACCCAGTCTATCAAGTATCTCTCATCACTAGCAAGAGTGATTGGTCCAAGTAAGGCCAACCAAAGCTCTTCCCTAGAACTGTGCCACAGATGCTGAGAAATTAGACTCCTTCTCACATCTTCTGCCATGGGGGAAAGGCTGTCTGTGGTAGGAGAGGCTAAGGTGGGCATTCTGAGAGTAGGGGAGATAAGCAGAATTGAGCAATGGAAAGTCTTGGCAATGTGAGATCTTTAGTCCTCGTCCCTGAGCTGGCTCCTTACAGTTACTTTTGTATCTTTATCAACTACAGAAGCCAGTAAGTTGCTTGGTTGCTTAAAAACGAACAAACAAAAAACAATGCCGACTGCATCCATTCCTGGGTCTTCACTGACACCTCATTACTTTGAGAGTGAAATCCAAGCCTGGGGGCCTGGCAAACTCAGCCCTTGACAGCATGCCTTCTGTCTCCCATCCCCATCTCATCTCAGCATGCTTCCTGATCACACTCCAAGTTCAAAGCCACATTCATGTTGAGCTGTGTTTAGTTGTTGTGGATGTAGCTGTTGCAGTTGTTGTTGTTGTTGCTGACTATGTACTGACCCTATTCTCTTGTGTGCTAGGCCCCTGCACTACACATAACCAGGTTTCGGTCTGCTTACCTGCATTGTATCAATCCTTCAGAAAGCTTCTTCCAGACTCAACTCCCTTCTCTGTTCAATCTTAGCCTCTAAACACGACTCTACTGTAACAAAATAAACACAGTTTTATAAATCTCTGTTTATTTTTCTGCCTTCTCCTACTCAATGAGAGTAGGGAGAGATTGTGTCTATCTTCCCCATAACTAGCATTGCTCCTGGAACACATAGCAGGTAGTCAGAAATGATTGCTGAATAAATAGATGAATAAATACACTGAGACACTTCAGTTTGGACATCCTGGAAATTTTATTATATAACCTTGTTTTAAAAAATCCCATAACTTGTGCAAAGCATGAAAGTTATCCTCTTATATCATTCAAGACTATATAACTCATAGGTTAAATTTTCTTGTGATTGAGACAATTCTCTCAAAGAATTTAATATTAGCTTTTAATTGCATCCTGACGTCCACCTAGTACTTTAATAAATGCAAGGGAAGAAACCCCTCTGCATATCCACACAGGTAAATTCAACTCAATAATTCCATTTAATTAAGCATTTTTGTGCTCTAATAGTCAAATTGCTAGAGGAGATGTCATTTCCATTACCTGGTCAACCGAAGAATGTTGAGCAGTTACTTGAATACCATTTAAGGGCTTCCTGCTTCAAGGAGGGTTTTCAAATGATTCCAAAGGCAAGCTGGTTCCCTGACTCCTTCTCAAAGGTTCTCTGCATTCCCTCATTCCCCTTCCCAAAAGTAGTAGTCATGGGGGTTTTTTCATTCTGCCTCCCCTCACAGCCATGCACCATACACCCACTTCCTCAACTGCATTTTAAATGGTGTCCTTCTTTCAAATGTGGTGCCAGAAGTCACCTCCTCCATAAAGCCTGCCCAGACTTTACATTTACCCTCACTATGGCACCTTAAAGCATGGTTTTCAAGGTAATTTAATCGAGCTCATGACCTCAGTGAAGTGAATGGACCATCTTGATTCACTCCCTAAACTGTAGGAGAAAGACACCTGGAGTTGGAGTTGGAGAAACCTGTGTAAGAATCCTAGGCTTCCCAGAAGAGGCCCAAGAGCTGCCAGGACCATGCGCCCTGAAGCACCTGCGCCAGAACAGGTAGGTGCCACTGCGGGACACCCCAGCCCAGACAAGTGCGCACTGCCCAGAGAGGCCCTAAAGTCCCCATGCCCACAGGACCCTGAGCCACCTGTATTGGAACAGGTAGGCACTACTGCAGGACTCCCAGCCCAGGCCAGTCTCTGCGGCCCAGAGAGGTCCAAACTTCCTGCCCATAGGCAATGAGGCATCTGTGACAAACTGGCAGTCTTGGCAGGATCCTAGCCGGATGATAGGGTCGAACGATTGGACCATGAAATCCCCTGCCACAATAACTAAACACCAAAGAAAAGATACCAAAATTATGAAAAATCAAGAAAGTACTCCACCAAAGGGTGATAATAAGTCTCAAACTCTAGATCCTATAGGACAGGAAATGTCTGACAAGGAATTTCAAGCAATAATTCTAAGGAAACTAAATGAGATACAAGAAAATTCAGCTAGACAACATGATGAAATGAGAAAAAGTATACAGGACCTGAAAGAAGAAACACACAAAGAAATCAATACCGTGAAAAAGAATGTAGCAGAGCTTGCAGAGCTGAAGAATTCTTTCAGTGAAATATAAAACACAGCAGAGAGTTTAACCAGCAGGCTTGCAGGAGAAGAGAGAACTTCTGACCTTGAAGATGGGCTGTTTGAAATAACCCAAGTGGACAAAAAAAAAGAAAAAAGAATTTAAAACTTTGAAGAAAATCTAACAGAGATAACAGACAACCTTAAGCACTCAAATATCCAAATCACAGGTATTCCAGGAGGAGAGGAAAAAGGAAATGGCATTGAAAACATTTTCAACAAAATAATGGCAGAAAACTTCCCAGGTTTAGGGAAAGACACAGATCTTCAGATTCAGGAAGCTCAAAGATCCCCAAACATATTCAACCCAAAAAGGTCCTCTCCAAGACATGTTATAGTCAAACTGGCAAAACTCAAAGACAGAGAGAATCTTAAAAGCTGCAAGGAGAAGCATCAAATCACCTGCAAGGAAGCCCTAAACAGACTAACATCAGACTTTTCATCACAAACCCTAAAAGCCAGAAAAGAATGGGGTGATATATTCAACATACTAAAAGACAGAGATTGCCAGCAAAGAATACTTTACCCAGAAAGGCTATCCTTCCAAAATTAAGGACAGATAGTATATTTCTCAGGCAAACAAAAACTGTGAGAGTTCACTACCACACAACCAACCTTACATGAAATTCTAAAGGGAGTACCGGGTTTGGTACCTGAAAAACAACCACCACTGCCATAAATACTCAAGAAAAATCAAAACCCACTAGTAAAATAAGAATGCTAACAGTAGAGAGAAAAAAAAAAGTTTATCTACCACCCCAAGAAACCAACAAATACAGAAGACAAACAGTAAATCAGAAAGAAAGAAGCAAAAGACACTTAAGACATCCAAACAAAAATCAATAAAATGCTAGGAGTAAATCAACACTTTTCAATAACAATGTTTAATGTAAAAGGATTAAATTCCCCACTCAAAAGACACAGACTGGCTGACTGGATTAAAAAGAAGGACTCAACTATGAGCTACCTTCAAGTGACTCACCTCACCTGTAAAGACACACATAGACTAAGAGTGAAAGGATGGAAAAAGATATACCATGCAAATAGAACTGAAAAATGAGCCCGAGTAACTATTCTTATATCTGATAAAATAGACTTTAAACCAAAAAACATAAAAAGAGATAAAGAGGCCACTATATAATGATAAAAGGATCTATCCATCAAGAAGACATAACAATCATAAATATATATGCACCCAATGTCAGAACAGCCAGATTTATAAAGCAAACACTATTAGACCTAAAGAATGAGATAGACACTAATACCATAATAGCAGGGGACAGATCATCTAGGCAAAGAATCAGCAGAGAAATATATTATCTAAACAACACTTTAGACCAATTGGACTTGGCAGATATCTACAGAACATTCCATCCAATAACTTAGAATATTCATCATTCTCATCAGGACATGGACCATTCTCCAGGATAGATCACATGTTAGGTCACAAATCAAGTCACAACAAATTTTTAAAAATTGAATTATTCCATGTACTTTTTCAGATCACAATGGATTAAAATTAGAAATCAATAACAAACAAAACTCTGAAAACTATGCAAACAAATGGAAATTAAACAGCATTCTACTTAATGACATATGGGTCCAAGAAGAAATTAAACAGGAAATCAAAAAAATTATTGAAACTAATGAAAATAATGATACATCATACCAAAACCTGTGAGATACTGCAAAAGCAGTACTAAGGGGGAACTTTACCACATTAAATGCTTACTTCAGAAGAATGGAAAGATGGTTAGTAAACAACCTGACACTTCACCATAAAGAACTAGAAAAACAAGAACAATCCAAACCCAAAGTTAGCAGATGGAAAGAAATCATTAAGATCAGAGCAGATCTTAATGAAATAGAAACCAAAAAAATGACACAAAAGATCGATGAATCAAAAAGCTGGTTTTTTGAAAAGATAAATTAAATTGACAAACCATTAGCAAGACTAACTAAAAAAAGAAGAGAGAAGACCCAAATAACAAAAATTAGAAATGAAAAAGGTGATCTTACAACTGATACCTCAGAAATACAAGAAATCATTAGAGATGACTATAAACAACTACATACCAGCAAATTTGAAAATCTGGAGGAAATGGATAAACTTCTGGATATACACAAACTACCAAAACTGGGCCAAGATGATGCAGAAAATCTGAACAGACCAATAACAATAAAAAAGATTGAAGCTGTTATCAGAAGGCTTCCAACAAATAAAAGCCCAGGACCAGATGGGTTCACTGTAGAATTCAACCAAATCTTCAAAGAGGAATTGATACTAATTCTCTAACTATTCCAAACTATTCCAAAAGATTGAAACAGAGGGCATTTTCCCAAACTCATTCTATGAAGTAAGCATCACCCTGATACCAAAACCAGACAAAGATACGACAAAACAAGAAAACTACAGGCCAATATCCTTGATGAATATAGGTGCAAAAATCCTCAATAAAATACCTACTAACAGAATATGGCAACACATATGCAAAATTATACACTGTGATCAAGTGGGATTCATTCCAGGGATGCAAGGTTGGTTCAACATATGCAAATCAATGTATGTGATACACCACATCAATAAAATCAAAGACAAAGACCATATGATCATCTCTATAGATGCTGAAAAAGCATTTGACAAAATTCAACATTCATTCATGATAAAGACTCTCTACAAGTTAGGTATAGATGGAAAGTATCTCAACATAATTAAAGCCATATATGATAAGCCCACTGCCAATATCATCTTGAATGGGGAAAAGCTGGAAGCTTTTCCCTTAAGAACAGGGACTAGACAAGGATGCCCACTCTCACCACTCCTATTGAACATTTTGTTGGACGTACTAGTAAGAGCAATCAGAGAAGAGAAAGAAATAAAGGGCATCCATATTGGAAAAGATGAAGTCAAACTGTCCCTGTTTGCAGATGGCATGATCCTGTACATTGAACAGCCTAAAGCCTCTACAAAACAACACTTGGAGTTGATAAATGAATTCAGCAAAGTTGCAAGATACAAAACCAACAAACAAAAATCAGTAGCATTTCTATTCTTCAATAGTGAACATGCAGAAACAGAAATCAAGAAAGCTAGCCCATTTACAATAGCCACCAAAAAAATAAAATACTTAGGAATAGAATTAACCAAGGATGTGAAAAATCTCTACAACGAGAACTACAAACCACTGCTGAGAAAAATTAAAGAGGAGAGAAGAAGATGGAAAGATATCCCATGCTCTTGAATTGGAAGAATTAACATTGTGAAAATGTCCATACTACCCAAAGTGACCTACAAATTCAATGCAGTCCCCATTAAAATTCCACTGACATTTTCCTCAGAAATGGAAAAAACTATCCAGAAATTTATATGGAATAACAAAAGACCACAAATAGCCAAAGCAATCCTGAGCAAAAATAATAGAGCTGGAGGCATAAGACTACCTGACTTTAAACTATACTACAAAGCTATAATAACCAAAACAGCATGGTACTGGCATAAAAACAGATATACAGATCAATGGAATAGAATAGAGAACCCAGAAATCAACCCATACACCTACAGCCATCTGATCTTTCACAAAGGCACCAAGCCTATACACTGGGAAACAGACTGCCTCTTCAGCAAATGGTGCTGGGAAAACTGGATATCCATATGCAGGAGAATGAAACTAGACCTGTACCTCTCACTATATATGAAAATCAACTCAAAATGGATTAAAGAATTAAATATACACCCAGAAACAATAAAACTCCTTAAAGAAAACATAGGGGAAACACTCCAGGAAGTAGGACTGGACACAGACTTCATGAATACAACCCCCAAAATATGGGCAACCAAAGGAAAAATAAACAAATGCGATTATATCAAACTAAAAAGCTTCTGCACAGCAAAAGAAACAATTAACAGAGTTAAAAGACAACCAATAGAGTGGGAGAAAATATTTGCAAAATATATATCTGACAAAGGATTAATATTCATAATATACAAGGAACTCAAACAACTTTATAGCAAAAAATCAAGTAACCCAATTAAAAAATGCACAAAGGAGCCAAATAGACATTTCTCAAAGGAAGATATACAAATGGCCACCAGACACATGAAAAAATGCTCAACATCACTCAGCATTTGGGAAATGCAAATCAAAACCACACTGAAATACCATCTCACTCCAGTTAGGATGGCTAATATCCAAAAGACAGTGAATGATAAATGCTGGAGAGGTTGCGGAGAAAAAGGAACCCTCCTACACTTTAGTGGGACTGAAAAATGGTGCAGCCCTTATGCAAAATGATTTGGAGGTTCCTCAGACAATTGTAGATAGATCTACCATATGATCAAGCTATTCCACTGTTGGGAATATACCAAGAGGAATGGAAATCATCATGCCAAAGGGATACCTGTACTCCCATGTTTATTGCAGCACTATTTACAATTGCCAAGAGTTGTAATCAGCCCAAATGTCCATCATCAGATGAGTGGATAAGGAAGCCATGTTATATCTACACCATGGAATACTACTCTGCTATAAAAAAGAATGAAATACTACGATTTGCAACAACATGGATGAACTTAGAAAAAATTATATTAAGTGATATAAGTCAGGTACAGAAAGAGAAATGCCACATGTTCTCACTTATTTGTGGGAGCTAAAAATAAATAAATACACAAACAAACAGGGGTGTGGAAAGAAGGTACAATAGTCACAATTCCTTGAAGTTGTTAAGACAAGCAAACAGATATGATGTTGATGAGTGGGAGGGGGGGGAGAGGGAGTATCTGGTAAAAGGAAACAAAAATCAACTACATTGTATATTGATAAAATTTAATTTAATTTAATTTTTAAAAATTAAGTGATTATTGATATAAGAAAAAAGAATTCTAGGTTTGCTGAAAGTCTGTGTACATCACACCATCTTTCTGTGTCCTAGTATCTGTATCTGTATAGTGGTGACAATATTGCCTATCATATAGGCTGTGGAGAGAATTCAACAGCCTAACATATGTGAAAGTCTGATCACTATTCAAATCACTACTTACAATCATGGCATGTGAAACTAAAAAATGCATCTGATAGTCACACTAGAGAGGACATATGATAGACACACTTCATTCTCCTTGGCCCAGATTCCTCTCTCAGTGATTGTCAACCAAGCTGTGCATCCAAACCAATGACTAAAGGTTTTTCAAAATGCAAATTTTGGATGCTGTGGAATCACATCTCCCAAGGTAAGATTTGTCGAATATAGGTATATATTACCACTTATCTGATGATGCTAAGTAGCCAGTACTGAGAACCTCCAAACAACCATAAACAAAAGCACCTCTTCAGCTGACCAGAAGACCAGACAGGCGGAGCCTGCATAACCAAAAATTCCCAGCCCACAGTAAAGGAGAAGCAGTTAGGGAAGCAATTGGCAAGAGAAAGGGCCACTCCCCAAACTGCAGGCAGTCAGTGAGGCAGCTCAGCCAGGTACATCGAATAAAGAGGAAACTCTTGCCTTTCTGCCTTTCTAGTTGAAAGCCATCACCCCAGCTGGACCATGATCAAACAGGGGAATGTTCTTGTTGCACACATCCAAGAGCTGGCTCTATTCCAAACCTGCAGCATCCACTTGGAAGGGGGGCAAATGAGATATGGAAATGAGAAATATCAGGTTAACATGGCCTTGCTTGCTTCCACCTGCAGAGCCCTACTACGTTCTGGATGCCTCTTCCACATGCCATTTCACTGACTTTTCACAACAGCCCTATGAATTAAGTAGTCTAATCCCCATTTTACAGAGGAGGAAACTGAGGCATAGAAAGCTTGAATGACTTTACTAGTATGCAGCAAAGCTGAACTTGAACAGAGATCTACCTGATTCCAAGCTCTGTCCTAAGAGTTTGGGAACTGTATGCCATTATTTCAACTCTATGAGCCTCCATTCCTTCATCTACAATAATGGAAATTTTACTTCTGTAAAGAGTTAAATAAGAGATGGGGAAGGACACATGGCCATCAATAAGTCACAGCTAGTACGGTCTGAGTACTCCTTATCTCAGATGCTTGGGACTAGAAATATTTCAGATTTCAAATTTTTTTGCATTCTGGAATATCTTCTCATAAATAGTGAGATAGCTCAGGGATGGGACTGAAGTCTAAACACAAAATTCATTTATGTTTCATATGCATCTTCTACATATAGCCTGAAGGTAGTTTTATACAATATTTGACTAATTTTGTGCATGAAACAAAGTTTGTGCACATTGAACCATCAGAAAGCAAAGGTGGCTGGCCAGTTGACTCAGTTGGTTAGAGGGTGGTGCTGATAACACTGAGGTTCAGGGTGTGATCCCTTTACTGACCAGGTACCAAAACAAAAAAAAAAAAGGACAAGAATAAGAAAGAAGAAGCAACAAGGTCAGTAAGAGATAAGGGACGTGGCTCTGGGGCCGGACCCTTCACCAAAATAAAAAGAAAGAAAAAGGAAATTGTAGAACAAGTGTATAGTCATTCATTCAACACATATTGAGCATTTGCCACGTACCCGACATAGTACCAGGGACTGAGGAAGCAGTGTTGAATACCATGTGGTCTCTGTCCTGGTACAGTTAAATGATAGTGGAGGAGAAAGACAAAGCAACTCACTGATTAATGTTCCGGATGCGTATTAGTCTGTTTCTGCTGTTTATAACAGAATACCTGAAACTGAGTAATTTATAAGGAAATGAAATTTATTTCTTACAGTTTTGGAGGCTGGGAAGTCCAAACTTCAGAGAACACATCAGGTGAGCGCCTTCTTGGTGTGACTCTCTACAGCAAGTCACATGGCAAGAATGGCCTGAGCAAGAAAGCTGACCACCTCACTCGCTCTCCTACGAAGCCATCAGAACCACACCCATGATAACTCATTACTACTTCATGAATGGATTAATTCATTCATGAGAGCACAGTCCTCACGATCCAACTACCTCTCAAAGGCCCCACCTTTCAAATACTACAATTGGATTTCCCATCCTCTTCACACTGTTATAATGGAGATCAATTTTCCAATACAGGAACTTTTGGGGGACACATTTGACCCATAGCAGAGTGATAAGAGTGAAATCACACTGCAGCTCAGGAAAGTCTGAGACAGGGCTCTTGGAGTGTACTTTGGAAGATGAGCAAAAGTTTGCCATGAAAACGAAGGTGTGAAGGGCCATCTGTGCATAAGGCATGAAGTGGAGTGGTGTGTTTGGGAAACCACAGGTCTATCAGAGGGACTCCCACAGAGTGCAAGTGCGGTAAATTGAGCACCTTGGCCTTTATCCTAAAAGATGTGGGATAAAGGGGAGTAACAGGTTGAGATTTGCTTTTTAGATAAGTGCCATATCCTTCTGACCATCCTGGATCATTCTACTACTTCCCACACATTCATGAAGACAACATTTCTCCCAACAGCCATCTTGAGATTTCTGTTACTTTTGGGCTCTCAGATGTTGGGGAGGACCCAGTCTGGCCTAACAGAGTGGGGATTAATGTAGTCCAAACCCATGGCTCCAAGTGCACAGAGAAATGTGATAAAGTGGTGATGAAAGCTGTGATTCCCCGCCCCCCCCCCCCCCCCCCCCGAAGAAAGGCAAATACCAAGCCATTTGGCAGAATGTATTTTATCATCCTGTGTTATTATCAGAGAGAGAAAGCCTGTCCCCTGCCCTGGAGGTGCTTTTCACCATAGTTGCAGTGAGTAGTTTACAGTCAATCAAGGAGACAGTGCTTAAATTCTGGGTGGTCCATCTCTGTCTGTCTCCTCCCTATGCGAATAAGAAAAATTCTTTGTATGATAGGACCAGTTGTGAAGAGTGAGAATTTGATGCTCCTTTCTGTGATAAAGCAGTCAGAGTACACTTTGGACCCGTTCTGGGATCAAAATATACTACTTTTTCAAACCTCAAAACAAAGACTTATATCAACAAGTTATTTATCTAAGAAAAGAGGAATTCTCCTAAAAGTTTCTCATCTGGATGTCTTCATTTTAAATACCTGCTTTCTTCTTTACCTCCTTGTCTTGCTAGTTCACAAACATTGCTATTTCTGTAGCCAAAACTGAATTTATTTGCTAAAATTTAACGGTGTTTTAGTAACAATGCCTTATCATGAGATAGCTCTTTACTATTTATAAAAGCCATTCACTTGCATAATCTGGTCCCCAAACCAAATGACCTCTCAGTTAATCTTGACTTCTCCACTGCATTTGACAATCCTTTCTCTCTTAGAACATTTTAATTCTTGCTGATCTTGGGTCCCAGGGCTAGTTCCACCCACCTACTGGCCAGCCTAGTGTATCAGTCAGCTTTCACTAGGTAATGCTGTGGTAACAAACAATCCCACAAATTCAGCAGCTTTTAACAAAAGTTTATTTCTCAATCATAGTATATGTCAGTTGCAGGTTGGCTGTAGCTCTACTCCACTTGTCTTCTTCTTTCTTGAACCCAGACAGAAGAGAGGATCTATCTGGGACATACCATTCTTGTGTAGTGGGGAAAGGAGTAATAATAGAACCATGTGATATCTCTTAAGGATTCAGCTCAGTATACATGCCTTCTCCCATATTTTATTAGCCAAAGTAAATCGCAGAGTCCACCCAACTGTCAAATGGACACAGAAGTATAATCTTCTCACACAAAAGGCAGCAAATAACTGGAAACAACAATATAATCTACTATGCTTGGAATGCTTTAATAATATTCCCTACTGAGGAGTCTGTGGTGCTCTACGAAGACAATACTCCATTTTCTTTCCTGTGTTCTCAGCACCATACACTGTGTCCTCCCCCACATGTGCCTCACCTCAGAAGCCCACCCAGGTCTGTGTCCTTGTCTTTTCCTCCCTGTGGAATCTGGCAGTGAGGATCTAGAAACAGAATTGAATGATCACTGGTACCCTACAAGGATTACCTAAAATCTAGTCATGGCAGAAGTACCTTAATTGTTTTATGAAGAATTATTGGGTTGGATGAGCAGGATATGATTTCTTAGAATTTTGGAGCTAGAAGAGATTAGAAGGATTTTTTTTCTAATTACCTTCACTTCATTTTGTAAACTTTAAAAAAAAAAAAAAAAAAGCAAACCCTGAGGTCCAGAGAGATGTATTTATTTGCCAGTGCTCACAAGGCTCTAAAGCAAAGACCACAAATCTTGGTTTTTTAAAAAAAAATCAAGGCTGTTTTCCTCACCCCAAGGCACCTAACCTGCTACAGCCAAACTTCAGCAAGGGTTTTGCCTTCATCTATTATGATATGCTGTTGAAGAAGATGGTAAAATGTGATCCAGGTGATAGTACGTTCAAGTGAAATTGCATCTTGTTCAAGGTATGCACTCGAAGAGTATTGATGAATGCATTCATACCCAAATTAAAGGAGGTCTCCAGGAGTACGCTATAGGAATATTCCCTAGATCTTGTCTTAGCCAACATTTTTTTTTAATTACTATGTCAAGAACATAAACATCTTTCTGCAATAGTCACTGATACTGTTCATGAAATATCTCTGATCACATGATAGAGCTGCAACTTCTGATCTCTATGTGGTTGGTGAGGCCATGAAATTAATTGCAGCTAATGAGCAAAAGTGATGTGTATTACTTCTAGACTGGAGTATCTGATTGATGGTTTGAAAGTTTCCAGAGTCTTGTTCCTTCCCATGTTTACCAGCAAAGTTGGAGGTGAAGGTTTCATTCAGCCTGGCCTCTGGAGTGAGAAGACAAGGAGCAGAGTCTCAGCTAATTCACAATGAACATGTAACACAAGCAAGAAACAATTCTTTGGATTTTATTAGCCACTGGAATTTAGGACTTTATCCTCCAATATACTGAACCTATCCTGACTGACTTTCATACTAACTAAATCTATTAACATGAATATAAAACGAAGTTGAAAGAGATAATCAGTATAACAGATGACCAATTCAGAGTGAAAAAGCATTGCAACAGGTTGGAATTAGAGCCAAATGTGTCTAACAAGATAGACTTAAAGAATGTAATTTTCTGCACTTAAGTTTCAGAAATCAATAGCAATTCATAGGAGGAAAGGTTTGTGACCTATAAGCTGAATAAGAATCAGTATTGTACTTTGGCTGCCAAAATATCAAACTCATTGGTAGTGTGTCTTCATAAAAAATGTAATATTTAGAAATCAGGGAAATTAATAGTCCTTTATGCCATAGAGAGCACACCACAGGCACCAGGCTTTAATGAATGAGAGCGTGGCCAGTGGAGAATGACTCAGATGCTGAGGGGACTTGAAACTATGCCAGATAAGGAGGAGTGAAAGCATCCAACATGGGCAGCCTACAGAAAGGAGACTTAGAAGGACATGATCCCTTTCTTTGAGTATCTGGAAAGCTGTAAAAAGTGAGAAAGTTCTATTCTGTTTTGCATCAAGGCCCAAAACAAGGAATAACAGAGGAAAGCTGTAAAGAGGAAGAAGTAGGCCCTGAGAAGCCTCCTCTGACCTCCACAGAAAAGCCTCTTTTGGGCCCATAGGTAAGCGCGGCCTTTGTTGAAACAAAGATCACACTGAATTTGTCCATAGGAAGATGTTCTTAAACTGTGAAGTTCTCCAGAGACAGGAGAATACATTATTTACCTATATTTCAAAATTCAGTACACATTCGGTATTTATTGGATGGAGTTCAGTCAGAAGGCCTGTTTCAAATAAGCAGACTCTCACAGCAGCAAGATGGGCACAGATGCCCACTTTATTCATAATTTATCCAGTGAAGCAGGTGCTAGAAGAGACGACCTTCTGACATTTGTTCCAACTCTGCTTCCAGGCTTCTGCAATTCATCTAAGTCTTCCCTGGAGTCTGGCATTTAAAGTCTACCACCAGCTCATGTGCTCTTAACACATGCATAATTTGTGCTGCCTTCTTGAGAAAAGAAAGAAGCATGGAGTTTAAAATGGCAGCGCTCATGGTATGCCTAGTTTCTTTGACTATATTCCAGGACATAAGTTTTACTAGATGAATTATAGATAAACTAGGGCCACACTCCTCTCAGATACATGTTTGACTCTCAGAGGCTCTATGTGTGTGTGTGTTTAATTTAAATATAAAGTCTTGCAGCGTTATGCAGTATGTCTGGTATAGAGACCACTATGAAATCCCATGAGGTCACTCTACTTGAGAAAATAAAAGTCTATTCACTTAGTCAAAAAATATGTACTAAGTATCTACTGGGTACCTGACACCACTGTCCCAGGCTCTGAGGATATGAAGATTAGATAGGTGAAGTCCTGCCTTCAAGTGACTTACAGTTTAGGGGGATAAAGACAATTATAGGAAAAAATGGGAACAAAAATCTATGTGAAAGGAGACATTGCAGTGTTATTAATTACAATTAAAAGGTAGGAGAAAAAGCCTAAATATCCAGCAATTAAAGACTGGCTTAATAAATTAAATTTATATACATTCAAAAGAATACTATATTTTTTATAGTTAACTTCTTATGTGAATAGGTATGAGGTAAAAAAGAGAATTTTTTTTTTTTTGATTAATAGTCTTTATTTTTTAGAACAAACTTAGGCCCACAGAAAAACTGAGAAGAATTACAAAGTTCCCATCTACCCCTCCCTCCACACATGCCTAGCCTCTCCAACTACCAATGTCCTACATTAAAATGGGACATTTGTTACAATGGATGAATACATTAGCATGTCATTATCACCCAATGTACACAAATTACATTAGGATTCACTTTTGGTGTTGCACCTTCTTTGCGTTTTGACAAATGTGTAATGACATGTATCCACCATTATAGTATCATACAGGATAGTTTCACCACCCTAAAAATCCTCTGTGCTCCACCTATTATCTTTCCTTCCCCCCAAAGCTCTCGCCATCAGGGATCTTTTTACTATCTCCATAGTTTTGCCTTTTCCAGAATGTAAAACAGTTAGAATCCTATAGTATATAGCCTTTTCAGATTGGCTTCTTTCACTTAATAATATGCATCTAAGCTTCCACCATGTCTTATCATATCTTGATAGCTCATTTCTTTTTAGCACTGAATAACATTTCATTGTCTGAATGCACCATACTTAATTTATTTATTCCCCTACTGAAATACTTCTTCATTGCTTCCAAGTTTGGGAAATTATAATTAAAGTTGCTGTAAGCAACTGTATACAGGTTTTTGTGTGCACATAAGTTTTCAACTCATTGGGGTAAATGCCAAAAAGTATAATTGCTGGATCATATGGTAGGTGTACGTTTAGTTTTATGAGAAGCTGCCAAATTGTCTTCCATAGCGACTGTATCATGTTGCATTCCCACCAGCAATGAATGAGAGTTCCTGTTGCTCCACATCCTCGTCAGCATTTGGTGTTGTCAGTGTGGAGCATCTTTTCATATGCTTATTTGCCATCTGTATATCTTCTTTTGTAAGGTGTATAATTATTTTGTCTATTTTTTAATTGAGTTATTTATTTTCCTATTGTTGAATTTTAAGAGTTGGTTGTATATTTTGGATGCAAGCCCCTTTTCAAATATGTGTTTTGCTAAGATTTTTTCCAGTAGGTGGCTGACATTTTATTATCTTAACAATGCCATTTGTAAAGCAGAAAATTTTCATTTTAATAGAACCCAACTTATCAACTTTTTCTTTTATGATCATGATTTTGACATCATATCTAAACCTCATTACCAAACCCCAAGGCCACCTAGATTTTCTCCTTTGTTATCTTCTAGAAGTTTTACAATTTTATATTTTACATTTAGAACTACGGTTAATTTTGAGTTAATTATTGTGAAAGGTATAAGGTCTGTGTCTATATTCATTTTTTTATATGGATATCAATTATTCCAGTGCCATTTGTTTTAAAAACTATCCTCTCTCCATTGAATTGCCCTTGCTCCTTTATCAAAGATAGCTGACTATGTTTTTGTGGGTCTAATTCTGGGATATCTATTCTGTTCCATTGATCTATTTGTCTATTATTTTGCCAATGTTATACTGTCTTGAACAGTATAGCTTTATAGTAAGTCTTGAAGTGGGGTAGTGTCATTCCTCTGACTGTTCTTCAGTACTGTGTTGGCTATTCTGTGTCTTTTCCCTCCCTGTATCAACTTTACAAAAAGTCAATACTCACAAAATAACTTCCTGGGATTTTGATTGGGATTGCATTAAATCTATAGATCAAAGAGGGAAGAATTGGCATTTTAACAATAGTCTTTGTATCCATGAACATGGAATATCTCTCCATTTATTTAGATCTGCTTTGATTTCTATAATCAGTTTTGTAGTTTTCTTCATGTAGATACTGTACTTTTTTTTTTAGATTTATACCTAAGCATTTTACTATTTTGGTTTTCATATAAATGAAATTGTATTTGTAATTTCAAATTCCAAGTGCTCTTTGCTGGTATAAGAAGGCAATTAACTTTTGTATATTAATATTATATCCTGCCACTTTTATAAATCAGTTATTAGTTCCAGAACGTTTTTGTCAATTCTTTGAGATTTTCTACATAGACAATTATGTCATCTGCAAACAGAGACAATTTTATTTCTTCTTTCCCAGTCTGTATTCCTTTTATTCTCTTTTCTTATCTTATAGCATTAGGTAGGACTTCCAGTAAAATATGGATAGGAGTGGTGAGAGGGGACATCCTTACCTTGTTCTTGATCATAGGGAGAAAGCATCTAATTTTTCTCTATTAAGTATGATGTTATCCACAGATTTTTTTGAGATGTACTTTAACAAATTGAGGAAACTCCTCTCTATTCCCAGTTTGTTGAGAGTTTTTATCATAAATGGATATTACACTTTGTCAAATGCTTTTTCTGCATCAATTTATATGATCATTTAAGTAAGATCATATTATTTTCTTCTTTAGCCTGTTGATGTGATGGATTACTATGCTTAAATGTATCATCGGTTTTACATACCTGGATAAGTTCCATTTGGCTGTGATGTGTAATTATTTTTTATATATTGTTGGATTAATTTGCTAATATGTTGTTGAAGATTTTTGCATCTATGTTCATGAGAAATATTGGTCTGTAGATTTTTTTTTCATAACGTCTTCATCTGGTTTTGGTATTATGGCATTCATGGTCTCATAGAGTGAATTACAAAGTGCTTCCTCTGCTTCTATTTTCTGGAAGAGATTATAGAAAATTGGTATTATTTCTTCCTTGAGAATTCACCAGTAAAACCACTGGGGACTGGTCCTTTCTTTTTTAGAATATTAAGTATTGATTTAATTTCTTTAATAAATATAGGTCTATTTAGATTATATGATTTTTCTTGTGTGAGTCTTGGTAATTTGTTTCTTTCAAGAAATTGATCCATTTCATCTAACATCAAATTTGTGAGCATAAAGTTCTTTATGATATTCCTTTATTATCTATCCTCTCAATACCTGTAGGATAACTAGTGATAATTATTTATCACTTATTTCTGATATTAGTAATTCATGTCTTCTCTCTTTTCTTTCTTGGTTAGCATTGCTAGAAATTTATTAATTTTATTAATATTTTCAAAGAATCTGCTTTAGTTTTGTTGATTTTTCCTATTGATTTCCTGTTCTTGTTTTCATTGATTTCCTCTCTATTTTTTATTATTTCTTTTCTTCTGCTTGCTTTAGGCTTATATTTCTCTTCTTGTTTAGTTTTAGAAGGTGAAGCTTAGACTATTGATTTTAGTTCTTCCTTTTTTTCAGATATATGTATTTAGTGTTGTACATTTTCCTTTAAGCACTACTTTTGCTGCATCTAATAAATTCTGATAAATTGTATTTTCAAAATATTTTTTAAAAATTCTCTTGAGACTTCCTCTTTGATTCATGTGTTATATAGAAATGTGTTGTTTAATCTGCAACTATTTGGGGATTTTCTAGTTCAGTTACTACTTTAAGTTTATTGTGGTCTGGTAGCTTGTTGTCTTTGGATTTTCCTACAAGCTCTTTCTTAAATAGAGGCTGTATCTTGAAGCTCTGTCTGTTTTAATCCACTGTTATTGTACTACAGTACTGTTGATGTAATGTGGTATTGGGAAGAGGAAGCATTCTATAATCTTTATGATTAAATCTCAGTTTTTTAGTGGGCCTGTGTCCCTGGGCTGTGACCTTCAGAAATGTTTCTTGGACAGTCTAGACAGGAAGGCTAAAGGGTGTTGGAGTTAGCTAACCACCCTTTTCCCAGATCAGAGAAGGCCCTGATAAAGTAGTTTTCATTAGAGGGCAGGCTTGATCTCGGTGTATTTCAAAATGGTTACTTTTCCCCTCCTCCTGCCTGTAACTTGAGGCAATTTTTCTCCACTCTTCACCACAAGAAACCGGTGGGGTTCCTGGAGGTAAAACCTATAAAAGTGTGGAGGTCGTGAGGTCACCCATATTACTGAACCCCCAGGAGTTTCTAACTTTCAAGCTAGTCCACATGCAGCCTCCAGCAATTCATTAAAATTACCATTTAAATGTTCTTACCCATTACTGGCTTTTGCAGCTTTTGACTCAAGTAAACTGATCTCAGCTATGAATGTTTGTATTTCTCTATTTCTCCAGATTTGGGAAGGCAGGGGTGTTGCCCTGAAACATCAATTCTGTGATTGAAACATCACTGTTTTCCTGTTTAGCCTTTTTCTTGTTGTAAGGATGGGAGTGATGAATTCCAAGCTTTTTGCATGTCAGAGCTGAAAGCAAAAGTCATTTTTTTTAAGTATAAATACTACAAATGTGTAGTCAAAATTATGGTTTAAAAGTATATCTCATGATAAGATTTAATATAATATCAAATAAAAACAGCATATTGCAAAATGGTATGTCCATAAAGAGGTCAGTTTTTTAAAAAATAAAGTCTATTTATCTATGTATTAAAAAATTGGTTATCTCAGAATTAGGCATCATCTAAAGTGCTTTTCATTATTTTTTGTGATTTTTTTTATCTTTTCAAATATGTTGTGATGAACATATATGAATTTTATAATGGGAGAAAAGAAATGAATTACATTTTTGAAAAATAAATGGAAATTTTCAAAATGAGAGAGTATCAAATGCTGCCATGGAGGATGTGCCAGATGCTATGGGATAATAGTATGGGGCAACCGCTCTATGCTCAGAGATCAGGAAATGTGTCTCAGGACCACCCTAGTTCAGCTCCAAGGTTCATCCACCTCATATGGTGCCTCAGAAAATAGCACCAAGGCAGTCTCTCTGGCCTCTCTGAACTCCATCTCAGTGGTTTGGGAAGCACATTAACATCCCTGTTTCCCTGAGGAGCTGAGCATGCAGTGTGCCTACTTTGCATCTTTTTTTAGTCAATAAAAAGCCTGGAGGTGAAAAGCTCTCTGGGCCCCTACCTGTTGCAGAGAGTGGCATTTTCTATTGTTTCTCTTTATATTGTCTCTTTTATTATGCAGAGCTGTTTCTTCATTGTTTCCAAACTCATATTTGGTGTACAGTCATTTACAAGGGGGGACCAGAAAAAGAAGCCCATTCATGCTGCACAGCTTTGGAGAGGCTTGTACACGGAGGTTCCAGCTTCTTCCACAAGGAGGTGTGAGGAAAGGGGGTTAATGAAAGTCTCTAACAAGCAATTAATATCCCAGGTCCCCACCCCCATTCTTTGAAGCTAGATAACTACCTCTCCCACTCAGGCAGAAACTGGAGGCAAAAGAAGAAAAGGCTACAATTAATAATTCCAGGAAAAAAAACCAAAAAATTATTCAAGAAAGACAATTTGATCACAATTTTCTAGTTAGCAGTAAAAAAAAAAACTCTACATTTGACCCACATAGCACAGTTGCCAGAGTGACTTAAGACCCATGTCATTTCCCCTTTTAAAACACCTCACCGACTCCCTACGTCTTTCCAGGCACTCAGAGATTAAGAATTCCATCACTTTTCAATGAATAAACAAATTTCCAGAGAGGTCACCTGACTTGGGCAAGTTTGGTAATCAAGTCAAGGGTAAGTCTGAAAGAGCTCGGGTCACTATTTTCTAGTTAACTGCCCCTTCCACTGCCAGCCCAGATGGCAGGAACACATGTCACATTTTTATTTTACAATGATCTGTGTTTTGAAATCACCAATCATGTACAATTCTCAACTAGAACATACATTCAATTCCAGAAGCTAGTCACTCTTACTAAGCTATTTCCTATTCATTGAACATAGAACAGAGGATTATTCCTTTGACATAGTTCTTTTGAAACCTACAAAGTCACTTGAAGAACTGGAGTGAGCTACTGCGAGATGCTCATTGACCCTGTGTAGGCTCTAGCCAGCCTCTGCCATGTTGCAGTACCTATACTTCCTCATTCCCAGTTGAGCAAGGCATAACGTAATTGGCGGTTTTAACAAAAACAATGGGTACAAGTGGCACCTGAACCCCAGTGTTCATGACCTAAGCTGACTTGATCCATCTTAGCACACCCACTTTCACTTTTCCATTCACTAAGTTTCCAAGCAGCAGAAGAGCAATCTAAGAGCACCGGTCTTCTTTCTTGGCCTTTATTCATTCAGTCTCCAAGCACTTATTGGTGTCTGCTCCATTAAGGAAATGGGCTGGTTGTGGGTATACAGTGATAGATAGACATGGTCCCTTGCAAAGGTTAAGATATACTTAGTGAAGGTTGACAGAGTACACATGCAAAAGTGGAGAGTGTTGGGTCAGAACAGCTGCCTCGTGTACATCTGCATCCACCTGTACCACCAACTATGGCCTGCCTGAAAACCTTAGTTGTAATAGTAGGAATCATTCAAAACAGAATGGGCTGCTGCCTTCAGAGCAGAAAGTTCCCCACCACTGAAGGTGTTCAAATATAAGTCAATTGATCACAGGTAGAGGATCCAAGCTTCAAGTATGGTTTTAAATGAAAAGACCTCTAAGATTCCTGCCCTTTCCTCACTTCTGATGCCTGATGAAATCCTACTCCTCCATGAGGAGCAAGTTCAAATGTCTTGCCCTCAGTCACATTATTCTGAAACCTCTAAGTGGTCAGGCGATCCGCTCCCTGGGCTGCTATAGCACATTGGTCTGTTCACCGCTGTCTCCGCCACACTGTTTCCCAGCAGTGCCTGGCCCATAGCTTTTTGTTTATGAAACTATCTCTTCACTCGGGCAAGGATGGTGTTTTCTTATCACCAAATGCCTAGTGCATTGTAGGTGTTCAACCTGTGTTTGATGAAGGAATGAATCCAAAGCTCTACTATGAGCCAATCTTACTCCTTTCTCTTGTCCAATTGAACCATCCGCAAACAGTCTGCTCAAATGCCCTCAAACACACCAAGGTCAATCCCACATCCTAACCTTAGCTTATGCTGTTGCCCCTGCCTAGAATGCTCTCACCTTTTATTCTTTCAACAGACAACTCTGAATGCCTACTGTGTGCCAGAAACTGTGTCAAGCACAAATACTCCTTCCTGTCTCACAGAGCGTACAGTCTACAGGGAGGCAGGTAAGTGAACAGTCTTAAATTGGCCTGGTATGTGGTGACATGATAAGGAAGCACAGGGTGCTGTTGGAGCCCAGAGGTACCCCAGGGTCATCTCAGGGATCTGGAAAACCCTCACTGGAGGAGGTGGCATTGTTGCTAAATCCCAGACACCATGAGGGTCAGCCAGGTCAAGGCAGTAGAAAGAGTCTTGGGTGCAAGCTCTTCTCTTCACTCTTCCACCTCAAGCCCTCAAGCCAACCCCCACAGCCACTCAGCCTTCACTGAGCACCCTCTATCATGCTCCCACATCCATGTCATCTGTGACTGGGCTGAGGAAGGAATCGACACAGCTGCTCTCTTGTTAAAAAAGAAAAACAAGAACAAAATACAAATTCTCCAGTCTATTCCCACATATGCTAATTCAATAGGAACCTGCACTTTCTAAGGCTCCCCAGGTGAGTCTACTGTCCAACCAAGTTAGGGAATCACTGCCATATGCCTTTCCTTTTAGCATAACCCACATTAACCTATGCTTATTTTCTAATGAGATGTTAATGCCATTTTCTCACCTCTGTTAAAATCTTTTTTATCTTGAAACAGACATCAATTTTCTGTCATATCCACTGTCAACCCAGTTTCTAGCACAATGCTGTCATCGAAATAGGCACTCAATAAATATTTTAAGTCCATGAAGAATATATATGCATAAGAGTCAAAAAAGATAGAAAAGACAGACATTGCCCTTCAAGAAGAAAATCTGTACTATGTCATTGAATAATTCTGATATATTTTATACAGTACTTTCAAACTGTCTTCCCAAATGTTATTGCAGTTGATCCCACCACCACATGGGGTGGGTAAGCAGGGCTATTATTATTATTATCACCACTAGAGTTTATAAATTAGTAAACCTAATTAGTTAACCTAATTAGCCAACAAAGGCTCTAAAGTGTTAATAGACCTGCCCAAATTCAAGAGAGGATCAAAGCCAAGTCTTTAAACCCAAAAAGCTCCCTCTCATTTCTTCTCCACCCCACCACTTTTTCAAAAGTTTCTTTTTAAGTAAAGTAAATGTGTTGTTTTTTAGTCTAGATGGAGGAGAAAAATATTGGGGGTGGAAATAAGTCTTTTGTAAGGGATATACTTGTCCAAAAGCTAGCCAGAGATGAATTTGTAGGTACCAGGAAATCACTTCAGTCTGGCCTCAGGAAGAAAAATGTCTGCATTTAGCAGGAAAAAAAAAAAAGGATGATAATGGCAGATAAAGGCCCAGGAGTCTCCAGAAGATTTTGTCATTGCCTTCTGTGACACGATATCTGCAGTGATTAATGGAAACTTTTTGCACAGTGATATTTAATCTTTGAGTTTGGGAAGTTAAACTTAAACATTCAAGTAGTGATAAAATTTCTCATCAAAGATGAGATCTTGAGTCACAGCCCTGGCTTACAGACAATGCGCAAATGGGAGAAATTTGGACAGCACAATAAAGTTACAAAGAAATGCAGACAGCCAATCCTCAGTTTACCCCAAGCACTAATTCTGGTAGGACTTTCTCTGAGGAAGGATGGGGCCAGCTCGTCATATCCCTGCACATTATTCTCACCGTGAAATATGATGCAACCATGGATTGGATGGCTTCAAACCTTCAAACTGCAGTTTTCAATTGTGGAGGAATATATGCTAGGAAAGGGATTCTTTCAGGTATCATCACAAGGTTGGTCAACTGCTTTTTTACAAAAGAAATGTAACACTGCTTTGGAATCATGAGTCTATCAGACTGGGAGACTCAAAACTTCAGTCAAGTTAGCAAGCGTACATACTTTAAGCACTGGAGGCCTCTTCCCTTCTCCCTCAAGATGTCAACAAACAACTCAGAGCTGACTAGTGCCCTTTGCATTCACAGTAAAAGCACGACGTTCACCAAGCCACGCAGGCTGGTCCCCGAGACCATTCTCAACTCCTCCCTCCTCCTACTCAGCATCAATTGAACGGTAAATTGTATCAGCCAGTTTCCTTCTCTCTATTCTCATGCTATAGCCCTGATTTTTACTTCAGGCTTTTTCGGGGGAGCAGGAGGGAGAGAATGTGCAGAGGAACAGGGAGCGGAAGGACAGTGGCAAACACTGTAAACAATCTCCTAAATGGTAGTCCTCCTTTCAGGATTTTCTGTTTCTCCTTCTACCCTCCTGCCTGAGTCATCCTTCTAAATCAGACACAATCAAGTTGCTTCTGTGCTTACGATCCATCAAGAACTCTCTGGGATTTTGAGAGAGAGAGAGAGCATCTGAATTGCTTTCGTGTCTTTTAAGTCCTTCATAATCTGAGCCCAGCCCACCTGTCCCACCTTCCCTGCTATCTGCCCTCCTGCACCTCTTCCTCAACACTCCCTACCCTCTGGGCCCTGTGTTCCATTCACCGCCCCTCCTGTCCACATCACACTCTCCCACACTCCAGGTCTTTATTCCTAATGCACATCCCCAGGACCCAGCAATTCACCCTGCCTGGAACACAGCTAGAGTGCATTTCCCAGCTTCCTTTGTAGATGGAGGAGGGAGGGCACTACTGAATTCTGGCTTTAAGAATACGAGTAAGCAGTATTATGTGGCATGTCCAGGACTGGTCCATACCATCCTCCCATATGTGGTTCTCCATGCTCTTCCCTCCAACCCAGTGACTGTGAAAACCAGGTGTTAATAAAGTTAAGTGCATAAAAGCTTAGAAAAAGAAGGAGATTTTAAACAATGTGGCTATGTTTACATTTGAGAAATGAAAATAAATAGCCCAGACTATTTTGTTGACGGGACTGTGATTCTCTATCTGCTGTAGCATTGTGAGATTGGGCCATATGCATAGTAGTTTCAAAAGGATTACGAATTAATAAACCAACCATTAGTGAAAAACTACTATGTGTCAGCCACTGAGCTTGGTGCTGGGAAAACAGCATGGAATATGACACAGGCACTGCTATCAAGATGCTCAAACACCATGGACAGGACAGAGAAGAAACCAACTAAATGCAGCAGAGTGCCACATGTGCTCTCGTAAAAGTGGGAGGCAGAGAGGAGGGAACTCAGGCTCCTTCCGTCTCATGGCTCAGTCATCTTCACAGGGGTGGAGTAAGAACAAGTGAACAGGGGTCTAGCAAAAAACTTTAGGGAAAGCAATGCAAGATAGGAGAGAGAAATAGGTTAGACAAAAAAACTAAAATTGAGTCATGAAGAAAAATAAGAAAATAAAATTTTGAACTCTGAAAAAAAAAAAGAAAAATAAGGATTAGTCCAGGAAAAAGGGGAGAGGTGGACAGAGATGACAAAGAGAACAGTACTTAAAGCCCCAGAAGAAGAAGAAAGACGTGCCTTCTGGAATCTGCAGGAGCAGTAGAAACCCTTCTGCAGACTCTGTTCAGCCAACTACTTGTTCTTTGTGTTCAACTGGTGCCTTTCATTCCCTGTGAAATTACACCGACTGATGGCCAGAGCACCAGACATCCGTAGCTAGCAAGTGTCAAAGATGAACAAGCCGGACACTGATTAAAGTGACAAGGACGGATTTTAATCAGTAATAACTATTGCAATAGAGAAAAGAGTTTAGCGTGAACTGAACTCAATTTCGGTTGGTACAGAGGTGACTGAGCATTTTAAACAGAGAATGAGAGAGCAGAGAAGGGGTGAACAGGGACTCAGTAGAGTCATGGAAGTGAAAAATTACAAAGGGTGAGTCAGCATAAATGTGATTATGCTGGGTCTGCTAGCTGGCAATTATCAGAGTTAGGATTCTATCCTTCCATGGCTGCTGGGAGACAGAGACCCTATCCTCAGTTATTGGCTGGAACAAACAGTGAAATTTTGGCAGCCTTGAGTTTTCTTAGGCAGGTACTTTAAAGGGGGCTAGGGTTATCTTAGCGATGTGACCTTGAGCTGGTAGAAACTATGGTTGTGTGTGTTCAAGTCTGAATAGACCAAGGTTGAGGCCTAGAGAAGAAGACAGCTCAGAGGAGCCTGCCAGAGTTTGTTCAGGGGAGGCCTTGCTACTAGCCTGTCTGCTCACGACACATGCCCCAGTTGAGTTATGTAATACCAAGAACCAGGTTTGTTCATACCTATATCTGTTCATTCCAGTCGTACTTGTTATTGTAATTAAATCATTCCATTAAATCCTGGGTGAAATTACAGACTTCCAGTATGAATAGGAAGAGAGTTGCTGTTTCTATGGAAGTTAAGTTAAATACTTTGGAAAAAGTTGACCAAGGTATGGGAGAGGCAACAGTAAAAGATACAGGAAAAAATCATAAGAATCCAGAAGGATGATAAACTCAGATGTATCGTTAGGTTCTTACTTTAAAGAAATCACTACTGGAAAGTGTAGATACTGCAGTGTAGGTGTGACTCGTATAAGAAAGATAACATGTAACTCCAATTCGTGGCACATGACCAAAGAAAAGAGCCTCTGAACTTCTGTCTGGGATGATGGAGGTAGCAAAGCCTCAAGACAGCTGCCCAGCACCCCAGGAGCATCAGCATCACGCCCACCAGGACTCATCCCTCAATGGCCTTCCTCTGCCCACATTCCCTTGGACTGTGTTCATTTCCTATGTCTGGCTTTTCCTCCACATCTGTCAGGTAAGGACGGTATGCCTGCACAGAACCTGGCCTTCAGCCTTTGTGAGAGAACCCTGGTGTCAGGAGCACCGTTTCTTAGTTAAGTTTTATACCACGCCTGTAGGGTATGGCTCATCACCCCCTGTTTGCAGGTGAGAAAACTAAAGCTCAGACTAGATGATCTTGACAGGTCTTCCCAGCTGTGACTGTTCTACATAAATGAGCAGTGTGCTGTAGATGCCTAAGATCCCTAAGGAACTTTCCAAACTGTAAACCTATTACAATGCTTGGTGTAGAATATGTTTAATAAGTAATCATTATTATTAGGAAAATAACTAACCTTGAGCGCTAATTAGGTGCCAAAGAGAATGCTACCATTTTCATTATTTTGTTTAATCTCACAATAATCCTCTGAGGAAGCTCTTATCATAGCCCCCATTTTATAGATCAGAAATCTGAGGCTTAGATAGGTTAGTAGCTGAGGCTGGTCTGTCTCTGAACCCAGGCTCCCAGGCTCCCAGGCTCAGGTAATAATACTGCTCTTTCCCTGTCTGCCTGTGGATGCCTCTCAAATCATATTGTGATAATTCTATATTCTTGGTTTCTTGTGTCTCCAAAACTCACTCCATATAGGAGTGTCCTGGTGGGTTTTAATTAGGCCCTGCAGCTTGCCAACTGGGCCAAATGTGGCTTGTCACCGTTCCCTGCTCCCCTCCAGCATCCAGGGCTTCACCATCTGCCACCCAGCAAGGGAGCCTGAGATCGCTCTCTCGCTGGAGGGAGTGCACCTATGGCAGCCTGCCTCAAAGAAACCCTGTTCAGAAAAGATTCAGCCAGTGTCATCTTCCCTGACAACCTGGCCCCTCAGCATCTACCTGCCAGCCTCTGGAAGCTTCATTTACCTTGAAGCATGTAGTGAAATGGAGGCCTCAAGACCCAGCATGCGCAGAGAGGGCGCCCTCCAGTCCTGAGGGTATAGAGAGCCCATTATCCCTCCAGGCTGAGAGTCAGGATGGCAGATGCCTGGCAGAGATGCTTCATTAGCCAGGATCATCATGCCAGGATCATCGCTCTTTTCTCCCCAGTACCCAAACCTGTCACTGGCAGGACAGGGTTTAGGACCACAGAGGTAGGAATCAGGAAGTAAAGTCAGAGATGGTGAAAGCTGAAGGGACCTCAATGATTGTCAAATCCAACCCCATAGTTTTATGGGGAAAGCTCACATTTTCTATTTTTTTCTGAACCCTTATCCAACCTTTAAGTCTCAGCTGAGACATTGTCACTTCCTTTAGAAAGCCTGCTGTGACACTTGCCAAATTAGGACGGGATCTCCTGATGTCCATACCCATAGTACCTACACTCTCCCCAACATCGTTCCACCTTTCTGTCTGCATGCTGACCTCTCCATTAGACCTGAAGCTCCTTAAGGGCAGGACTGTTCGTCCTGATCACAGCAGTAGTCCGCACCTAGGACAGCAGTCGGCAATTAAAAGGCATCCAATAGACACTAGCTTAATGACTGGGCAGCTACCTGCTTTATCTGCCCAGAGGAACTGGGACTTAGGACTCAGTAGGTGAGGTTGAGTCACAGCCTACTTTTGCACCCAACCTTGGGGATTCTACTCCCTTCCCTCCAACAGCAAAATCTTCACGGGACCCTGTCTGCCCAGAGATCCCGAGGTGGCCCACGCAGGCCTTTCCTAGGGTGTCAGTCCTTTCCCCAGGTCTCTCTCCCCACCCTCTCCATCCACTAGGGCTTGCCCTAGATCCATATCTCACAGTCTCATAGAGGATCATCCAAGAAATGAATCCTCAGAAGGTTCCAATAATTGTTAACAACAAAAATGTTGCCCTCCAGGAGTATATCTATGAAAACAGAAATGTAGCGATATGACATGATACTTTCATCAATCTCTAACTATGCTCAGTTCTTCAGTCTTTACTGTCTTTCATGACCTTGAAATTGTTGAAGTTATTTTGTCGAATGTCTCTTAGTACATGTTTGATGTTCCCTCGTGACTGTATTCAGCATGTACCTTTTTTCACCAGGAATACCATGGAAGTGATGTTTGTCCTTCTCAAGGGACCATTTCAGAAGATACACAATGTTGCCAATTGTGTAACTTTTTATACTTATCATGATGTGTATGTTTCACATCTCTTCACAGGACAAGATGACCGGTTTCATCCCCTGGGGTGGCTCCAGCACAGCATTGCAGCTGCCCAGAGCAGAACAATGAACAAGATCGTGGGGCCCTGTCAGTACTTGCAGGGAATAGGCCAGTACTTTGCCTTGATTTCAGGTCACCAGGAAGGTGGTTCCAGCGTTTGAACGTGCTGTCCCTACTTGAGTTCCTTCAGTCTTGATAGAAGACCTGAGGGGTAGGAAGGTCAGGAATCCACCCCTCACACACGTAACCCAGACTGGGAAGGTTGAAGGTGGGTGGGAAGCAGTGATTGATTTATGCTCTTGACAAAGAGGGCACCCTTGAGGGGGGGGATGTTTTTGAATCTCACTTCACATTCACCAAAGACTTTTTTCAGGGTGAATTTCATGAACAAGGATAAATGACCTTTTATATTCCTGCTATAAATAGGCTTTTAAGGAAATGTATGACTTTACTTAAAATTAGAAAATTTGAGTGAGTTGCTAAGAAACAAGACCCCATCTGTGGCTGTAGGAGCTTGTGCCAATAACATCTGGTTATAGATGGGTTTCCTTGGAAACAATTCCTAGGCATTCTTAAGTATTAATGTTGAGCAAGAATAAAGTCTTCTTAATAGTTGGAGATGAGGGCAGTAAAAAAAGAATTGCTAACTGAGCAAATTTACCAACTGTAAAGTAAGATATCCCAGGAAAAAATGACACTCAAATACAACAACCTCTTTTCAATCAGTCCTGTTTTATTCTGGTTTTTTTTTTTTAGATAACGTAGCACGTGTTCATGGGGAAATAATTCACATAGTGAGGAAGAGGAGGAAGTTACAAGTGGTTCTGTCCTCCTCCACCCCTCAGAATTAGCCACTGTGAACTCTGCTTAGATGTCCTTCGAGATATTTTCTATGTTGGCACAAGCGTGGATGTAATATCTTTATTTTATGCAAATAGAAATTGTATATCTCATTAACAGACTTAGTAGTTTTTTTCTCTCACAATGTGTTTTAGAGATATTTCCATGTCATGACATAGAGATCTACTTCATTCTCCTTGACACCTGAACTCCAGTTTGGACAAAGTCAAAAGAAAATCTGTATAACCCATTTTCTAACATTGACTTAGAGTGTTTTCACTGTTTGGCTATCACAAACAATGTTACAATGAACATCCCTGCATATATCTTTGTAGACTTATGTATCTCTATCTTTAAGGTAAATTCCTAAAAATAAAAATAGGTAAGTCAAATTTCATATGCATATTTTTATCACCATTGCCAAAATAACCCTGCAAATATATCACACCAATGTATCCTCCCACCAACAGCATTGAAATCTTTCTGTTTCTGGCTCTTACTTCCATCCCTAAGCAACACTGGGTATGATTAAACTTAAAAGTCTTCATCAATCCAATAGGATAAAATATCTCACTTTTTTACATTTTGCATTTCTTTTATTCAGAATGACGTAATGCATCTTTTTATACGTTATTGTCCATTTACATTTCTCTTAATGGACTACCTGTTTGTGGCTTTTGCCCACTTTTTTATTGAGAAAATAAGATAATTCTACTGAAAGATAATTCTATTGAGTTATCTTTTTCTTATTGATGCCTGAGCACTCTTCACTTACTAAGGAAATTAGCTCTTCATGTTTTCAAATATTTCTTTGCCTTTTTTCCTTTGAACAAAGATGTTAGTTCTAACTGACTGTGGCAAACTGGAAAGATCATGAACTTTTGGAGAAAACAGACCTGGGCTTAAATCTTGGTTCCAAGCTGTACTAGCTACATGCCTAGGACAAGTTACCTAACCTGTCAGAGCCCCAGTTTCTTCATTCTATGGTAAAGAAATGTCTGGTAAGCCACATATTTAAAATGTTGCAGTTACTTCTGAATCTAGAAATGAGAGCCAAGAGTCACCAAGAAACAAATTTTGTTATTGTTGGAGACTTTTTGTTCTTGTTGGATACTTGAGAAGCCTCCTTGAGTTTGCAAACAGAAAGTGAGTTCACAACTAATTCCCTGGGGGAAGAATGTATGAGACCTTCTGTGGTCTCTCAAAATCAGGTCCTTCACCGTGCCCTGTGGTCTGGTCCCTGAGAAGAAGGTGAACACATTTTCACAGGGCTAGAAAGAATTCTTTGCCTAAAAGTCTAGAAATTATCCACTCTCTCCTTTTCAGGTACAAAGCAAGACTTCTCAAACTACCAGTAGTGAATGACATTTTAAATTTCCAATCCATCACAGACTCATATTTTGAAAACTGCAATAAAAATGTAATGTTAAAAATTAAATTATCCCCATACCAGCCAGCCACCTATTTTATATATATATATATATATATATATATATATATATATATATATATATATATATAATTAAATTTAAAGGACAAACAAAATGCAAGACACTATTTCATACTATTAGATTCAACAGACATAAAAATAACTCTGTAAAATTGCTATACAACATTTCTGGATTCTTACTGTCCATTTCTAAATTTATCTTTTTACAACTTAGTAACAAAAAGTCTGTGGACAGACCCCCGTCCAAGTACCCCATTTTGATTAGCACCAGTTAAATGTATAGTGGGGGAGTTTTCAGCCCAAGGCATCTATCCGTGGACTTACAGGTGATTAGGGCTGTAATATGAAAAATACCATATTCAGCTTCTGACATTCCAAATCAGTTTTTCCTGTCCAGAGCAAGAAAATAGACTTGAAAGTCAAGCTTTGTCAGAGCAGGAAAGAGCAGGAAAGTCCCTTCCCACCATTTAAATACCAAGAGGCAAGCATGGAAGACCAGATCACAGTTCTACTTTCTGCCCAGAGTCAGGAGATGATTGTCCCCCTTTCAGCTGTTATTATAACAGTGCTAAACACTAATATCAGTATTTAATACCAGAGCACTGGTGATTAGTAACTTAGAAAGTGTTTTCACGTCTGTGATGCACATTTATGTCTCACTTTCCCGAAAGTCATATTTTTTATCCCCATTTTACAGATAAGAAAACTAAGGGGACAATAGAATCAGGGTACTATCATCTTTCCCAGATTTGGAGGGAAAGTGAGGTATTTTCCAAAGAGTTCCTAATGGGAGGATTCTTGTCCAAATTACATCTGGGTACAGAGTAAAGGGGAAAATTCTGGAGTAAGGGAGATGGCCCATCTTAGTCAGAAATCATCATCTGTCATCATCACCTTAACCATCATCGTTAACCAACATTTGTTTGACGCTACTGTGTCTAGGATTCTGCACCAGGTACATGGAGACAGCAGGAGATAGGCAAAGTCCTGGTCCGCAAAGACCTAACAGCCATATGCATAGTTCTGGGCAAGTCACTGAGCCTGTTCACACAACGGCAAATTAAGAGAATAAAATTGTCTACCTCAGAATGTTGTTGTTAGGACTAAATGATAAAATGCACATAAAATACTTAGCACAGTGTAAGGCCCACAATGTCACCTAAATACTTGCAATCAGTGTTATATGAATTAGCCAAATATAGATCTGCTTACTAATTAGAATGACTAACAAACCATTTTACATTTAGTCATTTTCTGCATGCCTTTATTTGTCTTGAAATACCTACATGTTCAGGGACACACACAACAAATCACTACATAAAGTAAAATTTCTTTCAACTGCTAAAATGAATAACGAAACATTGACTGAGAGGAGGACTCTAGAGAAACTAGATGTGCAAAAGCGTGCCTCTGGAGCACTTTGATATCACATTTTCTTTCCAGCAAGCACTTTCAGCAAGTTGATTACAAACTCAGTTTCTATTCTGTGTTTGCAGTGACAAATTTTGCTGGAAGCAAGAGATAGCTGCTCCCTACCTGTCCCGGCCACAGTGGAGCCCAGGACAGCCTGCGGGGAAGGAGGAGTCAGGTAATTTGTGTCTTGGGGAGAAGTTGATTGGAAAATCAGGCAGATAAAGCTTCTAGGCTGAGAGGGAAAATATGCGTGGAAACCTGCCCAGACTTTCCAGGAGAGACTGGATTTCCATGCCAGGCAGTCAGAAGGCTGCTGAAGACACATCTGCCGGGACAGCTCCACTGGGCAGCACAGCACGAGAGACAACTGCTCTCCTAGCCAGAGCCCCATGACAGGAGGCCGCTGGGTGAATTTCCTCCCAGAGCCTCACCCAGGCTCCTCTCACAGAGGCCACAGGTTCCCAGTTACTTCCATGGTGGCCGTCCTGGCATCTGGGGGTGGGACAATTTCCTGAAAGTGCCTGGGCCCCTCCAGTGATTCTTTTTTTTTTTTTTTTTTTTTTTTTTTTTTGTCTTTTTGTGACCAGCCGCCCCGCGCTCAGCCAGTTAGCACACCGGCCATCCTTACATAGGATCCGAACCCACGGCGGGAGCACTGCTGCGCTCCCAGCGCCTCTCTCTCCTGAGTGCGCCACGGGGTCGGCCCCCCTCCGGTGATTCTAATATATCCTAGTCTTCCCACCACTGCCTTACTGGGAATCATTTGCAACATATCGTTGGTGTGAACTGTCACATAAGTCCTTCAGGTGGCAAACGGACAACTGTGCTTGGCCCTGAGTGGTCGGGGAGGGTGCAGGTGCTGGGTGGCATGGGGAGCAGCAGAGGCTTCTCCGGGGACTCTGTCCCACCCCCAGTTCCATTCTTCTGGAGGGGAAGGCATGACCCCTTGTACACATCCTCAGCTTCCCCTCTCTTGTTTAGTTTCTTCTTTCTGTTCACTGGCACATACCTCCACCCTGTCAAAGCCAGTTGGCTCTACCATCAGGAGAGGAAGGCTGATAGAGGCAAGGACTTCTTTCTGAGCAGCAGGGAACCCGGCTCGGGTCCTGGCTCTGTCACTAATTTGCTGTGTGTCTTTGGGCTGGTCCTTTTTCCTCTCTGGGCTCAGAGAGCGTTGTCCAGGGGGGCCTCCATGTTAATCTAGTCTGGCCCTGTCACAGAATCAGACTGGGTTTTTGGTTTTGTTTGGTTTTGTTTCTTGGGGCGGGGGGCGGTTTAACTGTAGTAAGAACATTTAACAAGATTACTTTTTTAAAAAAACAGTATTGTTAACTATAGGCACAATGTTTGTGTTGTTCACAGTTGGCTCTGCACTTGCCCATTCACCCTGGAAACCAGCAGACCATGCCATTCCTGGGGAACCTGGGACAGCCCATATCCTGCTGCAGGTGCTCACTGTCATCGCAGAGTCCCAACCCACCTTGAGACATGAGGTCAGAGATGAGCTGGATGGGGAGCTTGACAGGGAAGGAGCTGGGAGGTCCTTCTTCCACCACTAGGTGTCACTGTCCCACCTTAAACGCCCATCCTTAAATTCTCCACCAGATAAGTGGGAACTTTCTCAAGGCCTTTTTGGATTCATGGCACTTGGATCTAGTTTGCTTCTGTCTTTCCAGACCCTTCCCCCAAAGATTCAATATGATTGCTTACAGGTGTCAGCCCACCCCACCTCTCTGCCTGACAGATCTCTGGACTTGACCGGTGACGTGAAATATGAGGTGCACATCTGTCCAAGCTAATGAGCCCAGCCCCTTTAATTCATTCTAATGTAGTCATGAATTTAATGAGCACCTAATATAAGCCAGGTTCTGTGCTGGGAGCTGAAGACTCAAAAAAGAAAAGCATACCCACTGTCCTGAAGAGCTCACAGCAAACATTATTACTAAATCATTATTACTATAACCTTGCAAGAAAGAGCTGAAATAAAGCACCCAATGCCACGAGCATGAAGGAGAAGGAGCCTGCAGGCCTGCCGTGGGTAGGTAGGGAAGCTTCACTAGGGAGGCAGCATCTGGGCTGACACTTGAAAAATGCATCTGTTTTAATGGGCAAACCATTGAGACAGGGTATCCCAGGACAATGGAACAGCATAGGCAAATAGTCCAGCCTATCAAGCTTAAAGTAACCACATTGAAATCAACTAGGACCCAATTACCTTGCAAAGGAGAGAGAGCAGGTTGCTGCTCCATTCTCCACTTACATAAGATCACAATTTTCTTTCTTTACCCTTGAGAGCAGACGTGTGACTTTCCATTTTTTGTATCCTCAAAACTGACCACTAGAGGTGCACAATATATTTTGAGTGAATAAATGAACAATTCACCTTACTGCTCAACTAAGCCCTGATAAAGATCTTGAAAAGGTCTTTTTCAGAGGGAAACTGAGGCACAGGCACACCAGTAGGAGAACTATGCATGCCTCCTGGCTCCTGATGGGCACTCCTTGCAGAGCCTGCACTCATTCCTTCTTCAGTTAAATGGGTCTGCAGGTTCATCAGGCCCAGAGATTGGCTGCACCTTTTTTACTTCCAAAGATTTTCCCTAGTCCCCTTTCAGAAACACTATTCCAAGGAGACGTGAGGAACTAATAATGTAACGAGAACTTGGAAGGGCAGAGAATGAGGTCATCTATATGCTAATCTCACAATCTGACCCTTGGTCAACAATTCGCTCACTGAGGTGATTTATTTTCTCCCAGAAAAATCATTATCTAGTATTTGTTTCTGCCAAAACTTATTAGGAGCTTCAACACCTGGACCTGTACACAGTGTAGGGGAGGCAAGGAGCGGAATGTGCAAGAGACAAGAAGGAGAAAGTAAAGGATGACCAGAGTAGCTCTGGCTCTGACCATGATGCCAGGAATGTCAGCTGTGGAGAGTTTGGCTGGGGTGTGGGTGAAGGTCAAAGTAGCTAGGTATAAATTCTGAGAGTGATCAATTTTGTCTCTACCGAAATCCTTCCAAGGAGACCCCCATTTCCAATGGAATAAAGACCAAACGCCTCACTCGGCCCAGCATTCATGGCCACAGCAGTCTAGCCCCAACCTACCATTTCAACCTTTGCTCCTGCTGCTTTCATTGCCTGCCCCCTATGCCAGTTGAATGGGCTCACATACCCTCACCAGAAGGGCCCATCAGTCTCAAGCTGCCCCGCAAGCTCAGCCACTAGGGGTCTCTCCAAAGGCACACCTCACCAAACATCCACCTCTCCACATGGACCATGCTCTCTCATACCACATTTCTTTCTCTTCTGTAATTGAAAAGCTCCTGCTTAACCTTCAACATCACTCCTCCTGGAAGGCTTCCCTGACCATCCCGCTGGTTAAGTTTGAGAACCCTTATTTTGCACACCTTGCACACGCAGTTATCATAGCTCGTATTACCCTGCTGAGAAGTGATGTTTGTGTGTCTCTGAACTCTAACCCTGTATCTTTATGACAGGTGTCATATTTCTCATCTGTTAGAGCACCAGCTCCAGCACAAAGCTTCACATACACAAGGTAATTAAGATTGAAGCATAGAGTTCTCAAGGGCAAAGACCAGATGTTATTTATCTTGGGGTCTCTCATCTCTTGACCATTGCTTGGCACAGAGAAAGACTTCAGCACATTCTGGCTGAATTAGTGCATGCAAGGATGGATGGGTAGTGCACCACAAATATTTGTCAATTAAGTTCAAGTTTTATTGCAGCTTAACTTCTTCATTCTGCTGGGTTAGTCAAAAGGATCACCCACTTTTTACATCTAGTCTTTTCCATACCTGAGCTCACAGCTACCTGGTGCTACAAGGGCATCTCATATACATCTAGGTAGGGCCCCTGCTCTCTGTCCAAGTCCACCATGCAACATTACCCTTTTGCAGAGAAAGGGGTCAGTTAAGAGAAATTGATTCAATGGGTAATTACTTATTATCTACTATTTACCAGGAACATCAGAGCTAAGACAGTGAATGGAACAATCCCAGCCTTTGCTTTTTTGGAGTGTACAGCCTAGGAATATAAACACTAAACCAATAAATACAAGCATGAAGGGTGTCTCAAAGGCAGAGTAGAGGAATAACAAACAGGAGACCCTAGTCTAGTCTTGAGAAGTTCAGGGAAGGCTTCCCAGGGAAAGAAATTCTTAATCCAGGATAAAAAGATGAGTAGGCATTCTCCAGGCTTAGAGAAGAGGAGAAAAACAAGAGTTAAGAAGTTAACCAGGGCACCCTAGGCTCACTGGCTGTCCCTCCAGCCTCCCCTGCCCCATCTCCAATCCAATAATTACAGCCATGTTTTCTGAAACACATCACCTTCTCACTCCTGTTATTCACATTGGATATTTCAGTGCCAATGTCAATTACAAATTAAACTTCTATCTAAACAGAGGGTTGGACATCCACCTGAAAAGAGTCATTATGTTTAGATGAACAACTCATGCCAGGGCAAGTACTGAGAGTCCCAAGTCCTGGAAACCTCTCAGTCCCAGGCAAACCAGGAGAGTTGGCTACATGACATGATGGCCACGAGCCACTACCAGGAGGGACCAGTAGCAGCTTAGCACATGTATTCATGATATTTGCTCATTCATTCATTTGCTCAATCAACAAATATATCCTGAAGATATAAAAAGAGAGAAATGGAGAGTAGAATTGTGGTTACCAGAGGCAGGGAAGGGAAGGAGGGGGTCCGAGGAAAGGTTGGTAGATGGGTACAGAGTTACACTCGGATAAGAAGTAGTTCTCTTGCTGTAGGGTGACAGTAGCTAATAATACTGTATTGTGTATCTCAAGATAGCCAGAAAAGAGGACCTTGAATGTTATAACCACAAAGAAATGATAAATGTTTAGATGACAGATATGCTAACTATTCTGATTGGATCGTTATACAGTATATACAAGTATTGAAACAATAAGCTTACCCCATAAACATGTACAATAAAAGCAATAAATTAAAATTTAAAAATTAAAAATAAATAAAAGGATATTTCCTGAAAATATACTTACAAAACTAGACACTGAAAATATCATAATGTACAAACGTGGATACATTTTCTTACTATTCTCAGTTCATTAGTGGGAGCAGCAGAGCCGGCAAAAACATGAGTCCGTGTTTCTGTTGCGCCAACGCAGAAGAATGAATAAAACAATCCCTCTAACTGGGCAGAAGATAATAAAGGATTTTATTGAAAGGCAGCATCATAATTTGCATTGGAAGCCAGGGACCTGGTTCTAGCCCAGATGCTGGTGCCCTGGGCAGTGGTTTATCTATGGAAGAGGGACTGAAAATGATACTGATGCCTCCTTGCAGAATTTTTGTGAAGACTAAATGAAACCAAGGGGATAAGAAGGCTTTGTAAATTGAAAAGCATGGAGCAAATGTTAGCTTCCTGGGCTTCACCAGCCTGTGAGCCCATAGTCTCATTAACTTTATTACAAATTCCTTATGGTGGGCAAGTTCTGCTTCTGGCTTGATTATGGAAAGGCAAACATTTTACAAAATCCTCCTTCCAAAATATCTCTGTAGAATCCCTAGGAATGCTTTATACTGTTATCTCAGAATCAGTGAAGATTACTACTCCATGTCGCAGCCAGCACTGCCCCAGACCCCAACAGGTCCACAGAGGGTCTGTGACAGCACTGAATCTGTGTCCAAAATGCAATGGCTGATATGGGACAAAACCTTTCCTCCATGAAACATTCAATGTTATGTTTAGCTGGCAGGGAAGGTACCCAGCACAGAACGCTTGAACCCAAAGCATCATAATCATTAGTGACCTAATGCCTACCTTCCAAGCCCACAGGGCAGCAGGAATAGAATAAATGTTAGCAAAACCTACCCCCCATGTATAGAGAACCAGTTCTTTTTTCTGGCACTCAGGCCTTTCTTGGGATCTGTTTTGCTGTGTCACTAGTGTAATAATTCTCAACGAGGAACAATTTTGTCCCCCCACCCCCCATGTACATTTGGCCATGTCTGGAGATAGTTTTTTTTTCCTTGCTGGCTGGTACAGAAATCGAACCCTGGACCTTCATGTTATCAGTACCACGATCTAACCAACTGAGCTAACTGGCCAGCCATGGAGACATTTTCGGTTGTCTCAACTGGAAGGAGGGTGTTACTAGAATTTAGTGGGTAGAGGCCAGGGAAGCTGCTAAATGCCTACAATGCACAGGACGGCTCCCCACCCCCTACATTAAAGAATTGTCCTTCCCAAAATGTCAATAATGCTGATGCTTAGAAATCCTACTTCGGGGTGATTTAAGAATTCTGTTGTCCCTCCCTCTGATTTGGCCTCTATGGAATCCATTCTTGTCCATCAGGTGTGTTTCTTTATGTCTAAACTCCAAGGTGGATAGAACTTAATCTTTGTCCCTGTCCTTGAGCCTTATGTAACTCAGCAGATAAAGAGTTATGTAATGGGGCTTTCTCCTATCTTACCTGAAGCATCTAAGCTCCAGCCCCTGTGCATTTGAGTTATGATATTGAAAGTAAATCACTGCAGATTCTTTCATTTAACAAATATCTGATGAGCACCTCCTGTGAAGTAGGCAGTGTTAGACACTTGATACATAATGATTCACCAAACAGTTTCCCTGCCCTCGTAGAGCTTGCTATATAGAGGTAGAATAAAATAAACAAATAAATATATAATTATACATTTTAATACATTCCATGAAGGAAAAGCACAGGGTACTATGAGGGCAAATAATGGAAAGAACAACATTTGGAAGAAGGCACCAAAGTTAGTCCAGTGCAGAGAGAGGGGGAGGAAGAAAACGTACAAAAGCTCTTGTGTGGGAAGGAGATTGGCACCATCAAGTAGCAGGAAAATAGGATGTGTATCTGCATGTGATGTGATCTGATTTATATTTTTAAATGATCACTCTGGCTGCCATGTGGATGACAGGTTGGAGAGTCACAAGCAGAAGTGAGAGATCCGTGAGAAGACAAATGCCATGCTCCAGGAGGCAAATGGCAGTGGCCTGGCCTGCAGGATAACAATGGCGATAAGACCAGAAGGTCTTTGAATGAAGATCTATATCCAGGGATGGCATTGGCTGAGACACTTTGGAAAGTCAAGTGTTACTACTTGAGCCACTTCCCAAGGTTGCAGTTTATCAGAAATCAATACTCACCCTTCCTGCTCAGCAGTTCTGCTGGGGAGGAACCACGCACATCATGGGTAGGTCTCTTTTCCTACACTTTGCAATTGGGTTTCTTGCTGCTTCTTCAATTGGTTGAAATGTTGAGTGGTTTTTATTTGTTTGTTTGTTTGTTTGTTTGTGATTGTGGAGATGGAGGAAGGGGGAAAATAAATTGCTTGTCACAAAACCCAATTTCCTATGTTTTCAAGAGCCATTCATCTCAACTCAATACAATTTTTTTATTGTTGTTGTTCAGTCTGACCAAGAGCAGCCAATAGCCAGGGTCTTGGGTCTTTTTCCTGGAAAGCCTCACTGCTGGGCCTGAGCAAGGCCTTCTGAGAGACAGCTGTCCTTATCCCCAAGCTGAGCTCCACCATGAGCAACTAATTGGGAGACAGCCAAGACTTCTCCTGCCAGGGGGGTTCCTGACAAACTCACTCTCAAGAGGGCATGTCAGCACCAAAGATCCTGAACTCACAAGGAAAATCAGCTCATCCGCCTTCACTGCCATAGGTGGCAACTGTCATCTCTTCAGAGGGCTCTACCCAACATCTCAGGGCCACTGTCATCCAGGGATAAGCAGGCATGGACCTAGATTTATGGGATAAGGGAGACATGCCAACAGCAGGGATGACCTTCCTGGGAATACCTGAGCCCAAGGGTGGCATGCAGAAGACCCCCATAGCTCAGCCATGTTCAGGAAATGCCAGGGGACAATGACAGTGGGAAGTTCAGGTGGGAGGATTTAGTGAATATGTACAGGCAGTGAGGCCTGATCAGTGATAAAAACCATAGTCTTGCCCTCACAGAGCTGACAGTTAGTATGGAAAGCAGACAAGTAGGTAACAGTAATAACATAAATCCTACAAGGGAAGTGAACACACAGTGTTATGGGTGGTGGTAAAGGAGAAAGAAGCTCCAATTCTGCCTGGGAAATCAGGGAGACTTTTAGGAGAAGGTGATCATTCTCTGTTCCACAGACACCCCACTGGAATCACCAGAGGTTAACTAACTGCACTTAAAAAACAAACAGAAATGCCAACAGCACATTTTGTAGGCTACACCTGCTCCATTATTCATTTTAAAAGAACGATCAAGTAAAATTAATTTCCCTCATGGATTTTTTTTCTCCAATAAAATTATCCCTGAGGGGCGAATTTTCAAATAGAAAATATTCCTTCAAAGGTAGATTGCTTTAGACGTGGCGTTTAAATCCATGCTCCATGCGTGTTGGCGCCATGCAGGAAGCCTGCCCTTCAGGTGTGCTTGAAGAGATTGCAGGGAGCAGGAGCCTTGGCTAGAGGAGGTAACCGACAGATCAAGTAGGGGTGGGCCACGGGTCCTCTCAGGGACACACCTCCAGGATTAACGGATGTGGGGTGGAAAGCAGTAGCAGCCTCCGTTTGAGGCCAATGATCTGGGCTGCAGAAACGGAGTGAAGCCCTGGTCAGAGACAACTTATCCGAAATAGGAAAATTCTGGGATTTTTTGTTTGTTTGTTTAGGTGGCTGGCCAGTATGGGGATCTGAACCCATAACCTTGGTTTTATAAAGCTGTACTCTAACCAACTGAGCTAACTAGCCAGTTCCTGGGTTTGTTTGTTTTTTAAACAAAATTTTGAAGAAAATGTTAAGTGTTATACTTCATCCTGTGTATTCTAGAGAGAAAATATGATGCAGAAAAACTGACAAAAAATAATGGGTTATCCCACTTCCTTCCTCCCTCCTCACAGTTTTTAGGAAGGGAACGAGTAAGTCAGCTCATAGATCGCCACTCTGCACTTAGGGTGGGAGACGGGGTGCTGGGAGCACGAGAGATTTATAGCAATTAATAAGATTTTTAGAATTGTCAACTTTGGAAAACCCTCTAACAAGTTTTACATGTATATAAGTTCTTATATATATATATATATATATATATATATATATATATATATATGTACAAAGATTTCAAGTATTCTCGTACAGTGCTTATATTTTGCTGTTTACAAAGCCTCTTCATTTACAGTACTTCATAGGAGTCTCTCCAGCAACTCCCTGAGGTAGTAGGATCAATGCAGATCACTGACTTATTAAAGAACTTAGAGAAGATTCAAATGAATTAATGAAATAAATGAGCTGTGAAATCAAAAGAAATTATTCTGACGTTGACATGCAATTATAACAAAAACAAAATTCAGATCATAAACAAATGTAGTTAATCCTTAAAAAGACAAGACAAATTCCAAATAGAAGTAATACATAGGCTCCTGGATTATTTGATAATCCACTTAATGAAGAGGAGAGAATCATATGAATGCACTGGAAGATTTTCTGCTGATTGACACATTGACAATGAAAACATAAGATATTGATGAAAAACCAGTTAAAGAATATTGTCATTTCAGAGAGTGTTTAATACAAGCAGTATATGAGAATACTTGAAGTCTTTATACATATATATATAAAGTCTTTATACATATATATATAAAGAACTTATATATATATATATATATATATATATATATATGAACTTATATACATGTAAAACTTGATAGAGGGTTTTCCAAAATTGACAATTCTAAAAATTCACACAATAATTGGTGAAGATAACAAAACTCTCAATACTCTTAATAATAAAATTAAAATTTTGATCAGCATTAAAGAAGAAAGAATACAGTATCTTTCTATTCTTTCTGTAGGCAAGGATATTGTAATATCATTGTCCTATAAAAAGGTAATCAGAATAATCAGCCAAAAAATGTAAAGAAAAAAAGTCTTATAGATATTTGTCATGTATTTAAATAATAAAAATAGTATATTATTTTTCTAAATTATGTAATGTATGTGGGGTTTTTTTAATTTGTACTTTATGTTCATTTCTTTTCTCATTCTAAACATATGTTTAGTACCTAAGTTTGTATTGCTTTTCTTAATGGGGACCCCCAAGTTGTATAAGTTTCAGGCCCCACAAAACCATGATCTTGCGCTGCCTTATGCTCATTTTGTAGGTGAGAAAGACTGGAGAAAGGTCTTACCCAGGGTCACACTGTGTGAAAGTGGCAGGGCCAGGACTCAAAGCCAGTGCTCTTCTTCCTCCACGATGTTGCCTCTGCCCTCAGAGAGCCTAATGCGTTAGATGGTCCCTCACACCACTCCTTGCAGGGACAGAAACATAGTAAGTAACAAAGTATGGTAGAACATTTTTAAAACCCAGAGGACCAGTTCACTTTTCTAAAGAGGGTTTCAACAGGCATGTAGCACACTTCTCATATCCTCCCTCCAGGACCCTCAGGGTGTGATGCATTAGATAAACCCTCATATTTCCTTTGGGAAATTCAAATTACAGTCAGCACACAAATTCCAGGCTCATAGCAATTTCAGACTCAAGCACACCCACGGCAAGTAGGGACAGGTCACATAGAATACATTCTAGAAATGCAGGCTAACCAAGTCTTCCTGAGCAACCACTGCATGCCAGGCACTCGCCCCGCATTGTCTTTACCCACATGAACAATTCTTACCTTTCTAAGGACAAGGAAATAGAAAGTCAGAGGTAATTTGCCCAATCTCACAGAGCTAGTGAGAGACAGACACGAGCTGTAGAGCCAGGTGTGCTCTACCCCAAAGCCTATGTCCGGTTCTCCAGGAGTGGTTTTTCCACCAGAATTGGTGCACTTCCAATCAGGTGAATGCTGGCCATGCCAAGCATCCTTGCTTCTTGGCCCTGCACATACCAAAGCAGTCAGGTGGTCGTGCTCTGCTGCCAGCCAGGGTGAGCAGATGATTCCTCCGTGCCTCACTCAAGACCAGAGCCATCTGTGCAAGGTAGGAGGCACCAAATCACAAGGCAAACCCCAGTGCCCTCGGGCCATACCACAGTGAGCAAGCGGGGGCACACCACCTGCAAATGGCAGTTCTCTGCTCTTGTTCCCACCTATGACAAAAGTGGGACACCCAGGATGCCTTCCAAAGCTTGGTAGCCACTAGTCTTCCACTATTTCTGGTATTCCCCAGGGACTACCCACAGTGTGTCCTCCTAGTTTGCTCCTTCCTGACTCTGGCCTCCTTCCACATGCTGAGGCCATCATGGCAGACCCCCATGCCAGTTCCTTCTCTTAACAGAGGTTCCCTTCTTTGCGAGTCCTCAATCTTATTGATGTTCCTCAGCGTGCTGTCCAGGGCCCTCGGCATGTCCTGCACACTCTCCCCAGGTGACCTGACTCCAATCACAGTGGTTGTCCTGATGACCCCCAGAGCCATATTGCCAGTCCAGAGCTCTCTCTTGAGCAGTTTTGGGAACATCTTAAATTGAATGTCCTACAGGCATCTCAAACTCAGCATATCCAAAACTAAATCCCCACCTTCCCCACCAGTCTGCTTCTCCTGAGATACTACCGACTTCAAAGGTACCTCCCTCCACAGAGATGCCCCCACCAAGACGTGGATGTCATCTTTGACCCTGGTCACACTTCCACTCCCATATTTAATCCACTACCAAGTTCGATCATTCCCATCTCTTCATTATCAATCTGTCTAGCTTTCTCCATCCCCACTTCTCTCCCTCCTTCCTTCTTCTGTCATCATCCTGGCTATGGGCTCTCACACCCCTGTACTTCTCCAGGAGAAGTACTTCACCATATTATTTAATGCATAATACTGTTATGATTGTTTGCTTAATTATCCTGCAAGAACAGCCTGCTTTTCTCTTACTCAGTGTGTGTCACGGGTCCCTAGGACTGTGCCTGGCACAGTGCAAGCACTCAGTTAGTATGACTAAGTAACGAAACCCACCTCCCTCCTTATCCAGTACCATCTGGTTCCAGCCAGTGCCATCTCTCACTTTGAGTATCTCAAAAACCCTAGCTTCTGAGAGCCATTTACACCTTCAGTCATTTTTATGGGCTAATAAATCCCAAAGGTGTGAGAGTGTTGGCCACCCTCTATCCAGTCACTGGGGCTACTGTACGTTTGTGCCTTTGGTCATTCATTCATACATCAGTAACAATTTGCTATGACAATAACTCACTACTGTTACATGCTTTTGTGGGGTATTTATTTTTTATTCCCTTTATAACCAACTGTAACAAAGAGCGTGACCTCATTTTGATGTTTGATTGATGATTCTTTTCAGGCCTCACCCTCTCTCACCCTTTGGCCCCACATTTGGACAGGCTGATAAGAAGGCCCATGACCTCACCTCCTCATTTGGTGCCAGTGGAAAATTTAAATCTCCCATGTGCAGGAACTTTTTCCCAGCCCCACTCCTGAGCCATTGTAAAGGCCCAAGCCCACTCTCCCTCTGCTTTGCCCAAGCCAACCTGGATCTGCCTGTGCCTGCTCAACTCTCCCCAGGGGTGCCTTATGTGAGTAACAAACTTGCCCTCCATCAACCTCAACATCTGAACCAAATTGTGGTGTGGGGGTGGTCCCTCCTGCTTTTCACGGGGACTGTAAGCTCTCCTGAGGGGTCCCCTGTGTGAGTATTAAACTTTCTATCAGCCTCAACATCTAAACCAAATTGTGGGGGGTGTAGAGGTCCTTCTGGCTTTGCAAAGCAGGAAGACTATACAACACCAATGACCTACATTAAACACACATACTCACACAGGCTCACAGAAATGCTCCTGATGTCACAACAGGTTTTTGTCATTTGCATGCTGTTTCAGGTTTTGTCATGTTCCCATTTGCTATGCTAATATGGCCAGGAATGGATTCCCATTCATACCATTTCTGCCAAAGTGAAAATTGTAACAAAAGAAATCTAGGGAAGTTTTTTAAGTGTCCCAGAGAGTAGGACAGTGACTAAATTCCTGCCTGTGATGCTCTTCCACTCTGACCCACTAACCACACATCCTGGATGCAGCACTACCACCACAAGTTTCAATAATCAGTAGTAATGATGGCTACATCGAGCACTTACTAAGTGCCAGGTATTGTGGTCAGCATTTTAAATATACTATTTCTTTTCATCTTAGAGCAACCCTATGTTGTGGTACATACTATAATAGGCATCTACATTTTATGAATTAAAAAACAAAAAAGAGCATTAAAGAGGTTTAAAAAGTTGTTCAAGGTCATCAACCAGCAAAGAGTAGATCCGGAACACAAACCCAGTTCAGCTTCAAAGTCTGGCCTTATAACCACCATGCTCTGCTACACCCCCAAGACTTTCTTAAAGGCCAGGCACAGGGGATCAGGACTCTTTCCTTCCTACATATCAGTATATCTACTGGAAACCGCAAGCTTCACAGAGTAGAAATTTGTTTCCTCCAGGATGCAAAGCCCTATCACTGTGGGCTCTGACTGTCTCCACCTGGCCTTGGGGAATGGTACAACTGTTGTTCAGCAGTGACCCCATGCCTAAGAGCAGGCTGTGTGTAAAATGACTGAACATTAATAATAACCCTTCACGTGCTTATGTACAGAAATTTGTGATCCAATAAGTTCAAAGCCCTAATACAAGGTGAGCAAAGGAGAGAAGGCGCCTGGCCTCACACCAACTACTAAGCCCCAGGAGTATCTATGGTTAATTCCTGCTGTCATGACCACAGAGGCTTCAGGAGACTCTGCTCCCTACTCCAGTACAGGAGCAGGTACAGGACCCTCTCTAATCCCCCCAGAGGCCTACTGAGACTAGACTATGACATTTAAACAACACTGCAATAAAGGTCATGGATTAAGAGAGAAATTGCAGAGATAAAATACAACTGAATATTCTTATTAAATGTATGCTGAGGCTTCTTCAGCTTGGGCCCTTCTTGCCAACTCTGTAACAGACATTTGGCCTTCCCCAAGCAGACTCCCGCAGCACATCTCCATACCTCATAATCAGGACTCAGGGAACAAGGCCCACGGCTCCCTTTCAAGCCTGCCTGTGGCCTTTCTTCCAAGCTCTGATTTGCAGCTAATGAACAGCCTCTGTCCTGTATAAATAACAAGAGGGACATCAGCTCCTTCAGCGAGAACCCCATCTCTACCACCACTAGTTGTGGCCTCCACGGGGTAGCGACTTTAGGATGTAGCTGAATAGACCCCACAACTCATAAGGGATGCAAATGTCAGCAGTGGGCTCAGGCCATTTCCTGTCAGTCCATACTTCTCACTCCACTGCTGTCCCCTATTGAAGCTTCCTCACCTCCTCCTGGACTGCTCGAGCACCTCTGCATCTCCACCCTTGCCCGCTACAGTGTTTCCTCAATATGGCAGCCAGAATTATTTTTTATTGTCATAAAAATGCTAACAATGTCTCAAGCTTTCTGCATTTCTGTTTCCTCGGTTGGAGAGTCCTTTTGGTTTAAAGAGTGTCGTTACAACATCTCCCTTATTTAATCCTGAGTACTACTTCACCCTGTCTTACTGCTGAACAGGATGATTCTCAGAGAGGTTACATAACCTGCCCAGGGCCACACAACTGGAAATTTAGTTTAGATTTGTCACATATCTTCTGACCCAAGAGATTGCTGGGTTTTCCTCCACAGCCTAACATCTTTATAAGCATCTTAAGGTCTCAATACAATGTAACTTGTCATTATACTAATAATCACTTACATTTGCATGGGATTTTATAGTCAGAAGCAGGCGGCAGTTGGGGGTGGGCGATGTGCATCAGAATTGCCTGGGGAAGTTTTATCAAAATGTATGTGCCTACTTCCTCCTCCAGCCGTCCAGGAGTGGGGCTTATGCAGACGTATGTTCAAAAAGTTTCTCAAATGATCCCTGTGTATTTGCTGTACAAGAATTACCACTTTAGATAACTGAAAGTGGTCCTCATAATGTATATCTTCTTGTTATCCCAGTTGTAAGGATTAGGAAAACAAGACACAGAAACATAAAGAGATTTATGCACAACCACACAGCTTGCCAGTGGTATGGCTGGGGATGCCAAACTCCACTCCTCTGGCTCAGGTGGTTTTTGCTAGAAAGTACATGACTAGAAGTCAGTAGATCTGGGTCCTAGTTGTGGCTTCTCCTCTCAAAAACTAAGTGCAAGTACCAAGTCATTTAATTGCTCATGCTTTATTTTAAAAGAAAAGAATATATTCCTTATTTCCTTGAGGTAAACAGGTGAGGACAAATGGAATAACAGCTGTGAAATAAGAATAGGCACTGTTTATCAGTTGCCTATCAGAAGAGAGAAAAACCCTACACTGTTAAACTCAGTCTTTATAACTGTCCTGCATGACAGGTTTTATTACCTTTATTTTATTGAGGCAGACAGAAATGTAAGCATCCAGCTAACATGTGGTAGAGAGGGATTCAAATGTATATCTTTCTGATCCCAAAGCCCACATACTTTCTAATCTACAATACAGCTACCACAAAGGATATTAGAAAAATTACTAGCTGTGAGATAAATATTAGATACAAAAGGGTAGGCAAACCATACACCATTGATAAGATCACATGAACACTGATTTCATAAATCATATCCAGTTAAATTAAAGTGATATTTTCTGAACAACTTCTAGGCTCTCTGGTAGTCAGAGGGATGAGCAAGACTCAATTCTTGCTTCAGTTGACCCAGCACATCTTCTCAACAATGACATGTACAGCAAGAATCCCCAACTGAGATTTATAACATGTAACAGCTCCCCCTTGTGGCTCTTTCCTTGGGAATAACAAACTCAGGCTTGCTGGGTGACCTTGTACCCCACAAGGGTATAGAGCCTAGAGTAGAAAGCAGGCTGTTCTAAGACTGTAGGATTCTTCTAGACCTCATGACCCACTGGCCCTATTTCTTCTGAGGCTGTGGAATTCAGAAAGACACTCATCTAGTTATACTTGAAGGCTGTACTAGAGAACCATTCATGGAAGGCAGAGAGCTAGATAAGTAGTTTCTCTCTGGTTCCCATTCAAAGACCAGGGTAAACACAATAGTAGCCATGGCCTTCAAGGTGACCCACTAACCAGAGAGAAGTATGAGAGGCCTTTATCAGGAGCCATCCCAAGCCCACAACCCAGTGGTATCATATGAACTGCAGCCAAGGGTAAAGAAAACATCAGTGTTTGAGAAACAGTACTAAGAATTAAGTCCAAATACAGAGCAAGAGATCTTGAGCTGAGATCAGAAGCAGGTTGTAAAGGGAGGTCAAAAGTTCCAGAAAGCAACTTTACCTTCAGAAAGTCAGCCAACAAATTTCTGTTGATTTTTTTATGAACATGTCAAATACCACATTTCCATGGGTAATGGGAAAGAGAAAGATGCCTTGTTTTACAATAAATAATGACTACCCTTGAGTCCTGCCAGCTGATCACGTGGGGTGATGGAGTTTGGATGTGTTGTCCCCTCCAAAACTCATGTGGAAATTTGATCTCCAATGTGGCAGTGTTGGAAACTGATTGAGTCATGGGGGCGGATCCCTCATGAATGGATTAATGTGCTCCCTGGGGGACGGGAGGTAGTGAGTGAGTTCTCGCTCTATTAGTTCCTGTGAGACCTGATTGTTTACAGGACTCTGGCACCTTCTCTCTCTTGCTTCCTCTCTCTTGCTTCCTCTCACCATGTGACCTGCTTGTACCCACCGGCTCCCTGACACTTTCTGCCATGAGGAGAAGCAGCCCGAGGCCTGTGCCAGATGCAGCCGTCCCAGAATCGTAATCCAAATAAATCTCTCTTCTTTACAAATTACCGAGTCTCAGGTATTTCTGTTATAACAACACAAAACGGACTAATATATGGGGCATCATTAAGAGTAATCTGTCTTTTACTGACTGTAACCCATTAAACACAGACACAGGGAGGGTCACTTCAGGACAAGGCCATGGAATGCCTTATCTCAAGAGTATCTGAAGACTGGAATCTAACAGGATTTGATGCTCAGTTAATAATAAAATTTGACAGCAACTCTATGGTAATTTTTATTTGTTTTGTCCAGTTCTTGGCCATATTCCTATGGTCTTGTTAATAATTCAAATCCCAGTAGACACCACGGGCTTAGTAACCACTCCTGGACTGGGTTGACCCTAATGCAATTGTTTAGAATTTATGTTAGAGGCTAGAGAGACAACTAGCAGTGATTTCCAAGTGCTTTAATTGACATAAAGCCCCTGGAATTCAGACAAGAAAAGCTTTCAGGGAGGCTCTGCTCTGTAAGAGAACTGGAGAAAGGCCTGGGAGCTTCTCCAAGACTGGAGGAACTCGGATGGGTCCAGAGAATGATGAAAAGCCCATTCCTTTCCAACCCCAGCACCAGTCCCCAGCCTGGGGACCTTGGGACCTGGGAACCTTAGGAGCCAAGGTAAGGAAAGGAACAGCTTGTCCACTCCTCACCATTCCCACTCACCCCTCCACACTCCACACACACCGAGTCAAGTAGGGACTAAGGAGCTGTCTTGTTTACATTAGGGAGACATGTTTGTTTTTTTTAATCCTTATCCACAAATTCAGGATGACCTTCTCTCCTCTCCACTGTAGGGCAAAGGGCCTGATCCTTGCCTTGACAGCCCCAAACAACTCCTAGAAGAAAGGAAAAAGGCCAGGTACCATGGGAGGTATTTGTGGTTGAGAAGAAAGAGTACTGCCTACAAAATCCAGGCTCTCAGATTTGTGCAACACTTTAACCCACTTCTCACCCAGGTCTCATGCCCGTATTCTTTGTATTCTCTTTCCTTTGCTCCAAGAAAGTAACACAAATTATCAGTACATTTTCCAGTTTATAATAAGCATTACTGATAGAAAGAATTAAACAAAATACAGCAATGAAACTCACAGCACTAAAAACTCTAGAGGCTAAAACTTGTTATGGGTAAAAACTAATTGAAAAATCATGCATTACTGGGCATATTATAAAATGCAAAAGGAAACAAAGTGCCCTGAGGAAAAAAATCTCTTTAGAAGAAATAATCAACAACAACAATGAAAAACTGTCAACAGCTAAAACCACACTCAGAAAAACTAGAAAAAGAAAACAATTTTCTTCCAAAATTTATATATAAAAAATTTTATCTGGAAAAATTAAATTTAGTAACTCCAAAGGCCAAAAAGGAAAAAAATGGAAGAAATAATTAATAAAATTTGACAATAATAAAACAAAAGTTAATACAAAAACTAATGGCTACATCAAAGTTTATTATAAAATGTACACAGGGAGAATTAATCTAGAGCAATATCAGTAAAATAAAAGTTAAACTGGAAATGGTTTAATTGCACTGTATAGAAAACTGATCAAGGAACTAGTTGGATTAGTGAAGAACACTCCAAAAGAAAAATATTTTTTCAATAGACATTCTTTCACTAAGGCATAATGCTGATTTAGACATTTATTTTCAAAAAATATGGATGTTAAATACACTGAAGGCCAAAAGAACCAGATCAAAACAACCATGGATTTTGAATGAGTTAATACAACAGACCCAAAAAGTCCTGTACTCAACTCTTACAATTGAATCTTGGCTCTGAAAACATATGGCTTTGAAACCAGTAAGCCGTGTAACTTTAGGGAAGTTATTTAATGCCTCTAAGCCTCAATTTCCTCATCTGTAAAATGGACATGTTAATTCCATAATACCTTTCTTCTTAGTGTTTATGCTGAACTACCAGGCAAGATCAGGAGGAGCCTTGCACACATCTTTCTCCTGAGGAATTCCTTACTTCTGAGTTTCCATACTTTGTATCATACAACCTCAGGCTCTAATCATGACTTCTGAACTAAGGATAAGTACCAGACCCAAAGTTAGCTGTGTTTAGATCGGCCAGCAACCTGTCAGAAGCATTGCCCAACAAAGATACTTTACACTCAGTGGTTACTGGCTAATTCAATCCATTAAGTCCATTTATGGGGAATTTTAATGTCAGATATACAAAAAAAAAAAAAAAAAAAAAAGTGAGCAGAGTAGGATAGGCAGAGGCAAAAAGAGGCAAAGAGAAAACAAGAGGCAGAAGCCATGAGGTAGCAGAACTCATAAGGAAGCAAAAGCTATGAGCAAACTAAAAGCCAAAAGGTTGAAAAGAGAAGGAAGAACTAGTCAGAATGTTGGAGTGAGCAGGACTGACGCTGTGCTGGGACCTAAAACCACATGGGCTTTAGAAAAATTTTAAAACTCAGACCACAATGGATTAAAACTAGAAATTAATAACAAACAAAACTCTGGAAACTATACAAACACATGGAAATTAAACAGCATTCTACTTAATGACATATGGGTCCAAGAAGAAATCAAGCAGGAAATCAAAAAATTTATTGAAACTAACGAAAATAATGATACATCATACCAAAACCTGTGGGATACTGCAAAAGCAGTATTAAGGGGGAAATTTATTCCATTAAATGCTCACCTCAGAAGAATGGAAAGATGGCAAGTGAACAACCTAACACTTCACCTTAAAGAACTAGAAAAACAAGAACAATCCAAACCTAAAGTTAGCAGACGGAAAGAAATCATTAAGATCAGAGCAGAACTGAATGAAATTGAAACCCAAAAAACAATACAAAAAATCAATGAATCAAAAAGTTGGTTTTTGAAAAGATAAATAAAATTGACAAACCATTAGCATGGCTAACAAAAAAAAAGAAGAGAGAAGATTCAAATAACAAAAATTAGAAAGGAAAAAGGCGATATTACAACTGATTCATCTGAAATACAAGGAATCATTCGAGACTACTATAAATAACTATATGCCAACAAATTTGAAAATCTGGAGGAAATGGATAAATTTCTGGACACACACAAGCTCCCAAAACTGAACCGTGAAGACGTAGAAAATTTGAAAAGACCAATAACAATAAAGGAGATTGAAGCTGTTATCAGAAGGCTCCCAACAAAGAAAAGCCCAGGACCAGATGGATTCACAGCAGAATTTTACCAAACAATCAAAGAGGAATTGACACCGATTCTTTACAAACTATTCCAAAAGATTGAAACGGACGCAAATCTCCCAAACTCATTCTATGAAGCAAACATCATCCTGATACCAAAACCAGGTAAAGATATAACCAAAAAAGAAAACTACAGGCCAAATCCTTGATGAATATAGATGCAAAAATCCTCACAAAAATACTAGCAAACAGAATACAGCAACACATACGTAAAATTATTCACCACGATCAAGTGGGATTTATCCCAGGGATGCAAGGTTGGTTCAACATACGCAAATCAATAAATGTGATACACCATATTAATAAACTCAAACACAAGGACCATATGATCATCTCTATAGATGCTGAAAAAGCATTTGATAAAGTTCAGCACTCATTCATGACAAAGACCCTCTATAAGTTAGGTACAGAGGGAAAGTATCTCAACATAATTAAAGCCAAATATGACAAACTCACTGCCAACATCATCCTGAATGGGGAAAAGCTGACAGCTTTTCCTTTAAGAACAGGAACTAGACAAGGATGCCCACTCTCACCACTCCTATTCAACATAGTGTTGGAAGTCCTAGCCAGAGCAATCAGAGAAGAGAAGGAAATAAAGGGCATCCAGATTGGAAAAGAAGAAGTCAAACTGTCCCTGTTTGGAGATGACATGATCCTATATATCGAACAGCCTAAAACCTCTCCAAAAAAACACTTGGAATTGATAAATGATTTCAGCACAGTAGCAGGATACAAAATCAACACACAAAAATCAGTAGCATTTCTTTTCTCCAATAGTGAACATGTAGAATGAGAAATCAAGAAAGCCTGCCCATTTACAATAGCCACCAAAAAAATAAAATACTTAGGAATTGAGTTAACCAAGGAGGTGAAAAATCTCTATAATGAGAACTACAAAACACTGCTGAGAGAAATTAGAGAGGATACAAGAAGATGGAAAGATATCCCATGCTCTTGGATTGGAAGAATCAACATAGTGAAAATGTCCATACTACCCAAAGTGATATACAAATTCAATGCAATCCCCATCAAAATTCCAAAGACATTTTTCTCAGAAATGGAAAGAACTATCCAGACATTTATATGGAATAATAAAAAACCAAGCATAGCCAAAGCAATGCTGAGAAAAAATAAATAAATCTGGAGGCATAACACTACCTGACTTTAAGCTATACTACAAAGCTATAATAACCAAAACAGTATGGTACTGGCATAAAAACAGACACACTGATCAATGGAATAGAATAGAGAATCCAGAAATCAACCCACACACTACTGCCATCTGATCTTTGACAAAGGCACCAAGCCTATTCACTGGGGAAGGGACTGCCTCTTCAGCAAATGGTGCTGGGATAACTGGATATCCACATGCAGGAGAATGAAACTAGACCCATACCTCTCACCATATACTAAAATCAACTCAAAATGGATTAAGGATTTAAATATACACCCTGAAACAATAAAACTTCTTAAAGAAAACATAGGAGAAACACTTCAGGAAATAGGACTGGACACAGACTTCATGAATATAACCCCAAAAGCATGGGCAACCAAAGGAAAAATAAACAAATGGGATTATATCAAACTAAAAAGCCTCTGCATAGCCAAAGGAACAACTAACAGAGTTAAAAGACAACCAACAGAGTGGGAGAAAATATTTGCAAAATATACATCTGACAAAGGATTAATATCCAGAATATATAAAGAACTCAACTTTACAAGAAAAAAACAAGCAACCCAATTAAAAAATGGGCAAAAGAGCTAAGTAGGCATTTCTCTAAGGAAGATATACAAATGGCCAACAGACATATGAAAAAATGCTCAACATCACTCAGCATCCAGGAAATGCAAATCAAAACCACACTGAGATACCATCTAACCCCAGTTAGGATGGCTAAAATCCAAAAGACTAAACGATAAATTCTGGCAAGGTTGCGGAGAAAAAGGAACTCTCATACATTGTTGGTGGGACTGCAAAATGGTGCAGCCTCTATGGAAAACGGTATGGAGGTTCCTCAAACAATTGCAGATCTACCATATGACCCAGCTATCCCACTGCTGGGCATATACCCAGAGGAATGGAAATCATCAAGTCGAAGGTATACCTGTTCCCCAATGGTCATCGCAGCACTCTTTACAATAGCCAAGAGTTGGAACCAGCCCAAATGTCCATCATTGGATGAGTAGATACGGAAAATGTGGTACATCTACACAATGGAATACTACTCAGCTATAAAAACGAATGATATAACAACCACAATTACTTGAACTTGATACGACAAGCAAACAGAAAGGACATTGTTGGGGGGGAGGGAGGAGAGGGCGGAGGGAGGGAGGTTTTGGTAAGGGGCAACAATAATCAACCACAATGTATATCGACAAAATAAAAGTTAAAAATAAGTAAATAAATTAGAAGTAGTAAAAAAAGAAAAGAAAGAAAAATTTTAAAAGACAGTTTTTTTCTTTGCATACATTTCTCTGAGTTCCCTCTTTTCCCATGGTTACTTGGTATTTTGAACCTTGGTTATGGGGCAGGATGACATTATTTACATAAGTGTAGAGCTGTTTTGCAGACACTGAGAAACCAAGGAAGACATTAATAAATCTATGTTGATTCCACCCAGAAGCAAATCAGAATCCTGCAGGAAACTAAAATGACTTCAAGGACGAGACAGAAGCCAGATGGAGCCTTGGTGAGAATTTGCACCTGGCCCCTAACACGTAGCCCCCACACAGCTCACATCTCCCAGTGCATTCTATTCCCTCTGCCTCCCCACCTTAAAAGCCCTCCAGTAATTCTGAGCTTAGGAGATGGTTTAGCATACCATCCCCTTCAGGTTACTGGTCCTGAATAAAGCCACCTTCCATTTTCACCAACATTTGACTTTCTAGACTTTTCTTTCTGTTTGGTGGCGGGCAGCTGGACTTGGGTTCAGTGACAAGAAATGAAATAGAAAGAAGCTGGTGGAAAGAGAAATAGAAATGGAGTTTTGTGTCAGTGTATTAGTTAGGGTTCTCTAGAGAAACAGAACCGATAAGATATATATATATAGAGAGAGAGATACATAAGAGATTTTTCATGGGAGTTGGCTCACATGATTATGGAGGCTGTATTGGTATGGGGAAAACACAGACTGCAGTGTTTTTCCCTCTATGCTCTTACTCAACCATCATCACAGAAAACCAGTTTCTGTGGCCAAATGTGTGGGGACTTCTCCCTACTGTCAAGCAAGCCGGCAATTCTTCAGTGGGCACCTGCTGGGTGTCCTCCAACTTAATTCTGACACTAACTATCTGGAGATGGTGTCAGATGCCATGGGTGGGGGCTCAGTTCCCAAGACTGCTCCCCACTTCAGATTCCAGTCACAAGCCCAGGCCTCTGGAACTTCTGACCAAACAACTATAAATCAGGGTTCCCACTACCCCTTCCTTGAGTTCAATTAGTTGACTTGAGCAGTTCACAGAACTCACAGAAACATGTACTCATGTTTACCAGTTTATTATAAAGGATATTACAAAGTATACAGGACAAAGAGATGCACAGGGCAAGGTACGGGGGAAGGGGTGCAGAGCTGCCATGCCCTCCCCAGGTGCGCCACCCTCCAGGAACCTCCATCTGCAAGCTCCCTGAACCTAGGCCTCTTGGGTTCTTATGGAGGCTTCACCACACAGGCATGATTGATTAAATCATTGTCCACTTGTGATTAACTTAATCTTCAGCCTCTCTCCCTTCCCCAGAAGTTGGGGGGTGGTACTGAAAGTCCTACCTTGGTCTTTTCTGTGACCAGCCCCCAACCTGAAGCTACCTAGAGGCTGCCAGCCAGCACTAGCATAAGAAAAGACTCATCACTTTGGCTACTCTAAGGACTTTAGGAGTTGTGTGTCAGGAGACAGGAATGAAGACCAAATATATATTTCAATATATCACAGAGGACAAGATGTCCTGTGATATGCTACCTGCAAGCTGGAGAATAAGGAAAGCCAGTGGTATAATTCTGTATGAGTCTGAAAGCTCGAGAAATAGGATCACCAATGTTTGAGGACAGGAGAAGACAGATTTACCAGCTCCAGGAGAGAGCAAATTCACCCTTCTTCCCTACCCAGGGGTTGTACTATTTTTTGTTCTATTCAGGCAGGCCCTCAATGGATTAAATAATGCCCGCCCACATTAATAAGAGCAGGTTTTCTTTAATCAATATACTGATTTAAATACTAATCTTATCCAGAAACACCCTCGTGAAAGGGACCTTAGCCAGAGAACGACCATCTTTGGAGTAACTAAGACCAAGTAGAAAATTTCAGTAAGCCATTAAGTTGGTAACTGATAATCATCAATTCCTGAGGTTAGTAGAGGGAAAAGTACCTCAAATGTTTATTTCTGTTTACCTCCCATTATACCCTCTTATGCTGATTTACTTTAGATGTTGTGCACCTACTATTAAGGATTGAAACTACGTGTTACTGTTTTTCTTACCTCCCTAATCAACTGCAAACAGAGGAAGTTAGAGAAAGGCAAAGCTGATTATTAACTTACCTTCTTGCTTAAAGAAAAATTGCATTCACATTAGTTAGAGGTCCAAGTCAGGTATTTTTATGTTTCAGTGATATTCGACTGAGATTATTGTTTTTGAGCTCTCCCTATGAGATAAGGACTCTAACCCCAAAATAACATCAAGGGCTTGAAGCTGACCAGTCCACCAACAGCAGACTCTATGACACCAAAGCACCCAGTCCATCATGGGACCCTGACATCTGACTCAGACCCTCTACTGACCCCATGCCCAGCCTCCCCCTTTTCTTGTGAGACAAAACCCTTACCTCACCTTCCCATCTCTTCCCCTTTATAAACCCCAGAACAGGAATCAGAAGGCAGGGTGATTTTAGCCTGGTCATCCCCCAGATACTTGTTATCTGAATAAACCTTCCAAATGACTTTTTTTTTTTTGCGACCGCACTCAGCCAGTGAGCGAACCGGCCATCCCTATATAGGATCCGAACCTGCGGCGGGAGCGCTGCTGCGCTCCCAGCACCGCGCTCTCCCTGAGTGAGCCACGGGATCGGCCCCCAAATGACTTTTGGCATCATTTGTTTAGTGCAAGAGGGCAAGCCGATCTTGGCTGCTGCTGACACTCACAGACCCAGAAATAATGTTTTACCAGCTGAGTATCCCTCACCTCAAGCAAGTTGATACACAACATTAACCATCACTTCTCAAATTGTGATTGGGGTCCAGAGCTACTGACAGACTCATGATGCTGCTGCTGAATTATATGTGATTTCAAACAATGTTCCAGATCTCCAGAGTCCTGGCTGTGCAGGCTTTCCAATTTTCCCATGCACCCTTGAAATAAAGCTTTATTGATAGTGATACAACAGCATCAACAAAAGCAAATGGTCCTTAACTGTGTAAAAAGACATTCACCCTCACCCACAATAAGAGAAGTAAAACTTAAAACTAAAGTGAGATTTTATTTGTCACCTGTGAGACTGGCAAACATTCAAAAGTTTAATATGAAACCTTTCGATCAACGCTATGGGGGAACGGATACTTCTATGCTGGTGGGAGAACAAAATAGTACAACCCCTGTGTAAGGCAATTTGGCAATAACTATCTGAAAGAAGGTGAGCCGAAATGCCAGGTACCGAGCAAGCTTTGTTAAAGGAAAAGAATCTTCCGGGCTGCACTCAAAATGGAGAGCAGCAACCGGCATCGGGGTGGGAGGGCTTATGTAGGCTGCAGGGAAGGCTGACGTAACAGGGAGGGGTTTGGTGCTGGTGTGGAAGATGAGGCTGGTGGATGCCATCAGGTGGAAGGTTGCACCCATGCGGAAGTACAGTTTCTGTTTCTCGTAAGGGAAAGGCTGGCAGCCATTTTGTGCTTGTGTGCAAAATGGCACCGTCACATCCAAGATCCATCACTATCATAGTTACATATGTATTTATCCTTTGACCCAGCAGTCTCATTTCTAGGAGTCTATGCAAGTTTACACTAGCAAAAATATTAAAAGATGTATGCCCAAGGCTACATATATCATCTTAAATAGTAAAAATTATAACTGAAAAATAGTTTAAATATCTATCAATAGAGGACTGGTTGAATAACTGGTACATTCACACAATGGCATACAGTTGTCTTAAAGAATAAGAAATGTTTCTATGTACTGCCATGGAATGATCTCTAGGATTTAACATTGAGTGGAAAAAAAATTAAGGCACAGAAGAGTATATATAGCATTGTTAAAGAACAAAATCATGAATTTAATTAAAGATCTCAGTTGGCTTCATTATGATCCTAGAATTGGGTAATGTGCCATTTCATAAAATAAAGTAAGTGTTCCAAAGAGCTGAGCAAAAGAGATTGATTTTATAGACAGAAAAAGGCAGAAGAAAGCAGCAATAAAGAAAAGAAAGCAGAAACTAAGAACAAAAAGCAGATTGGTCATTTCAAAGTTACTTTCCTTGTAAGGTGGGAACAGAAAGACAGAATAATAGAAAAATAGCTGAATAGTTAGCATCACGTTACTTCAGGCTATCTCTTTTGTGTAAGGATTAAAACAGAGAAAAACTTCATTATTATGTCTATTGAAGATTTAAACTGGCCTGTTTGGGAAATTGGCTGTTACCTCTTTCTCCTGATTGTTCAACAGGTGAGACCACAACCTAAGTGACACGGGGGTGACTCCATTTTGATTTTTAGTCTGGTCTTTTGGGACCCAGTGCAGGAACTTAGTCCAAAAATATGCCTCCTATAATTTTAATTTAACAGTATGCTATTGTTTATTTAAGAAAAAAGGATACTAAGTACACACACACACACACATTTGTATAGACATACACAGTGGACTCTCATTATTCTTATTATTTGTGTTAGTTATGTTCTATAAAGTCACCATGAGCACTGAATTTGCAAATAACTGAGGCGTTGCTCCTAGCAGAAATGTATGGTTAGATTCCTGCAAGCTGTCACAACATTTTCATCAACTAATCAATATATAACCTTGTTTTATGTGTGTTTCTGTTTAAAGACATCTTATTTAAAGTATATTTTGGTTCATTAACACTGAACTCAAAATCAACAGCATTATAACCATGACTGAGTGAAGCTTATCTAATACATGTATTTTCTCTGTGAGGCCCAGCACAGCCTTTTTGTGCTTAGAAACACCAAATAGCACTTTAGCACTATGCTTGGGGGCCATTTTAAAGAGTGAAATCACCAACAAAAAGCATAAAAATGCCAAAAACGTGACACTAAACACACTTCAAAAAAACACTTGTTTACTTATGAGAGCTGAAAGTAGAAGACATTGCCTTGTTTGACCTCAGTTAGGAATGTGTACATTGGATAATTCAAATTTTTCGGTACTCTGCACATATTCACAAATGACTATGAAGGTGCTGCAAGTATTGATTTTAAAGTTACAAATAAATTGCAGCATATAGGTTGATAGAGTTTGGACGTGTTGTCCCTCCAAAGCTCAGGTGGAAACCTGATCCCCAATGTGGCAGTGTTGGGAGCTGTTTGAGTCATGGGGGTGGATCCCTCATGAATGGATTAATGTTTTTCTGGGGGGGTGAAGGGTGGAGGGCAGGGAGTGAATTCTTGCTCTATTAGTCCCCATGAGAGCTCAATGTTTAAAAAGACCCTGGCACCTCCTCTCTCTCTTGCTTCCTCTCTCCATGTGATCCGCTAGTAACCACCAGCTGTCTGCCATTTTCTGCTGTGATTACAAGCAGCCTGAGGCACATACCACATGCGGCTGTCCCAGAATTGTGAGCCAAATACACCTCTTTTCTTTATAAATTACCCAATCTCAGGTATTCTGTTTTAGTGACACAAAAAACAGCTAATACATAGGTGAATTTGCAAATATGGAATCTGTAGCAGGGATTGAATGTATATATTTCTTATATTTTAAAAAGTGGAATTATTTTAAAAAATTTTAGTTAAAAAATTAAATTTTTAAGTAAATGTAAAAATGGAAGAATAAGCTATAAAATGGGGAGAAGGAACAGGGTCAAGACAGAGAAATAGAAGACAAACTTCTCTGCATATTCCTTGTTTCATAGTTTGAATTTTAAACCACATAAAAGCTTTGCAAGATTATTTTTTTAAAAATAAAGTAAAATGAAAATAAAAGCAATCTCTAAATTTGAATTGGAAATAGTGGTATGGCTTCATGATGTACTTTCTTTTTAAAAATGTCTTTCCTAGCAATTTTCACTGAAAAGACCTAGAAACAATAATTAAACCAGTAGCACTGAGCTCCTTTGTATGTAGATTATGGTCTCTAAATGCCATTTCTCAGTAAAAGAAACCAGATCTCTTTGAAAAAATGGCTGATTCCAGATCTGGGGTCAGAAAGGTATGAGACAACTCTGAAACGTTTTTACATTCCAAACGTCAAGGAAATTAACAAAGACTACTAAGGTCATGTCAAAAGGATTCATGGGACAATTTAAAAAGAATCCCACTGGCTACAGATGAGATAATTTGAGTATCAATAAGAGTAATAACTGCAATGTATTAAAATGAATCAAATATATTTGAATTCATTGAGTTCATTGTTGTAAGGCTGCCACATGGAAAAGGAACCAGAATACCCAATTGAGAATTTAAAAGGGGGTCTTTATTGGCCGGCCGGCAACTGTCTCTCCAAGAAAATCTTGGAAGAGAGCAGCCCTGACTTGAAGTCTAGAGGTTTTTTTAAAAGGCACATTTTTACATTAGTTACACAGTTAAAATTATCAAATAGTCACACACTTCTAGTTATCATATAGTCACACACAGACACACAAACCCTCCTGGTGTGAGGAGGGGGGTTGGGGAGGCCTAGTGCAAGCTGATAACAGAAGCTGAAAGAAGCCAGTTAATCGCTCAGGGGCAGCTTGAGTGAGGAACAGCAAATAAAATTCAAACTTCTCTAAGTGCAGGCTAATATTTAGCTTTTAACTTCTATTAAGGGGGCTGAAGAGCTGAGGGGATTTTCAAACAAAAACTTTTTCTAAGCAATTCAAACGCTTTTTAAATTTAATCTATCTTGTCACACAGCAAGCAGTTTCACAGACGTGAATTGCGTATGTTATGAAAGTGGGGGTCACCCTATCTCATTCATAATCACATAATCACTTACACACACATTTCATTGTCCACTTTGGAAGATGCTAGGAATTCACTATTCTGAGAATTACTAATTAAAGGGAACTAATTAAGCATTTTTTCCCATCTTTTCTATATGAACTGGACCTTAGAGCAATCATGTAGGTGTTGAAAAAAAAATTTTTTTTTTCTGTAGAGGTATTTTAGATTCCAAATAAAGAAATAAGAGAATGTCACTCTTTTGTGAACTCCTAATAAAGATAAAGACAATGAACACCAACTCATTAACTGTTTTGGACTGAATTGTGTCCTCCCCCAAAAATTCATATGTTGACGCCCTATACATCAACATGATTGTATTCAGAAATAGGGCCTTGAGGAGGCCATTAAGATTAAATGAGGCCATAAGGGTGGGACGCTAACTCAATAGAACTGGCATCCTTATAAGAAAAGGAAGAGATAGAACCAGATCTCTCTCTCTCCATGAACATACAGAGAAAAGGCCATGTGAGGACACAGTGAGGAAATAGCTGTCTACAATCCAGGAAAAGGCGTCACCAGAAACCAACCTTGTTGACACCTTGATCTTAGACTTTGAACCCCTAGAACTGTGAGAAAATAAATTTCTGCTGTTTAAGCCACCCAGTCTAATACACTGTCATCAAGAGAGAACAGATACTATTGCTTTCTGAGGGAAGTATACAACACCACCTATGAAGTGATTTTTACATTAAAAAATGAATCCAAATCATATCAAGGTTTAGCTCTAAATACTGATGAAATGAAAATGGATCTAAGCAACAAACCAACAGAGAACAGTTAATCTATTGATGGAGAGAACACATCTATGGTTATTAGAGGGGGGAAGGGGCAGGGGAGGTGAAAGGGGAAAGGGAGGGTAGGGAAGGGGTAGAGATTGGGAGAGATTGGATAAGGGGCATAAAGAATAAGTATGATTTGTAACAATGAATATGCTAATAAAAAAAGTGAAAATGGAGAGGGTGGAGGTGCTTTATGATGCCATGGGCAAAACTAGCAAAACTCAAAATATGGAAACTCCATAAGACAAATGACTCAGTTTCTTCAATAAACACATTCCAAGGAAATTATACAAGGGAGGAGAACCTGTAGATTAAAAGATACATAAGAGAGAGATCAACAAAATGCAATATATGGATCTTCCTTAGATGATGATTCAATCAAAGCTATTGTGTGTGTGTATGAGAGAGAGAGACAGAGCGACAGAGAGACAGAGAGACGGAAACTTGAACCACAACTGGATACTTGATGTCATTAAATACATTTTTAGTGTGATGATCAAATCAGAGTAATTAGCATATTCATCATCCCCAAAATTTATCATTTCTTTCTGATGAGAGCATTTGAGCTCTTCTAGATATTTGAGAACATACAATAAATTATTGTTAATTATAAATGCTCTAGTGCTACTGTAGACCACTACAATTTATGATTCCTATCTAGCTGTAATTGTATATTCATTAACCAACCTCTCCCTATTCCCTCCTCTACCCTCCCCTTCCCAGTCTCTGGCAACCACAAGTCTACTCTCTACTTTTATAAGCACAACATTTTTTTAGCTCCCACATGTGAGTGAGAACATGTGATATTTATCTTCCTGTACCTGACTTATTTCACTTATAATTTTCTCCAAGCTCATCCATGTTGTTGTGAGTAGCAAAGTTTTATTCTTTTTCATGGCTGAGTAGTATTCCATTCTGTATACATACCATGCATTCTTTATCCATTTGTCTGTTGACAAATGGATAAAGAATGAACACCTAGGTTGATTCCAGATCTTGGCTATTATGAATAGTGCTGCAATAAACCTGGGGGTGCAGATATCCCTTTGGTATACTAATTTCCCTTCCTTTGGATATATACCTAGTAGTAGGATTGCTGGATCCCATGGTAGTTCTATTTTAGGTTTTTAAAGAACCTCCATACTGTTTTCCAGAATGGCTATACTAATTCACATTCCCACCAACAGTGCAAAAGAGTTCCTTTTTATCCACATCCTTAGCAGCATTTGTTATTTTTTGTCTTTTTTTTTTTTTTTCTTGACCTAATGGAGCTGGCATTCCAGTGGAGGGAACTGGACAGAAAACAGCACACATATCATTTATTTCATTTAGTTTTTTGGCATCTGGCTGGTATGGGATCTGAACCCATGACCTTGGTGTTATAAGGCAGCACTCTAAACAACTGAGCTAACCAGCCAGCCCATTTTTTGTCTTTTTGATAATAGCCATTCTGACTGTAGTGAGATGATATCTCACTATGGCTTTGGTTTTGCATTTCCCTGATTATTAGCATTAGTGATGTTGAACATTGTTTCATACACCTATTGGCCATTTGTAGATCTTCTTTTCAGAAATGTCTATTTAGGTCATTTGCCCATTTTTTTTAAATCAGATTTTTTTTTTTTTTTTTTTTTTTTTTTTTTTTTTTTTTGCTGTTGAGTTGTTTAAGTCTCTCATATATTCTGGATATTAATCCATTGTTTTACAAATAGTTTCCAGATATTTTCTCCCATTCTGCTGGTTGCCTCTTCACTCCATTGTTTCCTTTGTTGCACAGAAGCACTTTAGTTTTATGTAATTACATTTGTCTATTTTTGCTTTTGTTGCCTGTGCTTTAGAAGATTTCTCTATAACATTCTTACGCAGACCAATTTCTTGGTGTGTTTCCCCTATGTTTTCTTTTAGTAGTTTATGCTTCCAAGTCTAAAATTTAAGTCTTTAACCCATTTCGAGTTGATTTGGGTATATGGTAAGACATAGGGGTATAGTTTTATTTTTCTGCACATGGATAACCAGTTTTCCCAGCACCGTTTATTGAAGAGGCCATCCTTTCCCCCATGTATGTTCTTAGCACCTTCATCAAAAATTAGCTGACTGTAGATACATGAGTTTATTTCTAGATTCTCCATTCTGTCCCATTGATCTACATGTCTGTTTTTATGCCAGTACCATGCTGTTCTTGACACTGAACCTAAGTCTGGTTGCCCACAACAAACAGAAACAAAAGATTCAGAAGTCAAATGTTGGTGAAAACGGAAAGAAGCTTTATTCAGGCCTGAGGAGATGGTAGACTAACCCATCTCATATTCTCATGTTAACCAAGGGCATTTATGAGGTAAGAAGCAGAAGTGAAAAGCAGGAGGGAGGAGGATATGAGCTGTAGGGCTAGTGCATAAGGAGCAGGTGCTAAATCTCTCTGTCTGGTTTTTGTTCTCATCCTTGATGTTATCTTAGGGTCCTGCAGGATTCTGATTTGTTTTGGGGTGGAGTCAGCATAGCTTTATTGATATCTTCCTTCATTTCTCAGGGTCTGAAAAATAGCTCTTCTCTTATGTAAATAATGTCATCTTGCCCTGAAACCAAGTTTCAAAATATCAAGTAACCATGGGAAAAGAGGGAACTTGGAGAAATACACGCTAAGCTAGCCTTTATGCTTATCTTATATTCTGCTAAGCAAGCATACTCTTATGTCTGGGGATTGCATCAGCAAGTTTGCCTTGCAAACTTCCTCCAAGGCTGAGGCCTCCTCCAGTCCTAGGGGAAAAGGATAAAATATAATCAAATGTAGGGGGTCCTGCTGTCACAATTACCCCCCTTCTCATATTCTGTCCTCAATCTTGGGAGGATAGTTCAGTCTTGTTCACTCCAACATTTTGATTACTATAGCTCTGTAGTATGTTTTAAAGTCACATAGTGTAATACATCCAGCTTTATGCCTTTTGCTCAGGGTTTCTTTGGCTATTCAGGGTCTTTTGTGGTTCCATATCAATTTTAGAATTGTTTTTTTCTATTTCTGTGAAGAATGTCTTTGGTCTTTCTATAGGGTTTGCATTGAAACTGTAAATCACTTTGGATAGTATGGTGGTCATTTTAACAATATTCTTCTAATTCAGGAATATGGAATGTCTTTCTATTTTTTTGTGTGTCCTCTTTAATCTCTTTCATCAGTGTTTTGTAATTTCCATTGCAGACTACTTTCATCTCCTTGGTTAAATTATTCCTATGTATTTTATTTTTTTTGGTAGCTATTGACAATGGGCTTGCTTTCTTGATTTTTTTTCAACTGGGTTATTGGTGGTGTATAGAAATGCTACTGATTATTGCATGTTGATTTTGTATTCTGCAACTTTACTAAATTCATTCATTAGTTCTAAGAGTCTTTTGGTAGAGTCTTTAGGTTTTTCTATATATAAAATCATGTTGTCTGCAAAAAGGGACAATTTGTCTTCCTCTTTTCCAGTATGGATGCACTTTATTTTTTTTCTCTTGCCTTATTGCTCTAGCTAGGATTTCCAGTACTATCTTGAATAGGAATGGTGAGAGTGGGCATCTTTGTCTCGTTCCTGTTCTTAGAAGAAATGCTTCACCTTTTCCCCATTCAAGATAATGTTAGCTGTGGGTTTGTCATATATGGCCTGTATTGTGTTGAGATACTTTCCTTTAATACCTAATTTGTTGAGAGTTTTTATCATAAAGGGTGTTGAATTTTATCAAATGCTTTTTCTACATCCATTGAGATGACCATTTGGTTTTTGTCCTTCATTTTAGTTAACGTGATGTATCACATTTATTGATTTGTGTATGTCAAACGATCCTTGCATCCCTGGGATGAATCCCACTTGATCATGGTGTATAATCTTTTTGATGTGAAGTTGAATTTGATGTGCTAGTATTTTGTTGAGAATTTTAGCATCTACATTCATCAGAGAATAAGTTTGAAAAAATTCCATCTTCTTTGATCTTTTGGAAGAGTTTGAGAAGAACTGGTGTCAATTCTTCTTTAAAATTTGGTGGAATTCAGCGGTGAAACCATCCAGTCCTGGGATTTACCTTGTTGGGAGACTGCTGATTACTGATTTCATCTTGTTCCTCATTATTGATCTGTTCAGGCTTTCTATTTCTTCTTGGTTCAGTCTTGATAGGTCGTACATGTCCAGAAATGTATCCATTTCATCTATGGTATTTTTTGGTTATCTTTTAAGTTCTATTATAATATGACATCTAGAATTTGCATGAACATAATCCAGTTTCCTGGTTGGAGAGAATGAAAAAGGGTGCAGATTTTTTAAAAGGGCAGCAGTAAATTAACACAGAAATTATGATGAGTACAAGGGTTTCATTGTACTAGTCTCTCCAAATTTAGTGTAATTTTGAAATTTTTCATATTAAATTTTTAATTTAATTTAACTTTTCATTAACCAGCAAACTTTATATATCCCTGTTTCTCATATTTTGAAAGAATTTAATTAGTATGTAATTATCATCAAGATAAATGAAGTACTGCATGTAGAACATGGAGAACAGGGAGTCCCATGGCTGAGAAAATAACAGGGGTTCCAGATATGGTGGTTAAAATATTATAATATTTCAGGATCATATTTGAGTCCACCTCAAATTTTCTTGTCCAATTCAGAGAATCCTGGGTCAATTATATGCAAATAATATAGACAAATGGAATTTCTACACATCTAGCATACATTCAGACATAGAATCTCAAGCACTGATTCTTTGGTTCCAAATGGTATTTAGTGTTTCCCTGCCTGGTGTTCAGCTCAGGGAGGCTTCTTTAAGCCTCACCTTCCCAATGCCTACTCTACTCCCAGACTCGGCTCTGAATTATTCCTTGAGTAGCTCTTGACTTCATCAAATTTGTTGCTCCTTGTCCTACAGAATGCACACCTGCTCGTTGTCTTCTTCAAGTCTAATGCACCCAGTTGCTCTCTCTCCATCTTGACTTTGTCTCTTCTCAGGGCTGATTTAATTTCTCTACCTAGGTTAGAGTCCTTAGGAAAGCCTTCCAATTCCTAAGGCATAGATAGCCCTGCTGCCAGCTTCATCCTGACTTCCCAGAGCAAAGATGACATGCCTTCAAAATGCCTCCTTTCTGTCTATCCTACCTATTCTCACCATCTCACTATCCAGATTCTTGCCATCTCACAATCCAGCCTAGACACTGAAGTTTTAAATTATTACTCTGGCTTCTTTCACCCCCTCTCTGCTCGTTTGTTTTCATTTGGCAGTATACTTTGTTCAGATTTTCTGAAGAGCAGTGAGTTCAGGATAACAAGTATAATAGTTTCACTTGGTCTCCCTAAGATTGATACCATGTTGTTATTGACCTAGTTACTGCATTTCACTGTTACCAGAAGTCAACCGATTAGGCAATTTGGGAAGTATTTTGCATCTATTTTTTTAATTCTCACTGAGTAGAATGGCCTTGTAGAACTCAATTGGTTATGTCCAAAGGTAGACTTAATGGATGGCAATTTTAACACATAATTTCCAAGAATGCTATATTCCATATTCTCTTTGAAGTCAATATAGCAAACCTCAAATTTTCCACCACTTTCTATTCCAATTGGGCCAAATGTTTTAGAAGGATTTAGTGGCCCAAAAGGATATATATTCAGCATGGAAAGAACAGAGAGATTAACATTAAACCTTTGTTTAAATCACATCCCCTATTCTGGACCTCAGTTTTGTCACCAATAGCAGGAACTCTTTTTTTCTTTTTTTCTTCTTTTTTTTGTTTTAACTGTTATCTATCCTCTAAAAGCTTAAGAGTCCTTGGAGGTGAAGGATTGTTTTTCATTTTGTTTTTTTCTACAGTGCTAAACACAGATCTATCAAATAGTAGGTGTCAGATTAATCTTGAATGAATGAATAAATGAATGTCCAAGGTTCAGTGAAATTGTGACTTCCATGGAAATATCCAAAACCCCTGACATCCTCAAAAGCTTTGTGTTGTGGTGACAATGACTCATTTATGATACAAAATGAAGATCCAGGCACAATGAATGCCTGCCCCAAGTTGTGAGGTTGAGTTCTAGGCCATGTTCCTAGAGAGGTAGTAGATGCAGTGGAAAGTGTGCCAGGTTCTGCTTCAGTTCAAGGTAGCTCTTGAATCTGGTCAAGCCACTGGGCATGGGGAAACCACAGATGTTAGGGTCAGAGGGGCTTGAATGTGAACTGGGCTCCATCAGTCTACCATTCAAGAGTCTTCGGATGTGAGAAACAGAACTTACTTGAGCAACTTTAAGCAAAAGATGACTTTTTTTTTTTTTAAAGAGAGTTGTCAACATGAACTCAAAGTCAGGGAATGCAGACAGGCCCCAGAAGGCCTGGGCCAGGAACTAAGTACACACCCTCTAAACCAGGCCATAGACCCCTCCCCTCACCACATCCCCCTCTGTCTCGGGCCACATGATCCCCCATCCCCTCTTCCCTCTGCTCATCTCTCTGCAGAGCAATTTTTCTTGTTTCCCTTATAAAGAGGCTACCTATGGCTGCCAGATCCTGTTTTTTCTCAGTGCTCAGTTCAGGTAGTCACAGAGGCTGATTCCTAGTTCAAAGGTACATTTCAATTTCCTGGGATATGGGGTCTGATTCTCTTCACACCTTTGACCAATGATCTCTGTCTACCTACTCAGCAGGAGCTGCAGGAATCTACTTTCGTAGGAGTGGTGATTTTAACCAGGAATATAAAAGGATCAGATCTCATTTCATAAGGCTCACACTGGCAGAGGTATGAAGGAGAGTGAAAGCCAAGAGATCAATTCAGTGGGACTTGCCTTAAACAAAATCAGAAAATCTATCACAGAGATAATGTGGCAATGAATGAGAAGCATGAAAGAATTAGAATCACAAAATTAGAGGTAGGGGATGAGAAAGAGTGAAGGTTTCTGGTCTGGAGATGGAGGGATGGAAGAACTAGTCATTAAACAAGAGGACCAAGAATGGCAAGTTTGGGTGGGGGTGGGGAAAGGAGAGGAGTGAACAAGGTGTCACATTTTAACAAAGAACAAGAATCTGAGTATAAAGATTAGGGAGACATAGAAAGGTAAGGCAGGGAAAGGATGGCTCATAGTGATCAGTTACAAATACATTTCTTATATTACTGCCCAGATTAACAACCCTCAGTGGCTTCTACTACTAAAGCAGTAAAAATCCAATTTCTTATGCATGGCCCTCAAAGCTCTTTATTACACAGTCTCTGGCCACTTCTCCATCCTAAGCTTCAACAACAACAAGCAATAAAAGTAGCTGTGGATCCCTGAATGCATCACCTTCTCACAGCCCTTCTGTGCATTTATTTACTTATTTTGTGGCTGGCCGGTACAGGGATCTGAACCTCTGCCTTGGTGCTACAAGGCAGCACTCCAACCAGCTGAGCCAATCAAGCCTCCTCTGTGCCTTTAGTTATCACGTGTCCTCTTCCTAGAATACTCTTTCTTCTTCAGCTGCCTTATGTTTGTCCTTTAAGACACAGTTCAAGACACCTTCCCCATCCAAGGCTACCTCACATGTTCTTTTCATTTGGCAACCTCTGCGTCCCTCCCTCCCTGCCCCTTGCAAACTACTAAATTGCAATCTCTGAAATTCTGTTCTATCTCCCTAGACTGTGAACCCATGAATTCAGAAAATGTTGCTTCATCTCAGTATCCCCAATGCCTAGACATAGTAACACCTATCTAATGTTTGTAAACAGCTGGGCTCTGCAAAGATAGAACATATAGCCCTGAGGGCATTTTCCCTGGCAGTGTGAATCATCTCTGTCTGTCTTTATCTCTCTCTCTCTCTCTCTCTCTCTCTCTCTCTCTCTCTCATTTTCTCCTTCCAATTTCCCATTACTGCAGATTTCTTCTCTGACTGAGGATAAAGGAAAATGGATTCCTGCTTCAGTCTCACATCAAATGGGCCCCCCCACAGCCTTTGCTGACTTCCCACCAAGGCCTTGGAATTAAAGTACACATTGGCCTTATACAATCGTGCAGAGAAAAGAGGACAGACTCATTTTAACTAAACTAAAATGTATTCAGGGAGGAACTGAACTTACAGGAGTACAAATAAATAAGGAAGAAGAGAAAATGACACTTTTAAAAATTTATAGCAAGGTGGACCAAAAATAGCTGACTCATAGGTTTTAGAATAAAAAGTTTAAAAGTTGGGTGTAGTCTTAGTTCATTCATGCTACTATAACAGAATACCATAGACTGGATGGCTTATAAATAACAGAAATTTATTTCTCACAGTCCTGGAGGCTGGGAAGTCCAAGATCAAAGAACTGGCAGACTCAGGGTCTGCTGAGGGCTCTCTTCCTGGTTCATAGATGCTGGTTTTCTCACTGTCACTTTACCTGGCAGAAAGGGTGAGGGAGCTCTCTGGAGTCTCTTTTATAAAAGCATGAATCCCATTCATCAGGGCCTCACCTTCATGTACTAATCACCCCCCAAGGGCCCCACCTCCTAAATACCCTCACATGAGGGGTTAGGTTTCAAAATATGAATTAGGACAAAACCCAAACATTCAGACTACAGCAAATGGTGTACCCAAACACAGTACTTCTCGTTTCTTTCCCCAGCCACATAACAGTAGAATGGAGAGAATATAGGAGGTGAAGGTGTAAAAAAAGTAAGACAAAGCTGTTCTTTCAAGAACTTTGGAAACTAGGTACTGAGAACTATGAGGAGCAAGCTTAAAGCAGAGTGGAATGAAAGTGGTTGTGGTGTGGGTGTGCAAAGAAATACAATATTTGAGCATATCTGTGGGCTGAAAGAGGAGATAGAGAAGAGAAGGAGAACTCAAAAGCGACACTGTGGAGGGAAGAGGCCAAAGTGAGGGGGGCCAGGAGCCCAAGGGAGGAAAGACACTGCTTCCTCCCAGATGACGAAGCCTCTACTGACTGTTCCAGCTGCTCTCCCAACCCTGCCCCAACACCTCTTCCTCCTGGCCCCTTCCCACCTTCTCTGATCATGCCATACTTTCTCATGCGTTCATGGTTTTGCACATAGTGTTCCCGATACTCACAGACTTGTAAGTACACATTTATTGGTGTACTTATCCCTTCTGATCCCCACCAGCGTGAGGGGGAAGGACCTTACCGGTTCATAGTACCTGAAAGACTGAACAATCAAGAAGTGCCAAATTAATTTCTGACTGGGGAAAGGAGAAGCCATTGGGAGCTTTAGGAGCTTTGAGATGGAGAGAAAGAGAGCCTGGCACCTTGCTGGGCTGAGAACAAAAGATGGGTAGAAGCTTGAGGAGAAAAGAGCACGGTGCAGAGCAGCCTCTGTTGGGAATTCAGTGGAAAGTCAGTCAGAGGCAGTGTTAAGATTTACAGGAACAGTGAGAGCCTAGCTGAAGTTTGCATGCCAGTGGCATCAATTAATAAACAGAAATTCACAAAATTGAAGTTTATGACCTTCCTGTAAAGTGAAAAGGCGACTCTTTTCACTCCCACAGTCAATAGCATTGTCTGGCAAATAAATTAAGAGTGATCAAATCAGGGCCGAGCCCGTGGCGCACCCGGTAGAGTGCTGCGCTGGGAGCGCAGCGACGCTCCCGCTGCGGGTTCGGATCCTATATAGGACTGGCCGGTGCACTCACTGGCTGAGTGCCGGTCACGAAAAAGACAAAAAAAAAAAAAAAAAAAAAGAGTGATCAAATCAGATTTGTAAGACCTCGGGGGCAGAGTGTCTCAGACAGCTGGGGCTTTCCAAAAGGCATGAAAATACCAACATTCTGTCCAAGTCTATGATCAAAGGCTTGCCAGACTCACTCATGAAAAAGAAAATCCATTTAATAGGATTAAGAAAATCTTTGATTCTTAATCTGTTTCTGTGTAAAAATATGAGTTTTATTCACCAAATGTAATTAATTATCAATTAGAATGTTTTCAAAGTCTGCATTGTAATCATTATTTAGCGATACTAACAGATATGTGTAGCTAGTGCCCAATCATCAGACATAAATCCAGTATAAACTTGAGCAGACTTTCCTCATCTCACTCCCTGTCCCGGAATTCTGCATTCCCAGAACATCACAGAATGTTAGAGCTTGTGAGGAACCTCGAAGAACATCTAGGCCCATAACCTCATTTGAGCAGAGGCCAGGGAGGCAAAACGAGTTCTCTAGCCTCCCACCTCATTAGTGGTAGACCTAAGCCAGAAACACAACTTTTCTCATATTACCACTAAATCATCTTCCCTCTACACCATGTCATGAAAATAAGGTTAAATGATCTCCAATCTTCTCTTTCCAGTTAGTTGGTGAACTATTCAGTATGGTTCAAAAGTTTACTGCCCAAAAGAATTAGGTTAAATCATGTTTTCATGCCAAAAATGGTAACCTTGGCCAGAAAATATTGTTTTCTGAAACCCTTCATTTCCTAGGTTAAAAAAAAAAAGTGGTTTTACTGAACAAACATAAAGTGCTCTTAGTGTTCTGAAGGGAAAGATTGTGATTGATGTAGGAAATAGTAGAGAGATTATGGAAGAGAGATGACTTGAGCAGAAAGCCTGGAAGAATGGACTGAATCCATGGGGTATAAGAGAAGGAATGGCATTCTTGACTAGGATGAAGGAAAATATTACAGTGAGTGATTCTAGGTAACTTGACTGCCAAATCTGGATTGGAATGAATTTGTTCAGAAAAATATTTCTCAGATCATATTCCACAGAATACTCATTCCACAATATGCTCCATTAAAAAAATAAAGAAATGAGGAGATTCTGTTTTCAAATAAGCTTGAAAAAAGCTGTGTACCCTCCTTAAAGAATCCCAGTGTACATAGGTATATTAAAGGTGCCAAGTCTTTCTGCAGCCAAAAACCTTGTTTAATACTTAAAAACTTCTGACTGAAGTATAATGTACATAAAGTACATATGTACATATAATGTGCATAATGGTACTATTTAATTTTTAAAACCTGAACACACCCAACATTTAGATCATGAAACATCTCTCAGAGTATTTAATCTTTTTCAACGCTTTCTGAAA